>NC_073302.1:401673502-402026002 GCF_027595985.1 Sorex araneus
CGTGTAGAGTTAATTAACAAAAGTGCTTTGCGTTTGGAATTGCTTGCCAAGGGTGCAACCTCTGTAGCAGTTGGGGGAAAATTTTAATTTTGTGTCTTATACTTTTTTTAAGTCAGAAAAAAAAAAAGAAAGCATGGATAAGGAAAGTTCCAAAACCTGTTCAAATTTTACCAAGCACAATAGGAGCAGAAAAACTTTGGCGTTCGTATTCTCCCAGCTTCCCTCCCCTCCCTGCCTATGTCCTTTCTTTGCTGAGAAGCTGCAGGTGCGCCCAATCTACAAAGGTAGAGCTGATTTGCAGAGCGAGGAAAGCTGAACCGTTGAGCACAAAGTAAGAAGAATGTAGCCCACACTTCTCTGAGGAGGTTACACTTTTGTGCGAATGATTGAGCTCAAACCCAGAGTTCCTGACCGGGCCTGGTGCCTTACCTGCAGGAACCCACAGCTGCTGTGAAGCCGCCTCCCTGCAGTTCCCAAGAGAAGCGGGCTAATTTGTAGGCATCTTTTGATGTAAAATGAGCCATTGCCTATACCTGTGGGTAGCCTGTTGCACCCAGTAAATGCTGGCTGGTATCACTGTTCTTGTTATATGCACGAGTTTGACAGTTTTCAAAAGGCAGAAAGAGCCACCCCATGTTAAGAGTACCTGTACCCAGTGAGAATGTGGCAGAATTAAAAGTCTGAACAATACCATGCCCCTGACCTTTCCTGATCTCCAGAGGACTAACAGCCATTCAGCCGTCTCTCTCCTGCGCTCTCGCTGACATCTACATGCCTTTAATCATCTGCCATAATAAGAGTCCCGATGATCAAAGGCATGAGCCAGGAGAGGGAGAGGAGAATTACAGCCTCAAAGAGGAGACTTGAAACCTTGTTCTTTAAAATCATGAACTCTTCAAACTTTCATAATCCAAGCACTCCAAAACAACAACAACAACAGCGGAAGGAGTGTGGATTTTAATAACAAGGAAGTTCATGAAAGGAACTGAAGCCTTTGGCCAGGAAGGGCCAGACTGAAGGAGCTGAGTCACCTTCAGAATGACAAAGGCTTGGAAGCCCCAGGCATCTGAGGGAGCAAGTTCAATGTCTTCCTTGTAAGGGGTCAGAGCAAGGTCAGGCCCTGGCCAGCCTCCTTGCCACACCACCCTTCTCCATGGGCAGCCACCCTTGAGGGCCCTGGTGACCAAACCCAAGCCCAAAAATCACTCCATGAGGGATGCTGCCTGCCTTCCCCCACCCCCTAACTTCTCACACTTCCCAGAGCCTTGAGGGCAGATATTTTCAGAATCTGTCAATAGCAAGAACGGTGAACACTGGAATATATGATAGTAAGTTTTCCTTCCCATTGCTCATTACTGAGCTCTGTAGCCCTGTCAGTCATCCCGTTGCTCATCGATTTGCTTGAGCAAGCACCAGTAACGTCTCCATTGTGAGACTTGTAGTTACTGTTTTTGGCATATCGAATACTCCACGGGGAGCTTGCCAGGCTCTGCCATGCGGGTGGGATACTCTCAGTAGCTTGCCAGGCTCTCCAAGAGGGACAGAGGAATCGAACCTGGGTCGGTCATATGCAAGGCAAACACCCTACCCGCTGTGCTATTGCTTCAGCCCCCTAGCTCTAGGAACTGAAAAACAGTATCCAATACAGGATAGCCAAAACCTGAGGTCTATAAACAGGTGAAGGTTGGGCCAGGGAGACATCTACAGGGCTAGAGCACATGCCTGGCTCCATTCCACTCTGCACAGCGCCCCCAAGCAGCAAGAAGTATGTGTTGGCCCCTAATCTCACTGGGGAGGGATCCCCCCAAAAAAATTCAAGAACTGATAAAACAAGAACTACCTTGGCCAAAATGTTCCCCCAGCAATTTCTATTCTATTTCTTTTGCTAACGTTGCAAATAAATGAACAAACACAAAAGAAAGGAAAAAAAAATCGAGCTACTTGTCCCATATCCTTAGTTCAGATGAGACCATAACCCCTTTTCAAAAGTAACTTAAGTTGAAAAGATAGTAGAGGGGTTAGGGTGCTCACCTTGCCTGTGGCTGACCAGGGTCTGATCTCTAACCCCGTATACAGTATACCCATCAAGAGTGGCCCCTGAGCACAGAGCCAGGAGTAAGCCTTGAGCACAAGCATGTGTGTTCCCAAGAAAGAAAGAAAGAAAGAAAGAAAGAAAGAAAGAAAGAAAGAAAGAAAGAAAGAAAGAAAGAAAGAAAGAAAGAAAGAAAGAAAGAAAGAAAGAAAGAAAGAAAGAAAGAAAGAAAGAAAGAAAGAAAGAAAGAAAGAAAGAAAGAAAGAAAGAAAGAAAGAAAGAAAGAAAGAAAGAAAGAAAGAAAGAAAGAAAGAAAGAAAGAAAGAAAGAGGAGAGAGAGAGAGAGAGAGAGAGAGAGAAAGAGAGAAAGAGAGAAAGAGAGAGAAAGAGAGAAAGAGAGAAAGAGAGAAAGAGAGAAAGAGAGAAAGAAAGAAAGAAAGAAAGAAAGAAAGAAAGAAAGAAAGAAAGAAAGAAAGAAAGAAAGAAAGAAAGAAAGAAAGAAAGAAAGGGAAGGAAGGAAGGAAGGAAGGAAGGAAGGAAGGAAGGAAGGAAGGAAGGAAGGAAGAGAAAGAGAGAGAGGGAGGGAGAGAGAGAGAGAGAGAGAGAGAGAGAGAGAGAGAGAGAGAGAGAGAGAGAGAGATCTTCTTGGTGACTAATTTAACCCAGGTGCAGCTCAGACAACGTACTGAGCAGTCAGGGATCAGCAAAATTGTGAAGCACATTTATCATTCACCTAAGACCCACTAACTTCGTTAAGATACATGTTCTCTTTCCTTTTCTATAATAAAATAAAGCCCAGTCTCAACAAATGGTGAATCTAAATTTTCAAAGTGCACTTGAATTTTTACTCATTTACTTTATTATACATAACTAAAAGGGGATTTAAATATTTCACTGTTTTTTTTTTCTTTTTGGGTCACACCCAGCGATGCTCAGGGGTTACTCCTGGCTCTGCACTCAGGAATTACTCCTAGCGGTGCTCAGGGGACCATATGGGATGCTGGGAATCAAACCCGGATCGGCCTCATGCAAGGCAAACGCCCTACCCATTATGTTATTGCTCCAGCTCCTATTTCACTGTTTTTATTGTGTTTTCTAGTTATTATTTCTTCTGGAAATGGGCCTTCACATATAGTAGGTGTAAATTACACGGGTCTTGGGGATTTTTGTAGGTGAAGATGTGTGCTTAACTTCATAGTCTCATGCTTCCAAGATGGAAAAATAAGTCTGGGAGGCGGTGTTCAATTTCTAGGACAATATGAACCCAGGCACAGAGTGGAGGAAGGATGAGAGACACAAGATTGAAATACCAGAATATAATCTATGATTTCTCAGAAAAGCTCTTGTTTGAGCAAAAAAAAAAAAAAAAAATCTTTAATTGCAGAGGAAATGGCCTTCTGCAGAACTTAACAGACACCTTTCTTCGGATGCCAGGAACAAGATTTTCCCACCCACTACGGAACCCCCAGGCCCGCTCCGTTCATACCTGCATAAGCATCATATTTCCCTTGAAAGACTGAAATCCATCTCCTCAGCACTGTGGGGCGGGGTGCTCTGAGCTGGGGAGGAATTGCCCCAAAATCTCTAGCTGCCAACCAGAGGTGGGTGTCCTTAGATTTGCCTGCAGCTCTGGGGGAGCAGAGATAACCCACAAGGACACCGCACCCCCCTCCCCCCGCCAATTTCACTTGATTTTGAAAACTGTGCTTAATAAACTGCCTGCACCTGGCAGGAGGTTGGGAGGGATTGTGGACAGAGAGCTGACAAGCTGAGGGACAGATGGACAGTCCGACTCAACAGACTGCCTGGAAGCATGACTCTGGCTCTTCCTGGCCCTCAGGGGTCCTGACCTGTCACACCCCGATGCCCACACCTGCTGCCATCCCTCTGTTCAGCCCCTGATGGCGGCTGTCTGGGGCTCAGGACAGACCTGCTCCCAGAGAGACACGAGGGCACGCATCCTCCTGGCAGGGAGCAGAGATGAGTGGCGAGAGGGCGTATTTGGTCTTTGATGGCTTCGTATGCCCCCTTCCCTTTGCTGTTCCTGGGAAGCATCCCGGTGATGCTGATGGGAGATGACGCACTTAGTTGTGACGCCGACACACTAACACTGCACCTTTCTGCCTTTCTGGTTGCAACGCTCACTGCAGATACCCTGTTTGTGGTGGCACTGGGGAGCCCAACTGCAGAGCCCCTGGGAAGGCAACTGGTCATGGGGAAAGGTGGAACCCACACCCACTGGCCTCTGGGTTTCAAGGCAGGGTCTGTCTCCCCGGGGCTCTGCCCAGGGCCCCCAGAGAAAAACTGTACTAGTTGGAGGGAAACAAGGGAAATCGCAGGGTCAGACCCTCAGACCCAACACCTCCAGGGGAGATGGATGCATCCGTTTAGTGCTACAGGTGAGGGACAAACAATGCACATACATGACCTGCACATGAAATGGTGGAGAAATGGCACCCTGGTATATTATTTAGATGGTAATAGAGGGAGCACAGAGGTGGGGTGGGCGGGCTCTCTGTCCCCCATCTGCAGTATTCACTGACCACTTCTGTCTGGCAGGGGGCTGTGGTCCTTATCCCTACAGAAACATCTTTGAGATTTGTCTGGGCCCAGGCAGAAACAAAAGAATAGAAAAAGGCGGTGGCTTCTTCCGGGAGAGACGTCACACAACCCAGACCACAGTCTCAAGCCAGTCTGTTCCAGCTGATGTTTTTGTTGCTGTTGTTCTTTTCAATCATATTGTTTTATTATTCTTGCAATCAGGAACTACTCAAATATTTGTTGAATACTAAGATGCCTTCCCTTATGTGAAATGTCAGTCACATAAATGCCACTTAATGTTTGAAGGCAACCTTGAGCATTTAGGTTGGGTGATAGATCATATTTTGTTTCGTTGCACGATGAATCATTGAGATAACATGTTTTGCAATAGTGTTAATATTTATGCTATGGGTGTATAAAGATATCATACCACCATCACCAAAGCACCAACACCCCACCGCACCCCATAGCCCCCAGGCCCCTTCTTGTCTGTTGCAGCCCTCTGCGTCAGCTTGTCTCTGCATGGCGAGTGGCCTGTCATTAGAGTCCCAGGGCTTGTTCCTATTGGTGTTTGTTTCTTTATATGCTATGAGTGAGAACATCTGGCATTTGCCTTGCCTCTGACTTATTTTTCTGGTCATCCTCTATCTAGTTCTATCCAAGTTGTAGCAAATGGCAAGATTTCATCTTTTCTTGTAGTTGACTAGTATTCCATTGTGTTTTTATACCACGATTTATTCTCTCAACTAATCTGTTGTTGGCATTTGTGCTGTTTCCAGATCTTGGCTATTGTAAATAGTGCTGCAGGGAACATAGGCATGGTATATTTCTTTCTGAATTAATGTTTTTGTGCTCTTGGGGTAGATGCCAAGGAGTGAAATCCCCGGGCCATATGGACATTCTGTTTTTACTTCTTTAGAGAAGTCTCCAAACTCTTTACATGGAAGTTGAACCAAATGCTAGTCCCACCAACAGGAAGTGAGCAGAGCTGGAGAGATGGCGCAACAGGACGAGCACATATTTTGCATTTAGGAGGCCTGGGTACAATCCCCAGCACCACATAAGCAACAACGGAAGTTGGTCCTGAGCACTGCTCTCCGAGCAGTCCCGGAGCTATATGAGAAGTGACTCAAAAACTAACAAAAGTTTAAAAGTAGTAAATGAACATCCAAACCACCACTGGTTGTTCCAGACTTTTGGAGATAGATCATTTTCACTGGTGTGAGGAGCTACTTCATCGGTGTTTTGATTTGCATTTCCCTGATAAGCAGTGGTGATAAACATTTTTTTCATATACCTGTTGACCATCGAGTCCAGCAGCCTAGAAGAGGAAACTGGGGCATCTAAAGATAAAAATAAAATATTCCTTAAGAGTCCTGAAAGTTCAGTTGCAGGCTATAAAATCAATACCCAAAAGTCCATGGCTTTCCTATATGCAAATAATGACAGAGAAAAAAGCAACATGATAAAAGCAATCTCGTTCACAATTGTGCCTCAAAAAATCAAGTACATCAGAATCAGCTTAACTAAGGAAGTAAAGGACTTGTATAATGAAAACTACAAAATGCTACTTCAGGAAATAAAAGAGGACACGAGGAAATGGAAAGACATTCCCTGCTCATGGATTGGAAGAATTAATATTGTCAAAATGGCAATACTCCCCAAAGCATTGTACAAATTCAATGCGATCCCTATAGGGATACCCTTGACATTCTTCAAAGAAATGGAGCAAGTGCTCCTGAAATTCATATGGAACAATAAGCCCCTACAAATAGCTAAAGCAATTCTTGGGAAAAAGAAAATGAGAGGAATCAAACATCCCAATTTCCAACTCTACTACAAAGCGGTAGTAATTAAAACAACATGGTACTGGAACAAAGGCAGCACTGCAGACCAATGGAACAGGGTTGAATTCTCTGACACACATCCCCAAATACACGATCATCTAATCTTTGATAAGGAAGCATTCTTGTGAAGTGGTGCAAAGAAAGCATGTTTAACAGGGCTGGCAAAACTAGACAGCTACATGCAAAAAAAATGGGCTTAGACCTCCACCTATCACCATGTACAAAAGTCAGAACAAAATGGATTAAAGACCTCACATCAGACCAGAATCCATAAGGTACATTGAAGACAAGGTCGGAAAAACCCTCCACAACATTGAAGCCAACGCTATCTTCAAAGCTGACACGCCACTGGCCAAGCAAGTGAAAACAGAGATAAATAAATGGAACTATCTCAAACTAAGAAGTTTCTGCACCTCAAAAGAAACAGTGACCAAAATACAAAGACAATCTACAGAATGGGAAAGGATATTTATGCAGTACCCATCCGATAAAGGGTTGATATCAAGGATATACAATGCACTAGTTGAACTCCACAAGAAAAAAAACTGCCAACCCGATCAAAAAATGGGGTGATTAGGCTGGAGCGATAGCATAGCAGGTAGGGCATTTGCCTTGCACGCGGCCAACCTGGGTTCAAATCCCAGCATCTCATATGGTCCCTGAGCACCACCAGGAGTAATTCCTGAGTGCAAAGCCAGGAGTAACCCCTGTGCATCGCTGGGTATGACCCAAAAAGCAACAAAAACAAAAATGGGGTGATAAAATAAATAGAAACTTTCCCAAAGAAGAAATCCGAATGGCTGAGAGGCACATGAGAAAATGTTCAACATCACTAATCATCAGGGAGATGCAGACCAAAACAACAATGAGATATCATCTCACACCACAGAGACTGGCCCACATCCCCCAAAACAAAAGCAACTGGTGTTGGCGTGGATGTGGGGAGAAAAGGGACTCTCCTTCACTGCTGGTGGGAATGCTGACTGGTTCCGCCCTTTTGGAAAACAATATGGACAATTCTCAAAAAATTAGAAATTGAGCTTCCATTTGACCCAGCAATACCACTCCTGGAAATATATACCGGAGAGGCAAAAAGGTATAGTAGAAATGACATCTGCATTTCTATGTTCATTGAAGCACTGTTTACAATAGCCACAATCTGGAAAAAACCAGAGTGCCCAAAAACAGATGACTGGTTAAAGAAACTCTGGTACATCTACACAATGGAATACTATGTAGGTGTCAGAAATCAACATAGAGAGTGTCATGTTGAGTGAAATAAGTCAGAAAGAAAGAGACAGACATAGAAAGATTGCACTCATATGTGGAATATAAAGTAGCTGAGAGGTGCAAGCTTACAATGATGCAATTTCTAGCAGATATTTCTCTGGACTTAGTTACTAAAAGACAGAAATCCAAAACCATGCGGCTGCTAGTGCGGCCGCTTGACCTCATATATCTTTATTCTCAGCAATGGAAAACAACTTATCAAATGCTTCCTTTTCAGCAGGTCTGACTTTAGGGAGGAGAAACTCCAAATAATAATAGTGAGGGTTTTTTTGTTGAAATATTGAATGTAATCAAAGTAAAGTGAAAGAAAAGTGAAATTTATCAGTTACACAGGCAGGGTGGGGGGCTGGGGAGAGGGGTTGGGAGGGAGGTATACTGTGATTCTTGGTGGTGGAATATGTGCACTGGTGAAGGGATGGGTGTTCGAGCATTGTATAACTGGGACTTAAACCTGAAAGCTTTTTAGCTTTCCACATGGTGATTCAATAAAATAATAAATAAAAAAAAAGAGTCCTGAAAGTTCGAGCCTGAATTCACTGCCTTTTGGTGGGATTAAGCCTCTTCTGCCTTTAACTGGCATGGTTACTGGCCGTGAATCATTCTAAACTTGACCACATTAGAATGTAATGGTTTTACTATTCTCAAAATAGAAACCCAATTTCTCTCTTGACATTTCCCATCTACCATTCTCTTTGCTGAGTTTTTTTTCTTAGCCTTCTGCTAGGAAGGTCTCTTGCTGAAACAATTCTGCTTGTTACACTCCTAACGAAAATGCCATAACTGCCTGGGGTGAACTCTTTAATATTAGCCTAAATCCCAAACCCTTTGGTGACTGGTTCTGGAAAAAAAAAAAGAAATCTGGTATTATCCTCAGGATTTGTTCGGAACAAGCAACAGTATTCAAGCAGGTAGAAGACAAAATGACATTTCCACTGACAAATCCTTTGAACACTGTAAGACTTCACTGGCCTGCCCACTGATATCTGTCTTGCCCTGCCTAATGACAAAAGTCTTATTTTATTTAATCAACTTAAGAAACATAAACTACCTTCATTTCATTAGTGCTTAAAATGCCATTACGATTAGGGCATTCAGAGTGAATGGTGGTATTGCGTTGGACAAAGTGAAGTCTCTATTTTAATTGTGATGAATGCTCTCAAACCAGTTAACTAATGTCTTAAGGTATTAATGACAGGGGGGAGATACCAAGAATGTTAATGTGAGATGCAGTGTAGCAGGTGAAATCATACCATCTCTGATTGCAAGACACACTTTTTCCCCCCACATCTACTAGCCCTGGACCAGTGCTTTTCCTGGCTGGGAAATGCATACACCCAGCACTGTCCTTTTCAGAGGCAGCTTCCTGGCTCACTCCCCCACACCGCGTATGGCTCCCCTGAGCACCATCAGGTGTGCTTCTCCTTCCCCAATACATACACTAAAAAGAACAAACCCTACTTGAATACATTTTGTTTCAATGCTAATGATGATAATCCGCCTCCTCTATTCCTAAACACTAGCATTTTCTACGAATAATCCTGCCAAGATGACAGAAGTGCCCCCTCCAATCTGAAAAATGGGTGCCATAATCTTTTTCAGTGCCCGTGCTAACTCTGAGGACTGTAGACAAGGGACTTAGAGAGAGCTAACCAACAGTCACTAGAGGGCTGACCAACGGTCACTAGCTTACCCAACAGGTTTCTCATGCTGTGAACAGGTTCTTTCTGCCCTGGGAGTGCAGAGAGGGGTCACAGGTCACACAAGTGTATGCAAATGGCAAAAAAAAATTTGGTTTTGAGGGGAGGAGTCCCCCAAGAAGTGCTGAGGAGGCCAGGCAAGTCTCCATCAAGCAACGATGCAATTCTTCTCAGGCACTGCAGTGCTGGGGATATCTGGGACCCCTCCACAGTTAGGGGAGCCCCTAGAGTTACACCTGATTCTGCTTGGGGGACCATGTGATCCCAGAATTGAGCCCTGATTGGGCGCGTGTGTCCTAACCATTCTACTTACCTCCCAGCCTTAGACAGGTCTTTTGATTGCTGTGGCCAGGGAGACTTAAGAATCAGTTAGATCAGGGGGCTGGAGTGATAGCACAGTGGGTAGGGCATTTGCCTTGCACGCAGCCGACCCGGGTTCGATTCCCAGCATCCCATATGGTCCCCTGAACATCGCCAGGGGTAATTCCTGAGTGCAGAGCCAGGAGTAACAACCCCTGTGCATCACCAGGTGTGACGCAAAAAAAAAAAAATCAGTTAGATCAGCCTGCCACCTCCTTATTTTAGAGAATATTTATGAGAACAGATGGATGTTGGAGTTGTCGGGGCTCCAGCTTGTAGCTCTGCTGAGGTCAGCCCACTTTCAAGAAAGTCACCTGTATTTCATCATCTGCTTCAGGATATATCCTCAGGAGGATGAGGGCCCTGGCAAAAAGGACTGGGTCTTTTTGCCACTGGACAACAGGCCTCTCCCCGTGTTTCTTTCTGAAACGGCACTGGTATCCAATCCTGCCTTGGCACTGAGTGCTACCACTTTTCAGACTTAACAATGCACAGAAGTAGAGGAACGCCTTTTCTGCTTCTCGTTATCTTTGACAAAATACTTGTGACAGATTAGCCCAGCACAAGCCACCAGGGGAACGAGAGTAACAAAAACAACTCTGGAAAAGATCACTTCATTCCTCCTTGGTAGGAGGCTCAGATCTGCACAAAACTCAGGCTCACACTGCCTCAACATGCACCTCGAAGGAGAGTTGTGTGGTGAGTAGTTTCACCGGGAAGTCTAAGGAGCCTGGTTTTGAGGTTCAGAGAAATTGTTGGAGAGGTCAGAACTGACTTTGTATATCACAATTTGCCACCTAATTACAGCAATGATGTCACTGGTGGAGAAATTTCCATTGCCAATACATCACACCTCTTTTATTTCGGGTAACCTTTTGCCACACACCTGGGGAAGCTCAGGAGTTACTCCTGACACTGCTCTTCTGCTCAGGGAACTGTAAAAGTTGCCAGGGATGAAACCTGGGTCAGTCTCATGCAAAGCAAGCACTCTACCCTCTGCACTGTTTCTCGAGCCCCTTCAGGTAATCTTTCATATCAGCTGCTCACTTTTGCAGGAAAAGACACGGAGATTTCAGAGGGGGGCGTGACTTTTCTAGGTCTTACCCGACTCAATCTCCAAGACCCACCCACATTAAACAAGGGCTTGAGGCCACTGTGGGGAGTCACAGTCCTTCCCAGGCTGCTCTTTGCCACTCTTCTTGAAAAATAGGGACCTGAAAGTCAGAAAACACTTTTACAGCTGGAGTCAAGAAACATTTAAGATCTGGCACACACCTGTCCGACCTCAGAGCACCAGGACAAAGCTCCATCTGCAGGGTAGCTCATGTCCAAACCTGCTGCCTGAGCTGAGGTGCTGGAGGATGGTTCTAGGAGCAGGGATGCTGTGTGTGCCGCCCTCCCTCTCCTTCCCCGTGACCCCACCCTTCTGCCCTCACTCCTGGCAACTGGCAATGCACAGACCTGAACTTTGAACTCTACGGGTGTGCTAAGAGGCCCTATGGGGGCCGGAGCGATAGCACAGCGGGTAGGGTGTTTGCCTTGGACGCGGCCGACCCGGGTTCGATCCCCGGCATCCCATATGGTCCCCCAAGCTCTGCCAGGAGTAATTCCTGAGTGCAAAGCCAGGAGTAACCCCTGAGCATCGCTGGGTGTGACCCAAAAAGCAAAAAAAAAAAAAAAAAAAAGAGGCCCTATGGTGCTTGTGCAGAAAGGATTCCCACAGACTTAAGGCACAACAAAGGTGCCGAGGGTGTGGTTTACTCCAGGCTCCACTGGAACTCTGTTTTGCAGAGCTAAGGAAGAATGCCCTGTACATCAAGGAATTTCCCAGGTCCAGTCAGTTTCACATTGCAGATCTAAAGCTTGTTGAGCTTTGTATAGCTGGACTTTTGCAATTGAGCAGATGCTAGGTTCTTTTTTGCCATGAAAGTGGCATCGCTCATTGCAAAGTATCTGAACCAGAGGAGAGGGGGGAAAAATTAAGCTTACATCTATTTTCTTTTCTTTTCTTTTTTTAAAGCTCACATCTATTTTCAGCTCCAAAAACAACTTCTCCCTTTTTGAAGTATTTCTCTCTGGCTGCCCAGCCACCTTGTACAGGGAACGCTGCATCAGATTCTTGTCTTACTGAACTGTGACCCTTGGCTGGATCTATGAAAAGTCAAGAGCTTCTATTGCATTCCAGAGGCAAATGCTTTGCTTTAATATCCCAAAATATAATAAGGACCAGGTATATGACTGTTTCCTTTTGAAAGCACTAACCTAAATATAACAGGTAGGTGATAAGCTGTATTCTGAAGCTTTAATTTAAAGAACTCACTTTCAGAGCTCATTTTCCCCAGTAAATAGTGAAGTTCGATCTGTATTTTTGTTCAGCCCTTTTGGACAAAAAGGATCATCACAGAAATGAGATTTAAAGGTTGATTAGTGAGGTGTGCGCTGTGCTTTTTACCAAAGGCTGCTACATCAGGTAGAACAGAGTCTTGCATACTAAGGATTTTTGGCAAAGAGAACAAACCCTTCACTTAATGTATTCTGTGCTTTGACAAAGGCCTGATGTGATTATCAAAATGAAAATATAATTTGATGAGAGTCCATATCAAAAGATCGAATCCACTTTGATTGAAAAAAGAACTGATTAGGAGAAATATTTGCCTTGCATGTGGCTGACCCAGGTTTGATTTCCTCCGCCCCTCTCGGAGAGCCCGGCAAGCTATCGAGAGTATCTCGCCCACACAGCAGAGCCTGGAAAGCTACCCGTGGCATATGTGATATGCCAAAAACAGTAACAAGAAGTCTCACAATGGAGATGTTACTGCTGCCCGCTCAAGCAAATCAATGAACAAGGGGATGACAGTGACAGTGACAGTGACAGTAGAAATATTACTGTGCGTAAGGCACTTGCCTTGAATGTGACTGACCCCAGTTTGATCCTTAACACCACATATAGCTTCCAGAGCACTGCCAGGAGTGATCCCTGTGCACAGAGGCAGGTTTAAGTCTTGAGCACAAACCAGGTGTGGACCCCAAATCAATAATAAAAAATAAATTAATAATAAGAGATTAATTGGGGTCTTTATTTGTTTTGATTTTGTAGATCAATTCTGACTTTACCTCTGTTGTCCGGCAGAGTTGACAGTTAAAAAAAAAAATCAGGCAGAATTATTTACCTTTTGAAGTACGTATGAGTGTATAGGTAGAGAAATAGTTACCAGTGATTGGGAATGTTCTGGATGCAGCTGACCCTTTTCTTTTGTTGTTATACAGCCATACCTATGGTGTTTTAGGGGTCCATGTCGTGCTGGGGATCTAACTCAGAGCCTTGTATTGCCACATAAGCTATCACTCCTGCTCCAGTCTACAAAACAAAAGTTGATAAAGGCCTCTGAGCAAAACTGAAATGCAAATAGTGTCTATGAAATAGTTGAAAAGCAACAGGGAAAAAAATGAGTGTTCCTGAGAACTTAAGGGATTCAAAATGTCAACCCTAGGCCAGAAGAGATAATACAGGGCTGAGGTGCTCGCCTTGTATGAGGCCCAATCCCATTTAATCCCTTACATTATATGGTCCCCCAAGCACTTCCAGGTGCAGCCCTAGAGGACTGCAGGCACAGGTGGGGTGACCTCAGGTAATCCCCGGCACTGCAACACCACATCCTTGGGCCCTTGCATTAAGCAATGGTCAGGGTTGACCCCCTTGAGCACCACTTGAGAGGTTCCTGGCTCTGCAAAATGCCAAAATCTAAGCAATGCTACATCCATTTGGTTCAATTTCCTTTTAGAATTATAGATACATAATATAGTGTCTGTTTTACTTTGCAACACTTCAAGGGGGCATGCTGCAATCTACCCAGCACCCTTTTGTCCATTGATCTGCCCTCATTGATAAAAAAATTTTGTGGCCACCAAAAGGCACATGAAAAAATGCTCTGCATCACTAATCATCAGGGAGATGCAGATCAAAACAACCATGAGATACCACCTCACACCACAGAGAATGGCACACATCCAAAAGACCAAAAGCAACCACTGTTGGAGAGGATGTGAGGAGAAAGGGACCCTTCTACACTGCTGGTGGGAATGCCAACTGGTTCAACCCTTCTGGAAAACAATATGGTCGCTCCTCAAAAAATTAGAAATCGAGCTCCCATTTGACCCAGCAATACCACTTCTGGGAATATATCCCGGAGAGGCAAAAAAGTATAGTCGAAATGACATCTGCACGTGTATGTTCATCAGAGCATGGTTTACAATAGCCAGAATCTGGAAAAAACCCGAGTGCCCAAGAACAGATGACTGGTTAAAGAAATTCTGGCCCATCTACACAATGAAATACCATGCAAATAGTATTTTTTGCATAAAAATGCAAATTTTCATTTTCATATGTGTATTTTGCATATACGTACACCAACATGAAAAATATCATGTTAAGTGAAATGAGTCAGAAAGAGGGATAGACTGAAAGATTGCACTCATCTGTGGAATATAAAGTAACTGAACAGGAGACTTAACACCCAAGAATAGTAGCGGTAAAGACCAGGAGGTTTGCCCCATGGCTTGGAAACCAGCTTCACATGCTGGGAGAAAAGTCAGCTCAGAGAAGGGAACACCAAGTAAAGGGTGTTGGGAGGACCTGTTCGGGTTGGGTGATGTGTGCCAAAAGTAGACTATAGACCGAACACAATGGCCACTCAATACCTCTATTGCAAACGACAACACCCAAAAGAAGAGAGAGCAAAAGGGAATGCCCTGCCACAGAGGTGGGGTGGGGTGGGGTGAATAGGGTAGGGGTGGTGGAATACTGGGGTCACTGGTGGTGGAGAATGGGCAGTGGTGGAGGGTTGGGTACCTGATCATTGTATGACTGAAACGCAAACACGAAAGTTTGTAAGTCTGTAACTGTACCTCACGATGACTCACTATTAAAAAAATAAATAAAAGAAAAAAAAGAAAAAAAAGATTTACAAGGTGGTCTGATTTACCTCATAAGGAACTTTGTGTGTCATTAGGCTACAAAATAACATGTACTTTAAGGTGTTTTGATCTTATATACTATAAGGACTGTTAGATGTTTTGATTGTTAACCCAATAAAAGGGGGCTGCAAAAACTGATCGGTGCCAAAAGGCCTGAGTGAGCTTTGGCTCTTGGTGCTTCAACATTCCACATGCCTTGCTTTTCTCTGTGCCCCTGTTCGATCACTCAGTCAAGAACTAACACCGTCTCCTAGATGTAACGGCAACTAACTGTCCAGAAGTAAGCTCTGTGAGGGAGTCAGTGCTTCAGAATTTGTAGCATTCTCCATATAGGCTTGGCAGATAAAGGTTAAGAATTAATGTATAGGACTGGAGCAATAGTACAGCGGGTAGGGTGTTTGCCTTGCATGTGGCCGATCCGGGTTTAATTCCCAGCATCCCACATGGTCCCCTGAGCACCGCCAGGAGTAGTTAATGAGTGCAAAGCCAGGAGTAACCCCTGTGCATTGCCAGGTGTGACCCAAAAAGAAAAAGAAAAAATAAAGAATTGATGTCTGAGTGATATAGAAAATTAATGACATGCAAAGCCATGTCACTCTATCTTAAATTCTGAAGATTCCTTTAGAGTCCATTCTACGCTTAAAGTAAGCTTGAAAGTCCACTTGAATTAATAGTTCCTAATGACCTTAAGCCCTATCTATGAACACTTGTACATATCAGATAATAGAAAATTAAGAGTGTTTTACTATCCTAGTGTTGGCTGTAATCTTTCATACTCAGTTCATGAGATAAAATAATTTGTTTAAAAATACCACTATCCTTGTGATAACAGGTTTTAATATTCATGGCTATATGTATTGCCAGTTTTTTAGACTCCAATACAAAGAGAGAAACAGTAAAAATGTCATAATATTTTGATGATGAAAGAACTGTGTTAGAGACATATTCTTTCATGCTATGAAAATCAAGAAAAATTTTAAATGTTGGTGACTCTTTTTGGGGGTACAACGCAGAGGTAGACTTCCCTACTTGTGGATTTGCGGCTCTGAGTGTGGTCCCTGGTCCCATCCCACAAGTTGAGTGCAATGCTGGCAGTACTGCTGTTTGTTATGCCCAATGTGACCGCAACCAATTACGTGTGACTCCTGGTCACCATAGCAACAACAACAACAGCAACAAAAGGAAAAGAAATTTATTCCCACACCCCTTAAATTTAACAGGTAAGTGAGTTAATGCTATAGTAAACACATATCACCATAGAAATATATATATTTATATTGTATACATACATATATACATAACTTGGATATTTAAAAAATACCGCCAACTTAAAACCGTCAGTCATAGAAAGTTTTATTTAAAACTTGGTGTTCAAACTCTTAAATACATGTGGCAAAGAAACAACAGTTGACACAAAACATCGGCTACAATTCTGTCTCTAAACTGCCATTTCTGTTTATGACAATTTCTTTCAATTTTTTACATTCATGGTATTTTTAAAGGCAGCAATGTCAACTTTTCTGCTTTGAAAACAGTTCCTTTAATGTTCAGAAGTTGCTTTAAATGCCAACTTTTTCTTTTAGTATTCTACTGCTGTTCACATTAGTAACATAATACAACATATTATTATTAAGTTGTGGAGAGGTATACTTACTTAATAAATCAACTTCCAACTCTAAGTTAAAATGAGTTTCAATCCAAAACAAGCATTATACTAAATGAGTATACTAAATCAGTATACTCAGCTACTTTTCTCAAAAATAATTTCCATTCTGAAATAGGCTTTTTTTTTTTTTTGGTGAGATACAATAGTTTCATCTTTTATTCCTAACAGAACTCATGCTGTACTTTTTTTTTTCAAAATATATTTGATATATTCTGTGCAAAATGTTAAGTTCTGTATAGGTATGTACCTTATTATGAAAAAGTTTATAAAATATAATTCCTAAAAACAACCTCAACATTAGACAATAGTGGAAGAAGAAACAAAGCCTAATTTTTCACATGAGAAAATAAGCATGTTCTTAAAGCTCCAGTAATACATTCCTTGAAGAGACTCAGAATGCACTTTGGTCATTATTAAACACATTAGAACACAGGCAAATAAAACAAAAAGCTTTATGCTGTTTTCTACAGAAATAAAATATACTATACAACTAGGCTGAACTGAGGCTGATCAGAAGGAATGGTAAGACAAAGAGCTATCATGACATGGCATGGCTCTGTTGTTTTACACATTCCTGGTCTTAAGATGTATGATTTGGGGAATTAGAACTGCACCAATCAAATAAATCATTAGCAATTATTTTAAATCTCCTAAAATACGGTAAAAATGTAAAGATACTCATCATGATACATCTTGCACCAAGAAAATTCTAGATTGTTTCAAATAAATTTGCTTTAGAAACTAGATGCCAAGTTTTTATTAAAAAAAAATTGCAAAACCACTTCATATTTATGTCATTTCTAAAATATTCTTGATTGTACAAATAAGACAAATTAATATCAAGGCCTGATGTAAGATACCACCATATTCACCCTATTTACCTAACATGCCAACACAGTGAGTCCTCATTTAGATACTTAGAAAATTAATTGTCCAGGGGCTGGGTTAAACATACAGGTTAAAAGCATCTAAAATAGCCCTTATAAAAATGGGGGGAAGGGGGGAAGGAAAAATGTACCATATTAAGTTTGGAGGGTGGAATTTGCAAGCTGAAGATAATTTTCTGAAAAATTAGTTGTAGTTTTATAATTTGCAATCGGAGGAATATTTTACTGGTTCTAAAACTATTCTTAAATTCTTCATTTGAGTGTGGCATGAATAGCATACACCATAGTGTACCATGGGAAGAAAATTATTTTACTTTAGTAAACAAAATGTACTGTAGTAATATCAATAGGCACTTCACTTGTGAGATGAGTATATACCTCACTCAAAAGGATACCATTTCATGCCCTAGTACACTATAACATATTCCATATAAAGATATGCATTAAAAGTAACAATTTTAAAAAGTGCACATTTTGAGCATGCACAGTTAGAGCTGTGCAAACAGCCCAGTGTTTCAAATAAATACATTACTAGTTAATTTTTATCAAAATATCTTACAGTATGGTAACCATTTACAATTATTGCTCTATTAAAAGTTTTATCATCAAAGAGCACTTGTTGACCTGTTATGTTATGTAACACCACATATACATTAATACTGAGGGTGCTTAAACTGCAGCTTAATCAGTTTAGATCCTGGCATTGTTCCAAAATAATTCAAGAGAAACCCTGACTGGATCTTGATTTACCGAAGAAAATGCTTTGTATGTTTAGCGGAGTCCAAAGCAATATTCTAAAGTCAAGGAACTTTTCTTCAGGTAAGGCAAGTTCACGGCATCGATGGAGAAATAGTGCTTCGCAATGGCTTCGAGTCTCATGAGTTATCTTCTCAATTATTTATGAGCAATTACCAGGATCTCAAGTATCTGGGTTATCAGTTTTATCACCCTTTCAACAACTAAGAACATCAATGCTTCAAAATAAAATATAAAGACTAAAATAAATGTAAAAACAAAACCAAACCAAAACAACAACAACAAAAAAACAACTAACAGTGAACAAGTCAAATAAATATAAGAATTGCACAACACAGTGTGATGTAAACACTTCAATTTCCCAGCTGAGGCTCCTGAAGTCAAGTGTTGGAGACTGTTTCAGGCAGCTTAGTTGGTACTCTTATTCTGGAAAAGAGGCTACGTCTTCTTTTCTCTGAATTGTCATGATTTAATCTTCCACAGCTAGTGAAGAAACAAGAGAAGCAGTTGACAGTTACAGCTCGTCGTTGTGCCACATTTCATTCAATTAC
Source organism: Sorex araneus (assembly GCF_027595985.1). Classification (NCBI taxonomy): domain Eukaryota; kingdom Metazoa; phylum Chordata; class Mammalia; order Eulipotyphla; family Soricidae; genus Sorex; species Sorex araneus. Next base: position 401,692,104 of record NC_073302.1, read on the forward strand.
ATCGTATAGTGAAGTCTCATTCTTAAGTAAATGTAGGCTCTCCCATTCAAGTCCTTTATCCTTTTATTTTGTGGGACGAGGGGAGAGGAGGCCTCTTACACAGTGCTCAGGAAGCCCCGAGTGCAGGTTCAGCACCAACAGTTCAGAGCTCAGCTTTAGTGATGTGCTGCTGGTCAAACCCAGCAATGCGAGGGGCCATCAGGGGTCGGGATTGGGGGGGTATGTGGTGCTGGGGCTCAAACTCTGGGTTTAGCACATACAAGAAATAAACTCTGGACCTCTGAGCTGCCATCCAACTCTTTTTCTTTTCACAGGGGCCAGGGGCCAAGAAAGTGAGAATGCATGTAGTGCTCGGACTCAAATTCAGGGCCTCATACATGCCAGGTACCACGGTCCACTCCCATGAGCCTGGGCCCTGTGATCCCCAAGTGCAGAGCCTGACGTAAGCATGGAGCACTGCTGGGTATGGCCCAAAAACCAAAAACTAAAACAAAACAAAACACACACACACACACACACACACACACACACACACACACACACACACACACACACACACACACACACCATTCTCTCAAACTAGTGGGAAATTATTTTTTAAATCATATACAATAATATCAAAGTAAGTACATTGCTATGCATGTAAGCTCTCCAAACAGTACCAGGATAAAATGCCTATCAGAAAAATGGAAGGCAGTGCTAAGGAAAAGACCAAACCAAACCCAGCAAGCACTTACCTTTAAATTAAATCCAAGCAAGTCACTGATGACACCAGAAACAGCTGAGAGGATGACGACCTGCGTGATGTTATAAAGCAGTGGGTTCATGGTAAGCCCGTATAACCTAAAAGGACTGTCTAATTCCTAAGAGGGAAAACAGGAAAACAGAAACATGAGCCACATTCCTTAAAAATACAATGAGGATGTCTAAAAAGCATGATCGCAAAAAAAGGTTTTAAGTTTCAAAGTGTGTATTAGGAAATGATGACTTACTTAAAAAGAACTCTGTAACCTAAATTTCTTGCTAAAAGTTCTGTCTCAAATAAATGACTAGTGAATTATTGGCATAGTACCTTAAAAGAACTGTGAGAACCTTTTTTTTTTAATTTTAAGAGTAGAAACTGAAAAACAGTATCTTTTCTTGTGAGAGAGGAGGGGAAAGCTCACAAGAAGTGTTCAGGAGCCCCAAGGGACCTGCTGGTGATTCTTAGCTAACCGGCGTCAATTCAAAGTGCATGCAAGGGCCGGAGGATGTGATGAAGCTCAGGCCCTGCAATGCCAAGGATACCTGGGCCACCCCTGAGTGTACAAGGGGCATCCACCGCTGTGCCCAATAATGCTGGCGGAACCCATAAATGAGCCCTATCACCTGGTCTCAAGAATACTCTCTTTCTGGAGACAGACATAGAAAGATTGCACTCATCTATGGTATATAGAATAACAGAGTGGGAGACTAACACCCAAGAACTGTAGAAATAAGTACCAGGAGGTTGACTCCATGGCTTCGAGGCTGGCCTCACGTTCCGGGGAAAGGTCAACTCAGAGAAGCGATCACCAACTACATTGTAGTCGAAGGCCATGTGGGGGAAGGGAGTTGCGGGCTGAATGAGGGCTAGAGACTGAGCACAGCGGCCACTCAACACCTTTATTGCAAACCACAACAGCTAATTAGAGAGAGAAAACAGAAGGGAATGCCTTGCCACAGTGGCAGGGTGGGGTGGGGGGGAGATGGGATTGGGGAGGGTGGGAGGGACACTGGGTTTACGGGTGGTGGAGAATGGGCACTGGTGAAGGGATGGGTTCCCGAACTTTGTATGAGGGAAGCATAAGCACAAAAGTGTATAAATCTGTAACTGTACCCTCACGGTGATTCTCTAATTAAAAATAAATAAATTAAAAAAAAAAACAAAAAAAAAAACAAAAAAAAGAATACTCTCTTTCTGTGAATGAATTAGAACTTCAAAAACACCAGAATTTTGGACACAGGTAGTATATAAATGGAATCTCTCCTTTGAGACAAACACATGGATTTTTCAAACACATGGAAAAATTTATTAATCAAAAGAGTTGAACATATAAAGTTTAACGTTATGCTAGGACCTGTGTTAGGTGCTTGGGAAGTTAAGATTCAGTCCCCAGGGGCATGAGAGACAATACAGTAGGTAAGGCGCTGGCCTTGGTTCGATCCCTGACATCCCTTATAGTCCCCTGAGCACCAACAGGAGTCATTTCTAAGTGTAGAGCCAGGAAGGTCCAGCCCCCAGCCCCAAGCCCACCCCCAGGAAAAAGATTCAGTCCCCAAACTCAAGAACCTCGAAATCTAACAGAAACGCAAATGATGACTGAAACGTAAGAATCCTATCAAAGGCAGTGGGCTAAACAGGAAGGTATCAAGACACTGAATGGGGGAGAAGAGTAGGTGTTCCACAAGACACACCAGAACACGGACCTCGGACTGCTGCAATACAGCTCAGCATTTATTCAAGTCCAAGTGCAAGAATTCCTAGCTAGAGTTTATACAACGGGTTCCTTGGTATGGGTCCCTCTTGGACAGACTGTGCTAACCATCTGTCACTAGAGGATTTTAATTTGGGGAGGAGTCTATCAGATGTCCACACAGAAAAGGCCAGATGGTTGGCAAAGTGGAAGCAATGAGACCAGGAATACAGAAACTCAACTGACAGAAGTGGAGGGTCTCTGCTAATCAGAAGATATCTGAGAAGTAGACCCAATAAGCTCTTGGGAAGGAGAGAGGTGGGGAGGGGGGGGTGGGAGAGAGAGAGAGAGAGAGAGAGAGAGAGAGAGAGAGAGAGAGAGAGAGAGAGAGAGAGAGAGAGAGAGAGAGAGAGAGAGAGAGAGAGAGACAGAGAGAGAGAGAGAGAGAGAGAGAGAGAGGATGATGAGCAATGTATATTAACTTCCAGGTTTCTAATAAAAAAGGATCAACTTTGTGCTGTTTTTTTTTTTTTAAATCCTCTCTGCTGATATTGAAGACAGTCTAATCTTTATAGCCTACTCCTGTCAGGCATAGTGCCTACACTGACGATATACCCAGTATATACCTGTCAAACAAACACTCCCACCACTCTTCTAAATCCCTTGAATGTCTACTATCCTGAGACAGTCTATACCCAATTAATACTTTTCAGCCAATTGAAGAATTAACCTTAACATTGAGACACAACTTCATACAATCCTCTGAATTTTTGTAAACAAACTGCAAAAATATTCTATTTTTACAGAAACCAAGCTTTGAAATAATTTTTTTATAAGGCTGGAGATTAGTACAGTGGGTAGGGCACCTGCCTTGCAAGTGTCTGAGCTGGGTTCAATTCCCATCATCATATATGGTCTCCTGATCAGGTACCAGGAGTGAGCATGGCCCCAACTCACCCCCCCTAAATAATTATTATTTAGGGTTCGAGACATAATACAGAAGGTAGGATGCTTGCCTTGTATGCAGTTAGCCCATCAGCCCAGGTTTGATCCCCGACACCACATATGGTTCCTTGAACCTCACCAAGAATTCTCCCCGAGTGCAGATCCAGGAATAAGCCCTGAGCACTCCTGGATGTGGCCCCCTAGAAAACTACTGTTCAAAATATAAGACAAATTCTCAATTTTATTCAATTGCACATTTTTGAAATCTTTTTTAAATTCTAGGAGGCATAGTGCTCCTGAACGGCCATGATCCCAGAGGCACACAAACCAATCTCAGAATGCAGTGGCTGCTGGCAGAAATGCTCCTGGACTGTGAACTAAGCTAAGGCCCCGTGCAGCCCCGGGAGGGGAAGGGTTTTTGTCTCTTGGCCTTTTCCCTTTTGCGGCAGCATGGCAACCGCCACCTTTCAGAGCCTAGTGGACAAAGAGGTAGGAGCTTGCACTGATGGGGCACATGGGAAACTCATGATGGGAGGGAAGGGGTGTGGAATTGGCCCTGCTCCCCACCTAGACGAGACCCCAAGCGGCTGCCCACAAAGAGCTCCTCCGCTTCTGAACAGCCATGATCCCAGAGGTACAAAAACCAATCTTGGAACGCAGTGGCTGCTGGCAGAAATACCTCTGGACTTAATTACTAAAATACAGAAATCCAAAATCATATGCTCTTCATTATCAGCAATAGAAAGCAAATTATCTAATGATGCCTTTTCAGCAGGTCTGATTGTTGGGGGAAAATTCCAAATAATAATAGTGGGTTTTCTGTCGAAAATTGAATGTAATCAAAGTAAAGAGAGAGTAAAGTGAAAACCATCTGCCACACAGGCAGGGTGGAGGGTGGGAGGGGGGGTATACTAGGGTTCTTGTGGTGGAACATGTGCACTGGTGAAGGGATGGGTGTTTGATCATTGTATGACTGAGACCAAAACCTGAAAGTTTTGTAACTGTTCTCACATTGATTCAATTAAAAAAAATTTTTTTTTCACAGGTGTCAACCTAAAAACGTTAAACATCAAGACTCTAAAAACTTCTGGAGCCAGAAGAGAGCTGAAATAGCAGAGCCCATGCTGGCATGAGGAAGGCCCTGAGTATGGCTGCTGGGTGCCGCCCCAGGCCTACAGGCAACATTGGATCAACAACATGAGCACCACCAGCTGTAGCTCCTATTTTTAAAGATCGCTGAGATGTCAAATTGTTATTAAGATTTCAGAAATAAATGACTTGAATTACTTTTGCAGTGAGAAGTAAAATGTTTAGGGCATCACTGTGCTAAAATATAATCTGGAAAAAATTTAAATAATCACCAGAAACAAATTCAAGTTATAATCTATAATAAATGTGAGAATAAAATATGTCCGAATAAGAATACAATATCTACATTCTATCTACTTTGTCTTTTTGGGGGTGGGAGGATAGAGGGTTTCCCAAGCTGTGCTGAGAGGAGGAGGCAGGGGACGTCCATCCAGACTCAGTCTGGTCTTTGCAGACTCAGCAGTACTGAAGATTATGCTGAGAATGAAACCCAGGGCCCAGGGAACGCCAAGCAGGCATTCCAGCCCTTCAGCCATCTCCCCTTCTCTATATCCACTGTTAATTCTAGTTTTACCTTTAGCAGTTTAGTAGCCAGTTTTAAAACGTTATTCACAAGTGTCAGTTCCTCTTTTTTGTTAGGTTTCTTCTCCATTTTCAAGTAGAGGTTTATCTTTTATTAAAAAAAAAAGAGTAAAGAATGAAAAATACTTAAAATTATAACCAATATTTAAAACCAAATTAAATAGAACCAAAAAGCAGTCACTCCAAGAACTCCTTGGAGTTTTGAGATTGTAAGTAATGTTAATAATCTCTACAACTTATTATACATTTCAAACTTTCTGCACTTCATAAAAAATTAATTTTTCAAATGTAACTGAAAGATGAAGTGAAAAGAAAACCTGATGCTGTTCCTTACATAAAATATTTTAGTGCCCAAACCAAATCAATATAAAGAATAGTAACTAGAAGAAAATAAACCATTCAGTAAATTTGCTACTTTCCCTCTCTTCTCTTCAACTGAGCTCACTTATAGGGTTACTGATTTTCTAATTCAAACTATCCCTGATCATTCAACAAGTTCCTGGTAATAAATTCCTTTGTAATTTCTATGAAAACAGGGAGGAAAGTACTCACAAATCATACAAAAGGAAGTTTACGATCAAAAGTATTAAGCTTCATCTTTTCTATTGGATAAAATGTTATGCCCATTCAAATACGGTTCTACTATCTAGCAAACATTAATCACTTAAAATCCTTAATTACCACTGGTGCTTCTTTCCAATCAAGTGAAAATGAAGCATAAAAGTAGATTAGACTTGAAATCTGAATCAAGGCAGGAACACTGAAGAAAGGCTTGCATCTTAACAAATTTCAAGCTTTGCTTTACAACACAATCGATTTAATCTAATAACATAGCTTCCTGAAAATCTTAAAGTAAATGAAAATATTTTAGTTTAACATTTAAATTATAGACATTAACCTATAGCACAATAAACATGAATTCTCACCTGTTCAGTAAGTAATATTGAGGTATTGCTATATTTTTTACTTGTTTCTGAGCCAAGGGTAACAAATCTTAGAAGAAAAAGTGTTAATGAGATGCACCAGATTACCAGCTCCCAATTGTAGTGACAATCAAGGAAGATTTCATGTACATGAAGCAACTAAAAGTACATGAAAAAGGCAACATGAAGAACATTCCACATAATGAAATATTTTAAGCACTTAAAACAATACAGTTCTAACAGAATCTAAACCCAAAGGCTTCCACTCAATTTTGTCAAATGCTTTTCGTTTTCCTTCTCCTCTTTCCTGGACATCCCAGCAGCTCTTCAATTTTGTCAAATCTTAATTTTTATAATCTTTAATAAAAATGTTTGAAAAGTAAAATAAATATTAAAGAATTGGGGGCTGGAGTGATAGTACAGCAGGTAGAGTGTTTGCCTTGCACACAACCGACCCAGGTTCAATTACCAGCATCCCATATGGTCCCCTGAGCACTGCCAGGAGTAATTCCTGAGTACAAAGCCAGGAATAACCCCTAGCATCACTGGGTGTGACCCAACAAGAAAAAAAAAATCAGTTGAAGGCCCTATAAACTTTGGTCAGCATTCCCATACTTTCACACCCATCGATAAAGGCATTACATTTTATGCTTATCTTTCCAATACAAATACTTAGCTCCAGCTATTTTCTTAAATTATTTTATATATGCTTTGCAATTTACAGAATTCTTTGATTTATTTTTCATTAAACTTTCTTTTCTATTGTTTGTCCATGTTGATATACTTAGCTCTAAATTCATTCATTCTAACTTGTAGGAAATTTTACAAGTCAAAGAATAAATCACAAAGGGCTGGAAAGATAGTATGGCGGGTAGGATGCTTGCCTTGTATGAGGCCAACCCAGGTTCGATCCCTGGCATCCCATATGGTCCCCGAGCACTGCCAGGAGTAATTTTGAAGTGTAGAGCCAAAGTAACCCCTGAGTGCTGCAGGGTGTGCCCAAAAAAAACAAACAAAACAACAACAACAACAAATACCAAATAACCAACCAAAGGTTTTGTATACTCTTCCAATTAATTTTTATTCTGCCATTTTTTTCTTATTGCAAACATTTTTTTGTTATTGCAAACGAATGCTGAAATTACCTATATGTTTTTCCTAGTGTACATATCAGACTTTCTTTAGTAACTGATCTCAGAACAAAATTGATATGCACATATTCAGTTAATTAGAAACTGCAAAATTGTCCCTAAGACCATTGTGCCCATTTATACTTGCAGCAGGTTATCAATGCTTCTTTTGACCTCATTTCTATCTATAGTTGGTATGGTCTAATCTCTCAACATCTGCAAATCTGATGATATATATGTTATGTTTTAGTTTTGCTTTCCCTAATTAGAAAGAATGTTTCATAGGCTTACTGGCCACCCACCCTCTGTATAAACTATTTTTTTTTAGAAATTAGTCTGTATGGTTTTTTTTTTTATGACTTCTTTTTTTTTTTTTCCCTTTTCGGGTCACAGCCGGCAATGCACAGAGGTTACTCCTGACTCTGCACTCAGGAATTACTCCTGGCGGTGCCCAGGGGACCATATGGGATGCTGGGAATCGAACCTGGGTTGGCCATGTGCAAGGCAAACGCCCTACCTGCTGTGCTATCGATCAGCCCCTGTATGGTTTGGTTTTTATAAATTTACAAAGCTACTTGTGTGTTTTGAATGACAATGTTAATTAAGGCATATACTTTGTCACTCTTTTCCCAGATTTTGTTTTGCTTATGATATCTGTTGCAGTATTTAGTACTCAAAAGGTGAAGTGAGGGAGAATAAGTGAGAGAGCATGTCAGGCAAGAATCTAAAATATCTGGATTTGTATTTTTTTCCAGTTTCTAAAGTACCATTGCTTCTTTCTCAAATCCACCTGTTCTCTTTTCATAGTGTTATATCTATGTTCTTACTCATTAAACATGGGTTCTTATATAATCCTGCTATTGGATAATCTGCTGTTGACTTATGTTAGATAATTTTTTTCTGATGTTTTGAAATCTGAAGGGTCTTTGTGGAAACCCTGAGGTCCAAGCTGCAGGATAATTCTTAGAATAGTCTTGGTTTTGCTCCTGCCAGGTGAACAGGAGCCTAGTACACTTCATTAACTTTTTGACACGGTTACTACACAGGATGCTAATGCACATTTGGACCATGAACCTGTATTATGGATAGAATTACATATATATAGGGGGGTACCTAAGTGGTGCTCAACCTGGAAACCACTATCTAGGACACTCACTGGCCAGCAGTTTAATGCGAGGGCCTGAGGCTGCAGAGCTGCTGAGGACCACCAGGGGCCACCCACGTCACACCCATCAGTGGTATGGGGCCACCTGGCTACAGCTGTTGATTCTTGGCAGAAGGGGCCAGGCTGTGCCAAGGACAGAATTAGCGTAGGGCACATAATTTTCCCTAACTTTTGTGTTATTTCCAACCCAGCATTTATACTCTGAAGACAAAATCTCTCCCAAACCTTGCTAGAATCCAGGCTGTCAGACAAGCTTCTTTCTTATCATCCTTTGCTAATGGGAAGACAGTTGGCCTTGCAGAATTCTAGTCTCATGTTGTACGCGTATATAATAAGGTATGCAGGCTGAAGTCTCATCCCCGTCCATCACGTAAGAATAAGACTCAAAGGTCAGAGTATCCCACCCCAAACCCCTACTTATGGCTGCCACAGCAATAATACATAAACTGAAACACTTTCATTTTGGGCTCCTTACTAGCTTATAAAATCAGATATGCATGTATGTAATATGTATTATAAAGGGTTACACAGAGATGAAAAAATTGCATTTTACCACAGCACTGTTTGATGTATATTACTTGAAATGCCACATTACAGGGGTTGCAGCAACTATAAGCCTTGTTTGCGGCCCACCCAGGTTCAACCTCCAGCATCCCATATGGTCCCCCAAGCCTGCCACAAATCTGATCCCTGAGAGCCAGGAGTAAATCCTGAGCATCTCCAGGTATGGCCCCCAAACAAAACAAAGCCAAATAAATAAGATGTCACATTACTTTTTTACAACATAAACTAAATCCTGACTTACTTTCTTACCCTCTAATTTTGGTCACTGAGTATTCTTTTTAGGAACACTCGGCAATTAAGTAACAATGACAATACATGGAAAATAGTTTGGAATAATTTTTGTACTTCTTAGTAATTCACAAGTTTGTTTTGGAAACTAAAGATAATCAGATGTATTACAAAACTAATTAATATATGCTCAACTAATAGCTAAGATTAACTATATGAATACTTTATTATTAGAAAGCCTCTGAAGTTAAATATTTATATATTTGGTTATCATACTCTATATAAAACAAGTTAACTCACCTGGGCACAACAGATAAATACAACTGAGATAGTCAATAAGAAAGCAGATGAAACTATTACATCAACTGAACGTTGAGGACCTCGACGCTAAAAGGAAAAAAGAGGGAAACACTTTAAAATTAATTATATTTACTAACTAGTAACCAACTTCTATGTTTTCCCCTAAAACGTTGATCATCACTGCAGGCCAATTATGAGAAAACTGCACTACTTCAAGAGACCAATGGATTCAATTAGGATAGTATAAATGGAAATGAAGAAAAGTAGATGGATTCAAGACATATTTTGGCAGCAGAGAATGAGGAATCAATGATAATCCAGAAGTTGATTACACTTTCAGTATCTGATATTGCAAACCATAATGCCAAAAAACGAGGGGAAGGAAAGAGAGAGAGAGAGAGAGAAGAGAGAGAAGAAAAGTACGTGTTAAAGAGGAAGGGTAGGGGGTGATGGGATATTGCAAACCATAATGCCAAAAAACAAGGGGAAGGAAAGAGAGAGAGAGTGAGAGAGAGAGAAGAGAGAGAAGAAAAGTACGTGTTAGAGAGGAAGGGTAAGGGGTGATGGGAGGGAACCTGGGGACACTGGTGCTGGAAAATATACAATGGTGGAGAGATGGATGAGGAATACTGTATGACTTAAATCTAAACATGAACAGCTTTGTTAAGGGTCTGTCTCACAGTGATTCAATAAAAAAAAAATTGAAAAATAAAAGTCTGCTAATTCTTAAAAAAAAAAAAGGTTTATTACATAAAAGAGGAAAGTAAGTACCAATGTTTGAGGGGGGTGCTTATGTTTCCCTCACTAGTGCACAAGTTGCTAAGGTGGTTAGGAATTTTCATTCCTACCATAGGAAAGCAAACTCTCAGGGCTGGAGCGATAGTACAGAGGGTAGGGCTCTTGACAGCTGACCTGGGTTCAATCCCTGGCACCACTTCTGGTTCCCCGAGCTCTGGCAGGAGTAATTCCTGAGAGCAGAGCTAGGAGTAACCCTGAGCATGACTGGGTATGGTCCCAAAACAAATAAAAACAATGACAACAAAGTAAACTCTCATCAATAGTGAATGGTACAGGTTAACATAGACTGTATACTGAACAAAGTAACAAAAACATTTGCAATGTCTATTAAGGTTAATAAGAGGAAATTTGGGGTAGCTTTTTACTAAGCCAAACGACAAAGATCATAGCATTCTTCCTCCCATACCAGAGGAAAAACAATGTTTGTCAATTTGTAGCAATTCTCACTGGAGCTATACTGAAATTAAAAATTTTAACTAAGATGGGGCTGGAGCGATAGCACAGCGGGCAGGGCGTTTGCCTTGCACTCGGCCGACCCGAATTTGATTCCCAGCACCACCAGGGGGTGATTCCTGAGTGTAGAGCCAGGAGTAACTCCTGTGCATCGCCGGAAGTGACTCCAAAAGAAAAAAAATATTTAATTAAGAAACAGTGAATTTTTAAAACATAAGAATAGATGAATAGTACATCCCTCATGCCATTTCTAGGTATGTCAGAGCATATTTGGCTTTTAGTTCAATTTTATTATAACATGATTAATCTATATGTAATGAAATTCATTACTGCTTAATGCAGCAACAAAGAAATCATCCTCAGAGTATTCTCTCAAAATTCAAATGTCTCCCATTTCCCTGAGCTTTCATAGCTTCTATAAATTTATTTTTAACAATTAAAGAAATGGCTTAGAAGAATGACTTAGAATTTTAAATTAATATTTTAAACAGAAAAGGCCAGGCCAGTGAGGTAATTTATTTGTTTAGATTAAAAAAAATAAATTCTTTTCTAAGCAGTGGGCTCCCTCTGCTGGCTTGTGATGAATGCTCTTCACAGAAACAAAATCTTTAAATTTTGGATGAGAAATTGGTGAGATTCATGAACAAAGATAATTTTAGGACAATCTGATCTCGAATCATCTACCTAAAACACATGTTAACACTTTAGACTTCATGGTGTGTCACTATAAAGAATTGGTTACATATCTATTTTGAATTTTTGCATATGGACTGAAAAGAATACTGAAGCACGGTCACATAGCAGGTAAGCGCTTACATACATGATTATATAGTTAGACATACATATATATTGACTGAGAAGCTAGAGATCTCATAGGGAATCAGCATGTTAGAAGACTTTTATCACTACCATTGTACCTTAAGATAGGAACGAAGAGAGAGCCAGATTTTTATATTCTGTACTTTCTTCAATCGGAAATGAGGAACCTCAGATTTTCTAGCCCTCCTTGCTGATGTTAAATGTCCAAAGAGTTTTGCAAACAGTAATCGCTAAAAAAGAGAAATACAAAGATCATTTTTCAAGCAGATTATCACAGAAAACAAAAATCAACAAAAAATGGATTCTTATTATTTTACTTGGTTAAATGTTAAAAAAACAGGAAAATACTATAGGCCAAAGTGATTTAAAGGAATACTGACATACTTCAGGAATACTTTTTATAAAAGGGACAAAACAGTCTATATTCGTAAGTCTGTAGTATACCCACCTGTTTATAAGTTCTTTCTGCTACACAGAGCAAGAAAAAGAAAATCCATACAAGAGATACACGAACCACAAAACTTATTATAACCATAGAAAGAACTATAACGTCTTCATTAGAACCAAATGCAATCAGATAAAGTTCTGATGCAGAATGCGCTGTGAGTTGTTCCAAGTCTGTGGCTTGAGAGAGTCGGAAAACAAATGGAGTTAAACCCAGGATTAGAGAAATTGCATTTCCAAAAATCTGGTATCCTATTCCTGGTATATGACTGTTCACCTTTACAAAGAGAATAAAAAAAAAAAGAAAAAGAAAGTACATAATTTATCTAGTATAAGATACAATTCCTATTAAACATTTTATTTATAGCAATATAAAATTACAGGCAAAGTAGCTTTACTACAGAGCAAGGAAGCTGCTTTATAGTAAAGCTATAAATTACTTAGAGTTTGAGTTTATACATAAATGCAGAAAACTATCTCTTCAGTTTTTGAAAACAGTTCATTATCAAAACTCTTCACACCATAGATGCAAAACACTGACCCAGATCTCACCCAGGTATTGAGAAAAAAATTCTAGGTATTTCATTATTTAAAAAATTAGAAATATACTGAAATACTAAAAATTCAGATTTTATATTTGTTTAAATTCCATTCATTAAAGGAATAATCTAGAGTTATACTAATCAACAAATTTCTAATTTGTGATTTTCTTCAAATAGCTCAAAATACAAATAGATGTCTTAAACTCTAAAGGAAGAAAAGGTTACATAAAAGAGGGGTTTTAAAAAAACATGGGAAGTTGTAACAAAGGGAATTATAAAATTAAATAGTGGGAAAACACTGGTAGAAATGGAAAGGAACTTAAGTATCTAACTTCATTATTAACGAATTGTAAGTTCTGTAAATGATCTGTTAGTCCATCGTGTGTCTCTAGAGATTCCTCACCAATAGCTTTTCATTGCTCACACTGAACTATGTAACAAAAAGTGCATCAATTTCTAGATACATAATAATTCTAGAAAACACACAAGAAATTTAGAATTTGAAGTTAAATCATGCCTACTTGCCCAAAAGCACATAAACTATAGAAAGAACAAACTGATAATAGAAACAAAAACTGAAATTAATATTCATAGTATTTTTACTCTACTCATGATTTTTTACTACCAGCTGTATTCTAATTAATCATGATTTTTTACTACCAGCTGTAGCACTGTCATCCCATTGTTCATCGATTTGCTCGAGTGGGCACCAGTAACGTCTCCATTGTGAGACTTGTTACTGGTTTTTTTTTTGCATATCGAATACTCCATGGGTAGCTTGCCAGGCTCTGCCAGGCTCTTGCCAAGCTACTGGGATACTCTCAGTAGCTTGCCGGGCTCTCTGAAAGGGAAGGAGGAATTGAACCTGGGTCAGCTACGTGCAATGTAAATGCCCTACCCACTGAGCTATCAGTCAGTCCAATAATTTATGTAAGATAAGCAAAATTTAAACTCACATTACAGAACCAGTATCAAAGAAACATAAATTACAGAAACAGAAACTACCAGCTGTATTAGTTTTATATATTTAAGTAGTCATTCAAGAATAAACTTCAGTTTTCTACCTTGATTTTTTTGTTCGTTTCTTTGGTTTTTAAAGTGGTGGTGGTGGGGGGAGGCCTCTGAAGCCAGGATGCAGTGATGTTAGGGCTCCAGGATGGTACTGATGGTACTTGGGATTGCCCGGATCAACTCAGGGTGTCAGGGGCCTCCAGGACTGCACCCAGAGATGCACGGGAGGAGAAGGGGTACATGGTGCAGGGGACTGAATAGGGGCAGACGCGATTGGCAGCAAGCAAGGCATATGGCTTAACCCTGTACTATTCTCTGGCCCCTTTAGCAGGATTAAATGTTTTGGCAACTAACAAGCAAATAAACCCAGAAGCATGATAAAGGGGGAAAAAAGTCTTTATCAACACATAAATCTAGTAGCTCCTCAACTTGATCCACTGAAAGCAAAAGAAAAGAACACAAAAGATGAAAACCTTTAGACTGAATCATCTATTTTTAGTCAGAAGAATGAAACACTAAAAGATTAGAGTGGTTTGTGACAAATCACTACTTAAATCATAAGAGGAGCCAAATAGAGACTAATCACCTACTTCCTAGGCTGACAAAATGAGGTAATAATATACCAACAATTACTCATGTTAATAACTTTGAACAAAAAGAATAAAATTTTAAAACTCACTCTGTTCATAATCATGCCACTGATTTCAAGTACGGACATGTCAGCTTTCTTACAGTCATTGCCTTCCCACACTATTGCACTTATTTTTTCTAATCCTGGGTGGGGACTATGGAGCCAGGGTAAATGACTCTATAAAAAAGAAACAAATTTGTGAAACCATTTATCAAATTTCATGAATAAAGTATGTCAATGTTATACTGCATGTATTTATCTATTTTTACACTAAAAATAGACTGAATGCATTTGTCATATTCTGTATATAGAACATCTGCATACATATCAATATACACAATTTAAGTGACACAAAAATTTTATCTTTACTGAAGACAAAATTACAGAAGAAATGGCATAAGAAATTATTGTTACAAAAATGTACATGTTAAGAACTTCCTATAACAGATATGAGACAACCTATTGTTAAGAAAATACAGTATGTCAGCAAAATCACTTGTCATTCCTTTCCGTGTAACTTGTAATATAAAGTTAAAGACCAACAGATCATATAGTTCATGTTACTGACTGTCAAACATATGATTATTCAATACATAAGATTATACCATATGATATTTGAATATCTTTGAAAGGGAAAACAATAAGTCTCATCCAGAGAGTTTCTGCCTCACATATCTATCCTTAATATTTCATTTAATTATTCTTCAAGTTGGCATTTCTCTAAAAAAAATCAATATACACTCCCTCCCCAGGTACAGGAAATAGAGTGGTTGCTTTGCACGTAGCCAACCTGAGTTCAATCCCTGGCACCACAAATGGCGCCCTGAGCCCCACCAGCAGTGATCCCTAAGTTCAGAGCCAGGAACCCTGAGTACTTCTGGGTGTGGAACCATATCAAACCAAACAAAACAAAGATTAAAAAAAAAAGCCCACATAGAACAATATTTACCCTCCCCAGTAGAATAAACTATTTCTCAAGTGTCAAAGAAACCCTACAAGAAAATCTGAATGCTGTAAGTATAAAGAATAACAAGCATAAGTTGTTTTCTTTTTTAATTTGGGGGGAAGGTAGTGGTGGTGGTGGTGGTGGTTTTAGACCCAAATTCAAAAGAAAATTCTTTAGAGAAGGATAGGCTGGGGGCTAAAGATAATAAAACGAATGAAACACTGACCTTTACATTGTCAAATATTGAGAAATATCACTAAAAGGTCAGACCCAGAATGAGATGTATTTGCTTCCATTAGTGTACTTCTAAGTTACAATGCCCTCTAACAATAAACAAAATAATCTACTGATCCATATATATTTCTGTAAATTTAAGGAGTTTGTTTTCCTCAAATAAGTACAAAGTTAGTGTTAATTTTTTAATTAAAGACATAAAATATCAATATATTAAAATGTTAACTCACAGGGGAAGTTGGTTGTTATGACCAATACATTAATTTTCTTTATGTAAATCTGTTTCTATAAGAACTATAAACACTAACAGATAATTATAGGCAAGTCATAATGCCAATAGTCACACTATGGGCAAATTTCTTTCATGTTCATTTAGTTGGTTGACTATGGAGAGGTTTCATTTAAAATTTTATTTTTATTTTATTATTTTAGTCTGGGGGCCACATACTGCTGTGTTCAGACTTACCCCTTATCTGCACCAAGGATCACACCTGGTTGGGACCATATGGATGCTGGGGATTGAACCTGGGTCAGCCACACGCAAGGCAGTGTCCTATCTGCTGTACCATCTCTATCGAAAATTTATGTTTTACCTATATTTAGATAAAGTTTATCAAAATGTAGCCCCTTTATTTAAAATTTTAGATAGCCAAAAACAGCAGAAAACCAGAGACATAGTATTATTTAGGTTTTTGTGAAGACTACACCTGGCAATGCTCAGGGTCCAGGAGTACTCAATGGCCATCAGGACCACCATATTCAGCAGTTTGGGGGCAGAGAAGGCATCACATCCCCAGCAACAAGGACATCTATTTTTTCACTATTCAATACTAAAACTTATGATACTGGTTTATTACAACTTTATTCCCCAAATGCTGTTTCATAATTTATCTCCAAATGAAACACTCTATTTTGGTACAGAAATAATTTGTACCAAAATACATACACATATATACATATATGTGTGTATATGTTATATTTATATATATATGTATATATAGTATATATGTGTATATACACATATATGTACATATATACATATATATACACAGACATTAAGCTTTCTCTGGAAATTTAGTAATAGTGAAATATAATGGAATTACAAAACAAGGAACAAGTTCAAGAAATTGAATGGAAAGAGAGAGGGTCAAGAGGCAAAAATTTTAATTGCTGATTTATACATTGGTGTCCTTTTTCAAAAAAACAAATCTTAGATGAGATGCAAAAGTAACTAATTAAGAGTCTTCCCATTTACATGAAGCAAGGTATAACTATATCAAAGTTTAACTGAGACAGAAATAACACATTCAGGTCTTCAGTGTTCTTGCAAAAACCCTTTTGACCAGCAACTTAACACTTGATGTCATTCTCCTACTTCTAGAACACCAAGGACAAAAGATACTAACTAGAAACCGGTGAATTAAAATGGGGGTAAATTAAAAGAATGCTATCTGTGTGTTTCATCAAGTATATTCTGAGCCTTGGTGAAGCATGGATTGCCTTCAGTGCATCTGGAGGGCAGCAATGAGTGAAATACTTAAAGGACTCAGGTAAAACATCAGAGAAATAATTTCAGTTTGTAATTTTATCACATATGTTCTTCTTAGTTTTTCAAATTAAGACTTCCAGCTTTTAAATGATTAACCTTTATTCTCATTAAAAATATTAAGGGGGCCGGAGCGATAGCACAGCGGGTAGGGCATTCGCCTTGCACGTGGCCGACTCGGGTTCGATCCCCAGCATCCCATATGGTCCCTCAAGCACCGCCAGGAGTAATTCCTGAGTGCAACGCCAGGAGTAATCCCTGAGCATCGCTTGGTGTGACCCAAAAAGCAAAAAAAAAAAAAAAAAAGTTAAGGGCTGGAAAGACAATACAAAGATAGGGAGCTTGCCTTGCATAGGGCCAGCCCATGTTCCATCCCTGGCATCCCATAAATGGTCCACCTATCATGACAGGAGTAATTCCTGAAAGCAGAGCAAGGAATAAGCTCTGAGCACAGTCAGTATCACCCAAAATGAAACCAACAAACAAAAATACTCAAATGCTTTTGCTTATTGTTCATTTAGAACTGCCTGAAAACTTCAACACTTAAATAGCAAGCTTCCTGTTTAATTAAATTCACCATGAGAACTGTTTTACTGGAGTTTCAAACTGTGGGGACTGTAGCCATTAAAATCAGATTTTTATCTACCAAAAAAATTCATTTGAATATGGTTTTATATTTATAATATATTCAGTAGTGACTAATGGTAAAAAAAATATTCCCCCTATAAAAATGTTTCCATTACTCTTAACAAAAAAAAAAATTTTAAATAAACAAAACTAAATTTGGCCACATCCCGAATAGAACACATTGAAATGTTCAATTACTTCTTTATAAGGAATTTTTAGTCTTTATAGGAGACAGAAAAGACTAATACAGACTTTAGTCAAATAAGAAAATAAATCTGGTAGCCTTTCAATGAAGGAAACTACATTCCATTACACAGTTATTAGTGTAACTGGAAACATGTGCTTATGGCTTAGTCCCAAGATAAGAAATATGTGTAGTCAACTCTCTACTCCAAAAGCAAAATCAGTGTAAGCCTAGAATACTATAATTAGATATAAAGTAGAATATTAGAAAAAAATTATTTTACAAAAAAAAGCAACAGAATGGCATCACAAATTTAGGGCCAATTTGTTCTGCATCACATTTATAAAACATTCTTAGGGGCTGGAGTGACAGTACAGTGGGTAGGGCATTTGCCTTGCATGCAGCCGACCCGGGTTCGATTCCCAGCATCCCATATGGTCCCCCGAGCACTGCCAGGGGTGATTCCTGAGTCCATAAGCCAGGAGTAACCGCTGTGCATCGCCGGGTGTGACCCCCCCAAAAAAAAGCAAAAAAAAAAAAAAGCAAAAAAAAAACCCAACAAACAAGAACAAAAGAAAACCATTCTTAAACAGCTTAAGATTGGCAGGTTTCAAAAAAACTGTCTCGTGCATCCACCCAATTAACCAATTAATATTAAGCACCATGTACATACCAGGCACTGGAGATGTAACAAAGATCAAGAACACATTGTTCTTCCTTCTATGATGCTTATGGTGCTGTTGGGAAAATAGCTCATAGGCAGTTTCCAAAACCTCAATTTTAGTTATTATCTTCAGTGAAAATGAATATGCAGATGATTAATTCAACATCCTATTCCCACATACGGTTCCATTTTCTTTTTATTCTTTAATTCCTGGCACCTGTAACCACACCCTGGCCACACCTTGACCTTGCCACCCCACACAGAACAGCTGTTTTGAAAGTGAGTCTTCAGTCACTTTTTATCTTACGTGATTTCTTAAAATTTCTATTCAAAAAACTGGCTCTTTGAATACACCTGTCATTCAGTCCATCAGTCCCTCTTGATTCATTTACTTCTAACTCTAATGAGTCTAAACTCTCATCAGATCATTTCCATCAACATATCATCCCCTCTTCTGTCTCCTGAATAGTGATTGAGTATTTATACTATGCAACTCTGGATGAATTAACACTGAACCTCAATTTTCTCATCTGTGAAATCAAAACTACATTGTCACAGGCATAATAAGTTGTGAGGATTATGTGAGACAATGCCTTTTTAAGTTACTATGCAAAGTATCTGGTACACAGTAAATGCTTATCAAAAAACTACATAATCATTATTATTATTATTACAACTATATTCCGGAGAATATCACAAGATTCTACACGGAAAACAGAATTCATGGTTTCAGATTACAGCTGATCCTCAACAATGTGACAATGTGATTCTCAATTTATATTTCAACTTCAATACATGCAACTCCCATCCACAAAAGCTACCTCTCCTATTATCTTCCTCTTGTTAACAGGACCTCAGGTATCCTGCTCTTCACAGATACCGTCATGTCCTATACTCTCACTGTCTTACTTTTGCTTCAAGCAATTTTCCTCTTCCTATTTTAGCAGATGTGTTCTTCTTGTTGATATCTGAACTTCCCAATTATGCTTTTCTTGAGGGTCCTAGAACCTAGAACATTTTCTGTGTGATGCCAATCTGAAGCACATATGTGCTCAAACAGCTCGTATCTAAGGAAGTAGGGACCAAAACTCAACTTTCCAGTCTAATTACAGATTTATTTTCCTCCCCAAACTTTCAAAGTCACTCTTTTTAAACTTCATTTTTCATTTTCACTCAAGTCCCCAATGTTTCTCTGAGACTTTTCTTGTAGCTGAAGCCAACTAAACACATGTATTGTTCTCTCGATAATTTGTTTTGTTTTCATATTATCTTTTATTTTGGGGCCACACCCAGCAGGCTGTTCATTCCCAGCCTATGCCTGAGGGTCACTTCCTGAGAGCTTGGGAACCATGCATTGAATCCAGACCTCCCACACATTAGCTTAGCCTATATTGAGCTCTTCTTCCCACAATGAGTAAATTTTAAATGTAAGATTTTAAACAGAGGGATAGTAACACTTGACCATATTTTAACTCCTGCCTCCATATAGTCTTGGTATTTTATTGTTTTTAATTTACAGGTAAAATTGCAAATTACTTTGTACCCTTTCCTGCTTTCATTCCCCAAGCCTATTACTCTAAAGTACTTTTCACTATCCATTTGCATAGCTTATAGACTCTTCCTGGATGTGTTTCATTTTTTAGAGTGGGTCTCCCTATTCTGGGGATTAGTCCCAGTGACTCTCTTGCTTAATGGGTACAAATGACTCAGTTTGGTCCTAAGATCACTAAAGGGAGGGCATGTGGTATGGGAATAATGAAACTCTGGCCTTGCAAATGCTAGGTAAGCATACCTTTAAGCTGTCTCCTTTAAGCTGTCTCCTCAGCTACTTACTAAATGTATTTTTTATCTGTAAGTTGGGTCGGAGTGATAGCACAGTGGTAGGGTGTTTGCCTTGCACGAGGCCGACCCGGGTTTGATTCCTCCGCCCCTCTCGGAGAGCCTGGCAAGCTACCTGTGGCGTATTTGATATGCCAAAAACAGTAACAAGCCTCACGACAAAGACATTATTGGTGCCCAC
The DNA here is from genome assembly GCF_027595985.1 of Sorex araneus. NCBI lineage: Eukaryota > Metazoa > Chordata > Mammalia > Eulipotyphla > Soricidae > Sorex > Sorex araneus. The sequence continues at coordinate 401,712,384 of NC_073302.1, forward strand.
TCGAGAAAACTGATGAGCAATGGAATGACAATGACAGTGGTCCATAAGTTATTTAATAAGGTTTTGAGGCAGGGTGGGATGGTGGGGGATGGGGTGGGGGTGGTGAGAGGGATACTGGGATCATTGGTAGAGGTGAACAGGCACTGGTGGAGGGATGGATAAGCGATCACTGTATGAGTAAAATGCAAACAAAAGTTCATAAGTTTGTAACTGTACATCACAGTGATTCTCTACCAAAAAATTAAAAAATAAGGTTTTGAATTAAAAAAATTTAAATGTAAATAGCATACTGAATACATAATTCCTAAACTTTCTTATTTTAGTCAAAAATCATAGTCTCAAGTCTACTTTTGTTTCGTTGGTTTTTTTTTTTTTTTTGGGTGGGGAGCGCAAATCCGGTTGTACTTTGGGCTTATTCTTGGCTCTGTGCCCTGGTGGATCATACGGGTGCAAGGATTGAACCTGGGTTGGAAGCATGCAAGACAAGTGCCTTACCCACCACACTACCTCTTTGGGCCCTCAAGATATATTTTTATTGATACGTGTAGCTCTGAATTTTTCACTGCTGTGTATGTTATCTTATGATATGCTATGATTTAATCAATTCTACCCCTCTTAAGGACTGGAGTTATAGCACAGCAGGTAGGGCATTTGCCTTGCATGCGGCCAACCCGGCTTTGATTCCTCCGCCCCTCTCTGAGAGCCTGGCAAGCCCGAGTATCCCACCCACGTGGCAGAGCCTGGCAAGCTACCTGTGGCATATTTGACATGCCAAAATCAGTAACAAGTCTCACAAAGGAGACATTACTGGCGCTCGCTTGAGCAAACTGATGAACAACGGGATGACAGTGCTACAGTGCTACTTGTCATCTAGATGATGAACATCCTTTGTTCACTTTTTCTTTCTTCCTTTTTTTTAACTGGGTCACTACGTTTAGGGCTACTTCTGGCTCAGTGTTTGAGGGTAACTCCTAGCTCCACTAGGAGCTAAGTATTGAATTCAAGCATCCTGCACGCGGAGCTTATACTCCAGCAGGCTGTGCTATCTTTCTGCCCTTCTAAATTTTCTTAGTAGCTCCCAGGAGTTCTGCATGTCCTCTACCAATTTGAGACTAATGTACTGGATGTATCTTCTGCTACCCTGTGGTTTGTCTCTGAACAACGTCTATGGTTTAATTCATTGTCCAGACTTTAAAACTCAAAGATATAAATTTTTATTCCCCTCATTTTTATGTTGTGGTTTTTATTTTAATCTTGCTATAAAATTCTTCTCTGCCCAGGGATGAGGTTCACTGGTAGAGAACATAGCTTGCATGTGTAACTTGTATGTGTATGTGTAAAGCCATGGGTTCAATCCTCAGCACCACAAAAACCAAATAAACTGAAGAAATAAAAACCAAACTTCTCCCATTTAAAGTAACAAAGATCTTCTTCTTAGACTTTCTGGTATTATTTTAGAGTTTTGCTTCTATACATTAAGGAGCTATCTGGAGTAAGTTTTGGGTAATCATTAGATTCCTCAACCATATACAGATAAGTCAATCATTTTCCCACTCATTTGGAACCACATTTATTTTATAAGCCAGGGAATCCAGATAAGCATACATCTACTTCTGGGCTTTCTAGACATTGCACAGATTGATTTATTTATATAGGTACTTCCTTGGTGCATCAGGCTGCTGTAAAAAATACAAAGGTCAGATGGCATATAAACATAAACTTATTTCTTACAGTTCTACAGAGACCAAGGTCTCTTAGCAGAGACCAAGGTTCTAGTATATCTTGTGCACAATGAAACATGGTTCTGGTTCTTTTATTGTTCTCATTTTGCCCTCACTTGACCTCAAAGGGTAGAAGAGGCAAGGAAACTCTCTGGGACATCTTTTATAAGGGCAATCCTGTACATGACAGTTCCAACCTCATGCCTAATAGCCTTCCAAAGGCTTCATATTCAAATAGAATCACATTAATAATTAGGTTTCAATAGATGAATGGGGGGTAGGGTGAGGCACCGTGGAAGATGTCCACTCACATTCAGCCAATAGAACACACCAATATGATACTATACTAGTTACTGAGCCTTTAATGGAATTTTTTTTTTCTTTTTGGGTCACACCTGGCAATACTCAGGGGTTATTCCTGGCTGTACACTCAGGAATTACTCCTAGTGATGCTCAGGGGATCATATGGGATGCTGGGAATTGAACCCGGGTCAGCTGCATGCAAGGCAAACGCCCTACCCGCTGTGCTATTGCTCTAGCCCCTAATGGAAAATTTTATATCTAGTAGGGAAAATCTGTCATTCCTCAAAACTGTTTTTGCTCTTTGCCACTTTGCTCTTAAGCGTGGACTTTAATTCTTAGTCCAATTGAAAACAGTCAGACAACAAAATTGCCAGTAGGATTCTGACAAACAAAAGCAATGATATTGGGTATGTCAGGCTGGGCTTTGTTCTGCCTTTAACAAAGCTGTTCCTAAAATTTCACCATTAAATATAACGTTTTTCTTATACTTATAATATATAAGTACCTTTATAATATTGAGATATGTTCCCTCCTAGCTCTTGTTTTCTAAAAAGTTATTTATTCTTTTATTACTAGAATTTAATGTGAAGTTGTATAAGAGATAAAAGAAGGCGAGGATAAGTAAGAATTTTGAAAAACGAACAAGTTTCTGGTCTGAAGAGAGAACAAATAGAGGTCATCGACTAAGAGATTTTGGGTACTGTAAGAAAAACAGATTTACAAGAAAAGACAAGGAGGAACTTGGTTATATTTAAGGTATTGGTAGAATATTCAAATGAAGATAGTCTGTAGACCCATGTACTATGATTCTTTTATAGATGTTTACTTAACACGTGAAATGTGGCTACCATATTTAGATGTGCCCTAAGGTTCACATTGGATTTTGAAGACTCATTATCAAACTACAGAACATTTCTTTAATACTTTTCATACTAAGTATGTATTGGAGTGATATTTTAATATATTACTAAAGCATTAAAATTAGTTTCAGTTTGCAAACACTTTTAATGTGACTATCAGAAATTTAAAATTGTATATGTGACTAGCTCTGTATTTCTGTTGGATAGCAGTACTATTGGTTTTTGGAGATACAAATCTGATACTCATACAATGAATCTTAAATTTCAAAAGTGGAATTTAAATGATAGATGTAAATCATGAAGTATGTTGAGGGAGAAAAGACTAATGCATCAAAACCATACTTTGACTTGTAAAACTTCATTTACTAACAACTTCCCAGGAATATATTCTTGACAATGTTGAGATTCTATGTTCCAGAGTAGCTAAACCATAGCTCACATACAAAGAAAAAAAAATTTACAGGAACATTATTTGAATTAAGTGTAAACTTTCTCTTCATCTCCTTAATATTTGTACATATACTCAAAGGAGCTGGACTGACAGCCCCAGATAATCCAACACTGTAAACCAACCTGATGAAAAGGGTCGTCTCTATATTCTTTTTTCACACATGGATTAATCTGAGGATTTTCCACATCTGTCTCACTGGTACAAGATGAATGGCATTCTGCACAGTGTAACAAGTCTTCCCATAATACATCTTCTGTTTCAGATTCTGGCCTTGTGCTCTCAGAATCCTGTCTGGAACTTGAACAGCGAGAGCTGCAACTAGTACCCGATTTAGGGGCATCCTGAAATTAAGATATTCTTTGACATTAATACAATTTATGTACCCTGTGCAGCTCAAAGAAAGTTATCAGAACCATATACTGCTTATTTTCTTTTTGTGGCTAAACCATACTGTCAAATGACAGTGAAATAGCAAAATATTAAAAATACATACTAGATATAAGGAATAACAAAATTTCCTTGTATCAAAGTTTGCTTTAACATCTCAACCCAAGAGTTAACCTTTCATGCAAAAATTTTTTACAACTATTCCCTGAGATTACTGTTCCCTTTTTAGTATGAATCCTATTCTCCCTAGATGTTCATTCAACAAAACATAAAAAAATACCATCTCAATTTCTTTGCAGTTGGCATAGCAACATAAGTTTCTGGGCCTGAGTTTAGCCTTCTATTAATGGGGAAACAAAAGAGATATTGAAAATTAAACATGAACTCACAGCTTTTGATACAAACCTAGTACAAAGCATATAGTTGTACTTTGTTGGTGAAAAGTATTCTGTTTAAAGTGATCACCTTGACCCTCAACTGATTGTTAATAGTCATTTTATAGTAAAATTTACATTGCTATCCAACAATTATGTTACTGTCTGTGTTAAATGTTTATATATTTAATATTCTTAAACAAATAATAGTGCTCAATCACCCCAAAAGACAGAAACCAAATATTATTTTTGTTACCTTTATCACAGGTAACAATATAGTATTAATGAGCTGGCAACTAATAATTGGCTTATTGATGTTAGAACTGAGCACCATTAACACGTATTTAATGTGCTGACATAGTATTTGTTGGAGCAGGATTGTTTGGAGTAGTAAAGATATTTGTGAAAGAGCTGACAAGAAAAATAAATGGAAAATAAAAATAGAAAAAATATAGAAAGAATGAAAAGGATACAAACCAGTCTATTTTGTTTTATAATCTCCAAAAATATTTCACATTCACAAATGTCAATTAGAATAATTGAAGCATAATCAGCTGTGAAATAAGAGTTTTCATCCAGCTACCAAGGCATCAAAAATATAAGTACTCATTAATTCAATAATAATAATTCAGTATGTTTTACATTTTATAATAACTTATTATCTACCATTAATCTCTAATATAGAATTATTAATCAAATAGAAAAAATCAAAAAAGAAACTGGATTAAAGGTCTGATAACTGTTAATATGAAATGAGTAGGTGACTTCAGGGATTAGAAAATATCTATAATTCTGTATTAACTGAGTTTGCCAAATACTGAAGTGGGTTATTTTAACAAATATAAGATCTAAAAGTTATTGCTAATAGTTTCTTATATATCAAACATAATAATATACACTATTTAAGTTATTAATGGCAATTCTGAATTTTACTTCTGAATAAAACCTAAAACCAGTAAATTTTAGAATTGAAATAATTCGAAATTGATAGTTCATTTAATTTGGTTAGTTCTATTCATTACAAATCTTCAGACAACTAAAACGCAATATATAAGTTAAGATGACAAAGGATTATTTATTTGAAGTGAATAGCATATGCTTTGTTCCCAGAAATTATTCATAATCTTATTCAATGTTAATACTCTAATGAGTCAGGTCTTCTCCCCTATTGGAGAGAATGCCAAGAACTGAGATGTGCAGAAATTAAACAATTTCCCTAAATTCAGACTCACCTTAAGGATGTTTTTCATCAAATGCTACCTTTAATAAATGAAAAGCTTATCTATCATAGATGTTAACAATGGAAAGATATTTGTAGGGGACATAGTAGGAAACAGGTCATGTGTTTGAAAGAAGCAACTCCCCAGATACCTCCTAAATTGCTATCGAATCAAGGAATTCCAGCACTATTTGCCTGGTAGAAGAATGGAAGAAGTCAACCAATTAAATATTAATTGGACAAAAAAGGGAGAAATGAGGTGGCAGCCAGTAGGGCTGGAGTGGACAGGGAGTTAAGTGAAAGGATACACACTGAAGGACAAGATGACCTCTTACCAGTCCCCTTGCTGACAAATATCATCATGATAGCCTAGTATAACAGCTACCACCACTTTTATGCCACTGAGGATTGATAATTCTCCTGAAAAGCTAGCTGCCCTAACAAACATATCCATAGATACTGAGGTCTGGGAAGCTTCTAATGGATGGATGGTCCCTGACTATCATCTCACATTAAGCCCACTAGCCCTGTGTATGCATACTGCACTTCCCTAGGGGGATGTCCTGCACCTCTTCCCACCAGGGAAAAGATAAAAATACCATTACATATTCTTCTATGTCCATTTTATTTGAAAGAGGTCTTATTTTGCTGTTTTGAAATACCCTTGAGGTTGGTTTAACATAAGGATCAAAAATTTTAAGAAGTGATATACGACTTTTAAAATATCGTGCAGTTAAACTGGACTACGTTGATTTTTGGCTGTGGATTAGTGGATCGTCTATATTATCATAAATTTTGCACAAGACAAAGTCTTAAGAATAAAATTTTTTTTTCTTATTAGAAATTTACAATTGCACACAAATGTACAATTTATCATTTTTTTGGGTAAATTTACATCAATGTAAAATTGGAATAAATGTTTCTTAGAGCATTGTAAGAAATAATAATAATGAAATATTGTTAGTCTAATGGCAAGCTACCAAGAGTATCTCGCCCACACGGCAGAACCTGGCAAGCTACCTGTGGCATATTCAATATGTCAAAAACAGTAACAACAAGTTTCATAATGGAGACGCTACTGGTGCCTGCTCGAGCAAATCAATGAACAACAGGACTACAGTGCTACAGTACTAAAATTCCTGATAGATGAAAAATCTGGATTTAATTTTTCTGTAATCCTCTACATTATTTAAAATTATCTAAAAATGTCAAATCCCATTAGCTAATCACTTAGTTTGAAATCCAGATTTTAAGCAACATTTTTATTTAACAGTTAAAGTTAGTAAATTAATGTCCTGTAACTCAACAGTTAAAAATTTAGCTGCAAACCAACAAGAATAAATATGAGGAGGTGAGAAAATAACTTTCCAAGTCCAACAATGTGTTCTATATGGAAGGGGAGACTTCCTTACCAGAGGGCCTGAATCCCTTCCTGAACCAACTGTCTTCGATCTAGTCACAGCAGGACTGTTAATTTCACAAACTTGCTTATATGGTGTAGGAATTGGGACAGTACAATAGATGATGTGGATAAAGAGGCAATGGGCAGACACACTGGGATTGGTATCTGCTAAATAGCAGTGATCAGAAACGAAACATAGGGGGGCCGGAGCGATAGCACAGCGGGTAGGGCGTTTGCCTTGCACGCGGCCGACCTGGGTTCGATCCCCGGCATCCCATATGGTCCCCCAAGCACCGCCAGGAGTAATTCCTGAGTGCAAAGCCAGGAGTAACCCCTGAGCATCGCTGGGTGTGACCCAAAAAGCAAAAAAAAAAAAAAACAAGAAACGAAACATAGCCATAGTCTGCAAAGAGATTATACTGAGATATAGCCAGAGAGAACAAACAGAATTAGCACTCTTCTTATTGTGACAATCTTAGGTCATTCATACAACAGCCCAGCACAATACGTGGTATTTCCAAAATTTAAAGTTTAATATAAATTACAAAAAGAAATTCTACTACTGTCAAAAACAAGTGGAAGGTAAAATTTACCCAAATCTGACATTAGGCATCCAGTTCCCACCTCCATGGAAAGCAGAATGGAGCCGGCTCAAAAAATTAAGAACTGAGCTTCCATATGGCCCAGAGGTTCGAGTCCTTGGCATCTACCTCAAGAGCACAAAAACATCATTTGAAAAAGACATGTGCACTCCTATGTTCACTGCAAAACTATTCATAAGAGCCAACATCTGGAAACAACCCTAATGCTAACAAAATAAACGAGTTGTAGTCAATATGTGCAATTGACTTAAAATAAAATAAAAAAAAAAAAGAAATCCTATAGCTCTGTGCAACAGAGATGGAACTGGAGGATAACATCCTGAGTGAAGAGAGTAAAAGGGAGAAGGATAAATACTGAATGGTCTTGAGACAGGATCTAGAGAAGTGGGGAAGAAATAAGACATAAGAAGTAACTCACTGCTCTGTGAAATAATGAAATGTTCTGTCCTTTGAATCAGCACTAAAAGTGCAAAAATCATAAAATTATTTAAATAGTTTTAAGAGCAGTGATAACTTTAAGAGGCAATGGCTGAAAAGAGCTTAGAGAAAAACAAATAAAGAAATAATAAACCTTTCAAATCGTGGGAAAGACTAACACAGTTCAGAGACAGTCTCTCCAGGATGGTCTTTAATTAGGTAAGAAACTAATTGGGCCAAGAATATAGCATAAAGGCTAGAGTACATGTCTTGCATAATGTGAGGCCCCAAATTCGATCCAAGGAAATAAATAATCCCTAAGTACGACCAGGCATAGCTCTAAGGCCAGGTATGGTCCCTATCTTAAGCAAAGAAAATTTAGTCACAAAAAGTTTGTAAATGTTAACAACAAACTGAAAAGTATGAGTTTTCAGATATAATGCTTAAATGAGTAAAGAGTTATGAGTATTAGTTATGCATGAAAATGATAAATTCAGGGGCAAGAGGTAAGGCTGAGGAGAAGAGAATAAGTTTTCATAGGTGCGTGTTCCTGAGTTTGAACTCCAGTATTCCCCTCCCACCCCCCCAAAAAAAAACCAAAAAAAAAAATACATCTGAAACTACTACTTCATAAATCTAGATTATGTCATATGAGATATTGACACTGATGGAAAATACCTGTATTTTAAAAATGTTACATTTTTAAAAAAATTTTGTTTAAATGACAGAACAAATTTGTATGTATATATGTAAGGTCAAAGTGTATACCTCACTAGGATAGTGTTTCTTATAATGGTGTGACTTTCTGTTCCGAAGAATGTTCTCAGATGTCCTGTCAACATGACGGCGTAATGGGTATCCCGCTTCAGGACCGTCCTCACTGGAGACTTCATCAGAGACATTTGTTACTGTCCGTTGGGTATCCTGAAAATTGGGAGTACACAGGATTACTGAAAACTAGACTGATTTAAAATAGTAAATTTTAAAATATGTATACTTAAACATATCCTTTGAAATACCAGCAAATATCACACATTGATTATTGCTAATTTTTGAAAAAAATATTTCTTAAATCATTTACTAGAATTTTCATTGTAAAATTTAATAGCTGCTTGTCAAATAGCATCCTATAAGGTTTCTACCAGGTTTTAAATACCTTATAAAATTAGGAAATGAAAAATAAGCATGAGAGATAGTACAGGATTATTAAGGTGCTTGCGGACAGTCAACTCCCATACAGAGGGTCCCCCAAGCACTTTCAGGGGTCACTCCTAAGCACAAGGAGCAAAGAATAGCCCCTGAGCACAACTGGGTGTGGCCCAAAAACTAAAAAAAGAACGAAAAATACAGGATAAAAGTAGGATAAAGACCACTTACAAGAAGCTGAGAAACCTAAGATTAAAATATTTTCACAAATTAGACTATTTTCACAAACCAAAATATCAGATTGTAGGACAACCACTGATTTAATGTGGCTTCTGAGGGAGGAAGTAGTGAATGGACTGTGAATGTGTACATAACAAACAGACCACTTTATCTTGTAAGACACATCCAGAATTCAGAAATTCTGAAATTAAGAGTATAAGTTTATCAGTGCTTTCATGTTCCCCTTATATAATTATACAATCACTGTCACTGTCACTGTCATCCCATTGCTCATCGATTTGTTCAAGCGGGAACCAGTAATGTCTCTCATTGTGAGACTTACTGTTACTGTTTTTGGCATACCCAATACGCCACAGGTAGCTTGCCATACTATATAATATTACTGGAAATGTACCATAACTATACAATATTACTGGAAATGTATTCAAGAGCTGTATGACTAAAAAAATTTATTTGCTGAGTGGTAATAGTGATGTGAGGCTCATATTATCAGACAATGCTTGACAAATGCTTTAAAAAATTGGAGAAGAAACTGTTTTAATGCAGTCCCCATGCTACTATATGGTCACTAGAATTGAAAATGCACGCACCAACTATCAAGTACTAACACACAGTTCACTTAAGACTAGCATACTTTCTCTATTCTACTGGGGGGAGGGGGCAGTGTGTTACAAAGTAGCACTTAGGAATCTGAGGATTCTCCAGTCTCTATTCGAAAAACTGGGCAAATGGTATAGTTAACACAAGATAATTTTTTTTTTTTAAACAGAGAACATAAACAGAAAACCAGGCTCCCAGATTAGTTTCTAGTATAATTTAGATGTTCCAGTCCAAACAAATTCCTTTTGTGGTTGTTTGTGTGTCACAGCCTGCAGTGCTAAGAGGCTACTCCCAGTACATGGCTTGGGGGAGAGCAGGGTCACTCATGTGTTAGGGATCACACGTGACCCTCCAGTGCACAAAGCAAGTGCACTGCCTTTTTTTTTTTTTAAATCTCTATTTCCCTGGCCCATAACAAATTCTTACACAGATATGGAAATGGGGAAAGAAAAAAAGGAAAAAAATGGTAAAGCTCTCAACTATAATTTATGAGGGCTTTACCACCTGGAGCCATGGATCAATTCAGAAGGGGCCAAGTAATACTGGCAATCAAGTTTAAGTATTACTTTACCTGACTTTCAACTTTATTAATATGATGTATAAAGTCTCATAGAATATTCTATGAGAATAAACCCTAGAGAACACAAAAAGGGAACGATTTTATTTTTGATTTTTGGGTCACACTTGGCAATGCTCAGAAATTACTCCTGACTCTTCAGTCAGGGATTATTCCAGGTGGTGCTCGGGGGACCATATGGGATGCTGGGAATCAAACTCCAGTCAGGGGCATGCAAGGCAAGAGCCCCACCTGCTGTACTATCTCTGCAGGCTCCACCATAGAAAAACTAGTTTAAAGGTCACACTTAAGGCTAGAAAAAGCTCAGAAGTTAGGGTAAGCACATGCTAGCACGAGGGAGGAGCAGGTTTATTCTTCAGCACCATGTGCCTTCCCCCCAGGAACAAGGAGTGACTCCTGAGTACTACTGAGTGTGCTCCCTCCTCCCCCCCAGCCCCAACCAAACACAAGAAGCAACAGCAACAAAACCAACATGTGCTTTGTTGGAGATGTTCCTCATAGCTCCTGTGTTCCAGGCTGCCTCTTCTGGCCGAAGAGTCTCACACTGAGGTTCGTGATTTTGCACTCCATCCTCACTGCTTTTAACAGTCTTTTTTCCGTCAAGGGATACATAACCATTGTCGGTCTCAGTGGATTTGTCAATCGAATTCTTTGCTTTCTTGGATCTAAAAAGAAATACATACAGAAGTATGTTACATACACCTATTTTGGCAGAGTTACTGAAGGAAATGATGCTAATTGTTGCTAATAATTAAATCCTATAGCTATTTCTCAGAATTTTAATGGTCACTCTAATTTTTACTCTCCCTAACATGTGAGTGACCCCCCAAGTCATGTTCTGGGAGTAGCCTCTGTGCACTGCAGGGTATGACACACACACACACACACACACATACACACACACACACACACAACTACAAAAGGAGTTTGTTTGGACTGAACACTTTCCTCAAGCACATTGAACAGAACAGAAGACAGACCATACCTTTCATATACTCTCAAAGCTCTAAAGCTTTCATGTCATTCGGAACACAGGCCCAATCTTTTGACCCTTTTACATGCAGGGGGAAAAAAAGTCCAAAAAGATAATAAAATAATAGAACTAAAATCACTTAAGAGTAGTGCCAGGGAGATGGCCCAAAGAGCTTGAGCACAAGCTTTACATGCAAGAGTTCTAGATTCAATTCCTGGTACCATCCATGGTCCTCTCAAGCACTGGGAGTGGCTGGGAATAAAAAAAATCCTCCAGGGGCTGGAGCGATAGCACAGCAGGTAGGGCGTTTGCCCTGCAAGCTGCTGACCTGGTTCTAATCCCAGCATCCCATATGGTCCCCTGAGCACCGCCAGGGGTAATTCCTGAGTGCAGAGACAGGAGTCAGCCCTGTGCATCGCTGGGTGTGACCCAAAAAACAAACAAACAAAAAAATCCTCCAAAGTATTTAGGGGTTTAGAATATAGCTCAGTGGATGAGCATTTGTCTTACATGCATTGCAATGAAGCCCTGAGTTTGAGTTTTTGGCACCGGGGGTGGGAGTCGGAGTGTCAGGGAGAGAAGGGAATGAATTGTAGTAAAGGATGGGTAAAAATGAAAAATAAAGGTGCAGGAAAACTAGTGAACTTTTCTGCCTGAGAAACAATGTGATAGGAATACCAGCCGTTATTTGTTCCCTTTAACCCACCCTTAGATACTCTGCAACATAGAGATAAGGGAAAAGACCATGGGAAATGAAGTTATCTGATATCATGAAAATGTCAGGAACTCAGAGACAATAATGCATTGGAAAAAAATTATAAAGGTTATGGAAAATACAGTGGGCAAAAAGAGAATAAGAAAAAAGGGGATGACAGAAAACTGAGAAGTTGACAGAAACACTAATCTGACTGGATATGCAAGAGAATAAGATAAATTGGGAAAAGAGATAGACATTCTGACTGAGATGCCCAGGAATACCCTGAGAGAGATTAGCTGGCCATTCAAAACACAGACCTGGGAGGTCCAAGTAGCAAAAGCTATGGAAAACTTGCAGACTGAACCAGTATCCTAAAGAGCAGTGGACACAGATTTCCCAAAAAGGGCAAAAGGGGGGTGGGGAAAAATGTTCTGAATTGTAGTAATTGCTACTTTAAGGAATTTCCTAAAGGGAATGGCACTAGAGCAAGGGCAAGAGGAAGTGCCCACTCCATGATACCTTTCAGCTATCTCCTGCTTCCTTCCTTCCTTATCTTTGCCTCCCTCTAACCTGTGTGTCTTCTCTCCCAGCTATCTCCTCATTGGGCATATAACAGCAGAACACAGGAATGATAAGTGACTAAACTGCAGTCCTTATCTGATGTTGCATGAAAGACATACAGATAAACCACCAAACAAGCCCAAACAACAAAAGGCAATGAATACAGAATGTTATACAGTGATTAAAAATTGACAAAATAGGGCTGGAGCAATAGCACAGTGGGTAGGGCATTTGCCTTGCCTGCGGCCAACTAGGTGGGTTTGATTCCCAGCATCCCATATGGTCCTCCAAGCACCGGCAGGAGTAATAATGAGTGCAGAGCCAGGAGTAACCATGGAGCATTGCTGGGTGTGATCCCCTTCCCAAAAAAGCAAAATAAATCGACAAAATAGCTCAATACACAAACTGAGACACTTGCACTGGGGGAAAGGAAGGGCAGCCAGCTTACAGCCAAGCACAGGGACCATTCAAAGATAGGGCAGGGCATAAGGTGCAGCCCAGTAGCAACGGGAGGTGGGCTTCATACAGAGGATGAATGGAATCAGTTTAGTGAAGACAGTGAGAAAGTGGCATTTCAATAAAAGGATGGAGAAAGAAGAAAAGATCAAATGAGCTCTGGTGTGATATTTGAATTACCCCTATAACTGCAACTACACACTGCAATTTACAATCTCTCTAGATAATACAGAAATAGAAATAAATATAAGCAGAGCTCTATTCACTTGGGAGACCCCATGGTGGCAACACCCTAACAGCAATAAGAACACCTAGCATTCAGGTCTTGATTACTATATACTACTCTTTGCAGAAATGGCTGATTTGGATTGAAGAAGAGAAAGCACATGTGGGAACTGAAGTACTTTCCACATGAGACTTGGATTCAATCTCCAACATCGGGTAAGAGAGGGAGGCTGGGGTGGAGGAGAAGAAGTAATAGGGGCAATTCAAAATAGGCAAAAGGAGTTCCAATTTAAGTAATAGTAATATAATCAAAATAAATAAGGAAAGTAATGAACTGTGTAAATGAGGTAAAGGTTTTCCTTTTAGAATGTGAAGTAATATGTGTAAAATAAATGATGGAGTTAGGGAAAAGCCACCAGTTGGCATGCTTCGTAGTAGTAACTCGAGTCATCATTATTTATCCCATCAGGAGCTTTAGTCAAGGAGCTGGAGCCACAGTACAGCAGGTAGGGCATTCCATATGGTTCCCCAAGCCTGCCAGGAATGATCCCTAAGTGAGGAGTCTAGAATAAACCCTGACCACAGCTGGGTGTGGCCTCTAAACCAAAAACACCAACAATCACAAAAAGAAAAAGCAAGAAACTTCAATTAAAAAGCATTTTTGTTGTTGTTGTTGTTGCATTGTGTTTTCAGTAAACCCAGGGGTGATTAATGCTCAGGAGTCACTCCTAGAGGTGCTGGGGAGCAAGGGGTGGGCAGTGAGGCAAGAGGCGTGCAATGCCAGGGACTGAAGCCGGGCCCCCTGCTTCAAGGCATACACTTCAGCCAGTTGAGGTACTCTCCAGCCCAACTTTTAAGGCCCTACATTTAAGAGAGTTTACAAAATCTCAACTCCGCTGTATCCAGTGTAAAAGCTAGTATGTCTCTATGTTAAAAACCTAGTAAGTTAATCAAGAACACTCATGGTACTCTTTACTACCATGGGGTAAGAGATGGAGGCAGGAGAAAAGTCTCTGCTGGAGCTCTGAAAACTATTCAGAAGTAGCACTGTAGTCCCATTGTTCATCGATTTGCTCAAGAGGGCACCAGTAATGTCTCCATTGTGAGACTTGTTACTGTTTCTGGCATATGGAATATACCACGGATAGCTTGCCAGGCTCTGCTGTGCAGGCAGGAAACTGTCGGTAGCTTGCCGGGCTCTCCGAGAGAGGCGGAGGAACTGAACCTGGGTCGGTCAAGTGCAAACACCCTATCCGCTGTGCTATCACTCCAGTCCATTCAGAAGTAGATAAACGAATTCATCCAACTGAAGAGCTTCCTTTATTAAAGAACATCAAAGTTTTGGGGAAGAGGAGTATCAGTTAACAGCAGCAAATAACACTTATTCTAGAATAGTTTGAAATTTCTAGTGTGCTCTCATTTTCATGAGGTTAAAAATTAAGGATAAGGGTCAGAGCAATAGTACAGGAGGAAAGGTACCTGTGTGCATTCAACCTGGGTTTAATCCTTGGCACCACATATCATCCCCTGACCTTTCTAGGAGTATCTCTGAGCAGAGAGCCAGGTGTGGCTCAAAGAGGAGTAAAACAACACAACTGAGAAATTACACTGCTGAAAGGATGTGTGTTGGAATATTGTATGACTGACTGAAACCTAATAATGAACTGCTTTGTAATGCTCTATCTCATGGTAGTTCAATAAAAAAAAAAAAAAGAAAAGAAAACCGATTGAGAATGATCAGAGGCTAAAGAGAATGCTCAAAAGTCCAGATGAAAAAAAGACATGACTGTATTACCATCACTGATGTCTACAACTACATGCATCTTGATTACATTACTAACATATCCCTTCAAAAATTTTAGTTCATTGTAGGGGCTGGAGTGATATTACAGTGGGTAGGGCGTTTGCCTTGCATGTGGCCGACCTGGGTTCGATTCCATTTCCAGCATCCCATATGGTCCCCCGAGCACCACCAGGAGTAATTCCTGAGTGCATGAGCCAGGAGTAACCCCTGTGCAATGCTGTGTGTGACCCCAAAAAGCAAAAAAAAAAAAAAAAAAATTAGTTCATTTTATTCCTCTAAGTGTCCTCAATAACATGTAAATTTGAGAGGTGCACATCAACCACACCAGTTCTACTTATAGTAATTGCAATCTTTTGGGCAGTCTAACTCTAAAATGTATTTATTCTAGAAAGTTAGTGAGTTACCTAGTTGTGGCAAAGTTTTAATTGGTGGTATAGTAACATCAAAATGGTCATTATTGGCTGCATAAGACAGAGCACAGCTTCAAGAATATATACTTTAAATGACTGAACCATTTCAATCACAGTCACCAAAACTTGCACTTTAATATCTGCACCAAAAATACGGGACTGTATACTACTGTATTCCATTGTATGATGAAAATATTTATTAAATCCTTAACTTTCATTTCAGTGTTCTAATAAATACAGAGGCTAAGTGGATCATAAATATTTAGGTAGGTCAGTTAGACATACAATTTAACATGTGACCTACTTTTATTCTGGTATCTACCCCTAATTTACTAAATCAAATCATTTTCTCCACTCAAAAAGTGTATTTCAGTGATTCTGCGATGGCTAAATGAATCTCGAAAGTGTGGAAGAAAAACATCATCTAGCTGAATTCTGAGATAATCTTTATGCTGAAGACATTACAATCAAGAAGTAATTTTTCCTATATCAATTTATTAATTAAATAATTCAGTAAAATTAGTATTCAAAGCCTTTAGGAAAGATAATTTCTGTATTTTAAAGTGATATTTCAAAAGATTGAGCACATTGGTGGCATATATATGTATATATAGTATATAACATATGTACATATTATATACATATAGATATATAATGTGTATGTATATACATATATATGTACTAGAAAGCCAACAATATCATAAACATGAAACCCAAATTACAATAACCAAACTTAAAAATTTGTCAAGGAAGGAGGCTGGGAGGTGGGAGGGAACCTAGGGGAACCTAGACGCTGGTGGAGGGAAGCTGATACAGGTAGTGAGATTGGTGTTGGAACACTGTATGTCTAAAACTCTATGAATAACTATGTAAATCATGGTGCCTTAATATTTAATTAAAAAAAGTTTTTTCAGCCTTTTTCTACTTGGAAAAGACTGCTCTCTCTTGAACACATTTCTCTCTCCCCACCTCACAAAACTATTTTGCTTCATTAAAATTTAAAAAAACAAAACAATTTTTTCAGATTTCTTTAATTAAGCCCTGATTTTTTTTAAGTCCTGGTATTTTAAGTGAGAAATATTTATTTCTTATAAGCCTTGTTTTAAAAATAGTTTTATTTTGAAAATTTTGAGGATGAATGTGCTTCAAAACTTGGAGGTCACCCCCACACCTGTCCATATGTCTCTATAATAAATTGCTTCACTTTCTATAAAGGGGTGAGGCTTCCAATTTACAATTACAGAATATAAAACCAGTAAATTCTATTCTAGTAATCCACAAAACTAAAGATACCAAACAAAGTTCAGATATTTGTTTTTTTTTATGCTTTGTTTGCTTGCTTTTGGGCCACAACCAGCAATGCTCAGGGGTTACTCCTGGTGATGCTCGGGGGACCAGATGGGATGCAGGGATCAAACCCAGGTCAGCCACATGCAAGGCAAATGCAATATCTTCTGTACTATGGCTCTAGCCCCTAAAACTCAGATGTTTGTGTAGTTATGCATTTATTTATTTATCAGTTATGTTCAGATACCTTAACAGAAGAACAGTTTTTAAATTATCACCAAAACCAATTCTAAATGTCAGTTGATACTGAACCCTGGTTCAATCCCCAACACCACATGGACCCTGAGCACAGAGCCAGAAGTAGCCCCTGAGCACCATCCCAAAACCCTTAACAACAAATACATCAAAAAACTGTTGATTCTCCATGAAACAGTATCATACATATTCTGGCTAACATTCTCAAAAATGAGACAGTTGAAAATAGTGAATGGTATAGTTGTCATAATGAAAGGGAATAAAATAATCTAGATCAATTTAGCCACTAAAATATCAATGTAATAAAAAATCACACCATGGTTCGAATGATGAAAAATTTAAAGTTTTGATTTATTTGACTTATTGGGAAAATGACATATTGGGAAATATGGTAGAACCAAATGCATAATTTGCAGAGGTTCTAAAAACTATACAACATCAGTTTTAAACAAGCAAACAATAAAATATTTAGTTTTAAATTTTTTGATAAAATTTTTTGATTCCCCAAAGCAAAACTTACCCACTGTACTTTATTTTAACTGCATATCAGAGAGTCTGGAGAAATGTTTAAGGAACTAGCTTTCAGTGACTATACTGTTGTATCATGCTGTTAGAAAGCAGAGCTATTTTTTAAGACTAACAAAATGAGAAAGACAGGACACAATACAGCACAATTTAAAAACAAAACAAAATTAATCATAATCCCTGGAGGAAGATTATGGATTGGAAAGTACAGGAATTAAGTCATGTTGCCACAAATGACTAATATTTTGGAAAAATTTCCAAAGTTAAAAATGTGTCTACATGCCGACTCTCACCACTTCTGTTCAACATAGTACTGGAAAGTACTTGCAATAGTGGTTAGGCAAGAAAAAGATATTAAGAGCATCCAGATAGGAAAGAAGAAATCAAGCTCTCACTATTTGCAGATGATATGATACTTTATTTAGAGAACTCTAAAGCCTCTACCAAGAAACTCCTAGAAACAATAGACCTTTATAGTAAAGTTTCAGGCTATAAAAATCAATACTCAAAAGTCTATGGCTTTCTTATATGCAAATAAAGAAAAAGAAGGTGACATGAAAAAAAGCAATCCCATTCACAATCATGCTTCAGAAAATCAAGTACCTTGGAATCAGCTTAACTAAGAAGGTAAAGGACCTGTGCAAAGAAAACTATATAAAACGCTACTTCATGAAATAAAAGAGGACATGAAGAAATGGAAACATATCCCCTGTTCATGGATTGGGAGAATTAACGTTGTCAAAATGGCAATACTCCCCAAAGCATCATACAGATTCAATGCGATCCCTATAAGGATATACATGAAATTCTTCAAGGAAATGGATCAAACACTCCTGAAATTCATATGGAACAACAAACTTCCATGAATAGCTAAAGCAATTCTTGGGGAAAAAAAAGATGGGAGGCATCACTTTCCCCAACCTCAAACTCTACTTCAAAGCTGTAATAATTAAAACAGCATGATACTCGAACAAAGGTAGAGCCGCAGACCAATGGAACAGGGTTGAATATCCTTACACACACCCTCAAATATATGATCATCTAATCTTTGATAAGGGAGCAAGATATGTGTAGTGGAGCAAGGAAAGCCTCTTTAACAAAAGTACTGGCAAAAGTGGACAGCTACATACAAAAAAATATGGGCTCAGACCTCTACCTAATACCATGTACAAAAGTCAAATCAAAATGGATAAAAGACCTCAACATTAGACCAGAATCCATAAGGGACATTGAATACAAGGTCAGCAAAACCCTCCACAACATTGAAGCTAAAGGTATCTTTAAAGATGACACTCTACTGACCAAGCAAGTAGAAACAGAGATAAACAAATGGGACTATCTTAAACTAAGAAGCTTCTGCACCTCAAAAAAAACAGTGACCAGATTACAAAGACAATCTACAGAATGGGAAAGGATATTCACCCAATATCCATCAGATAAAGGGTTGATACCAAGGGTATATAAGGCACTGGTTGAGCTCTACAAGAAGAAAACATCCAACCCCAACAGAAAATGTGGCAATGAAATTAACAGAAACTTTCTCAAAGAAGAAATCCAAACAGCAAAAAAGGCACATGAAAAAATGCTCTTCATCACTAATTATCAGGGAGATGCAGATCAACACAACTATGAGATATCACCTCACACCACAGAGACTGGCACACATTGAAAAGAACAAAAGCAACCAGTATTGGGTGTGGATATGGGGAGGAAGGGACCCTCCTTCACTGATGGTGGAAATGCCGACTGGTTCAGCCCTTTCAGAAATCAGTATGGGCGATTCTCAAAAAATTAGAAATTGAACTCCCATTTGATCCAGCAATACCAATTCTGGGAATATATCCCGGAGATGCAAAAAAGTATAGTCGAAATTATATATGCACTTGTATGTTCATTGCAGCACAGTTTACAATAGCCAGAATCTGGAAAGAACCCGAGTGCCCAAGAACAGATGACTGGTTAAAGAAACTTTGGTACATCTACACAATGGAATACTATGCAGCTGTTAGAAAAGATGAAGTTACGAAATTTGCATATAAGCGGATCAACATGTAAAGTATCATGCTAAGTGAAATGAGTCAGAAAGAGAGGGGCAGACATAGAAAGATTGCACTCATCTATGTAATATAAAGTAACAGAATGGGAGACTAACAAGCAAGAATAGTAGAGATAAGTACCAGGAAGTTTGCTCCATGGCTTGGAAGCTGGCCTCACAAGCTGGGAGAAAGGGCAGCTCAGATAGAGAAGGAAACACCAAGGGTATTTGGAGGGCCTCTGGCACTGGGAGATGCGTGACAAAAGTAAACTATAGACTGAACATGATGGCTACTCAATACCTCTATTGCACAACACCCAAAAGGAGAGAGAGAAAAAAAGGGAATGCACTGCCACAGAGGCAGGGTGGGGTGGGAGAGATGGGGTGAGGGGTTGGGGGGATACTGTGATCATTGGTAGTGGAGAATGGGCACCGGTGGAGGGATAGATACTCAATCATTATATGACTGAAATGCAAGCACAAAACTTTAAATCTGTAACTGTACCTCACAGTGATTCACTAATACAAAATTTTAAAAAAATAATGTGTCCACAATATAACTGCTTAACTGTAAACTGTGTGATAAACTTTATTGTAAGAGCTTAATCAGGAATTAATGAAACAGCTATATTAAAAGAGGAGTTAACAAGTGGCCAAAATAGTTATGTGCCATATCCCATCTCTGAACTTATGAATGCTTATGTTTGCTGGATGAGGAGAGGAGAAGCACACTCATGGGATTCGCCCTTGGGTGGGTCATCCTATTGAAAGAGAACCTGTCCCAGAAGCAGCATCCCCTCAGGAAAAAGAACTTTAACCCTGTTGATTGTGACCACAACCCAACCAATCATGCTGGAGGGGATTTAACTAGGCTATAAGAGTGGGTTAGGGGAGAGATTGAGAGCCGGGAGAGAAGCAGGGAGAGAGACAGGAGTGAAATAAATGGCAACTGATCAAGCAACCTGCTTGGCCCTCATTTCCTCCTCTGTCTGCCCCATGGCCCAGGACAGACCCCCTGAGCACCCGGGGCAGCCAACGGGGAGTGCTGCTAGGGCTCTCCCCTGGTCGCCCCCTGGCAGAAGTTTTTTACACTTTGAAATAGTAATAATGCATAAATGTTTTGTTTCAGATAACTTTATAACTGAGACAGGAATTTTAAAAAAAAGTATCATACAATTCACATATCATTTTGACCAGTAGTGCATGTGGATAAAAAAGTTTAAAAGGATTAGTACTTGAGAAATCATGAGAAATCATGAAAGCAACCAAAATCAAGAAATCAGAAATACACTTCAATGGTATACATTCATTCTCAAGATGATATATCCTCGAGTAGATGCTCTAGTCTCTCTTTTTCCATAATCTATAGCATTATAATTTATCAAAACAAAATCCACAGTGGGGCTACCGTATTTAAAGCTATCAGTACTTATGACTGGGACTGAAGTGTCAGAAAAGGAAAGAGTACTTCTATACCTACTCGAAAACCTGAAGAAATACAAACCCTGAGAAGAAGAAAGCAGCATGCCAGAGGTCTCTGAAGACAGCACCAACACTGTAAGTGGAGCTGGTCCCGTGGCTCTGAACTGCTCCCTCCTGCGTGTTATCTGTGGTACTCGAACCGTCTCCTTCTCTATGTACTTCCAAATGTGCTGCTTTTCTTAATTTCCTTCATCAGAAGAGATCAGAAAAGAAGCTTAAAAATTTAACAACCATTTTCTTGTTAATATGCTTAAAAGTTTGGTAAATGGAAACTCAAGAACTTTTAATAAGTAGAGAAAATTCAGATTATTTAACTGAAAATACTGAGGTGCATATTCAAGACCAATTTCTCTCAGTATTATGATATTCTTCCTTGTTGATACTAACAGGTCAGTGGACATAAACTTGCGAAACTCATATCAAGCAGATATTACGAAAGCATTTCTTCCCTATTTGAACACCACTTATCTACAGATAAAGAAAGAAACAAATTCAGATCACAGAATTGCAATCTAGCTGATCAGTAATGGTATTTATATAATGTAGATATTTTCTTTCAAAATAAAATGGTCTTAAATCTCAATAATGATAACAAAAAGGAAACTGCTCCAAAAGATCCTTAAAACATAACTCTAGAGAGCTGGATAGTGTGTAGGGTGCTTGCTTTGCATGTGGCTGGTCAAGTTCAATCCCTGGCACCCCATATGGTCCCCCAGTTCCTACCAGAAATGATCCCTAGATGCAAAGTCATAAGTAAGCCCTGACCACCTCCAGATCTAGCCCCAAAAGAACAAAATCCAGCAGAACCGGAGAGACAGTAAAGTGGGTAAGGCAACTGCTGTGCACTCAGATGATCTTGATTCAATCCCCAGCACCATGAGGAATGTTCCCTGAGCAAAGAGCCAGGAGTAAACTTCAACTGAGCATAACTGGGTGTGCCCACTCCTTGAAAACCATGTAAAAAAATAAATGAAAACAGATATAGGCTCTCAAAATAGCTTGAAACAAGGGCTGGAAAGATAATACAGCAAGTAGGGTACTTGCCTTGTATGCAGTTAACCGAGGTTTGATCCCCAGTAACCCTTAAGGTCCCTGAGCCCTGCCAGGAGCAATCCCTGAGCTCAGAGAGAGGAGTAAGTCTTGAGCAAAGTCATCTGTGCCTCCGAACCTCCCCCAAAATAAAAAAAAATCAAAAACCAAAATGTCTTGAAGTAAGTACGGGACAGATCATTTGATGGGTTAGAGCAATAGTAGTGAGATGGCCTTGCACATGGTTGACCTGGGTTTGATTCCATCCCAGCACCACATCTGATCCCAAGTTATGCCAGGAGTGACCCTGAGCATAAAGCCAGGAGTAAACCCTGAGCATTGCCACATGTGGCCATAAAGAAAAAATAGCCAACAACAACCAAAAAAAGGTAGCCAAGTCTGAAACTCATTGCTTTAATTGAAAAAATAACTTTACCAGATAATATTTCATTCAAGTGAGAACAAGTCTAGGTTCAAACTAAAGAAATCTACAAAAAGATCACTTTTAATTAGACAGTACCTTCTTCTTTTACCCCCTGTACTTAGAGGCGGCTTGGGTGTTCTTGTTGACACAATCTGGCAGTGTACAGTTCCCAGGAGCAGCATAAGCCATATTGGCTCGATCACTTCAGTCAGAGGTATGCTATGTGGACTTGAAGCAGAATAGAATAATACTATTGCGGCAACTACAGAAAGGGAAAGAAAATACATTTAATTAACTATGGATCTGAAATCACTTGCTCAAAGTTTTAAAAATTGTTCTTACATTGCTTCTTGACAAAAGTTTTTTTTTTTATTTAATGAGTTTAAAATGTAACTTCAAGCAGGATTTAACCAGACAATTCAGTAATAAATTCTTGGAATAAATAAAAAACAACCTTACAGTAAAGATATTAACACAATAAAAAGGCGATGCATAGAATCTAAAGGCATTCCGGGTAAGATCCCAATTTTAAAAATCACTAGAAACCAGTCAGAAAGGAAGGGATAGACACAGAATAATCTTGCATATGTGAAACTTGAAGATAATTGCAGGTAGCAACAAGAAGTCAGTCAATGGCAGAACTGATCTACATAACAGTGTGTGTGTGTGTGTGTGTGTGTGTGTGTGTGTGTGTGTGTGTGTGTGTGTGTGTGTGTGTGTGTAGAAGGGGAGGAGTGTGAATTTAAAGGGAGGGATTTGGGGGTCCTTGGGGAAGGGATATAGGTATACTGGTAATGGTTAAAATATTGAAATTATGTGCAAGAGAAAACTTTAATAGTACGGTGAATCACAGAATTTCAATCAAAAATTTTTTAACAAATTTTTGGTGTTTTTAAAAAAGCATTCTTAAAAAAAAAAAAAGTACCATGCAGGCCAGGAACCAAAAACATGGTCTCATACATACAACTTACCACTTAAGCCTTATCCCTGGCCCCCAAATTGACTAAAGTAATACCCAAACCTATCTTTTTAACAGAACTGTTTTGGGGGCCAGAGAAGTAGTACAGTGGGTAGGACATTTGCCTTTCATGCCGCCAACCTAGAACTGATCCCTGGCATCCCATATGGTCCCCCAAGCACCACTAGGAATAGTTCCTGAGTGCAGACCCAGGAGTAACCCCTGAGCGTTGCTGAGTATGACCCAAAAGGAAAAAAAAAAAAAGAGCTCTGTTTTTACATAGGACAAATAAAGTAGAAATTTGCTTTTATGGTGCTCCTGAAACATATCAGTGTCTTCTAAGCAGTACTCAGGAGGTCTAAGGGCCACTCCCAGTGAATTCACGCTCGAACAATCGGAGATACTGGATGGTCAATTAATAAACCATTAATGCTAGGGCCAGGCTAGGCAGCATTGCTGATGGTACTGGGGAATGAACTCAGGTTATTGCATATGCAAAGTATTGCATATGCAAAGTATCTTCCTTCATGTGCTCCTGGTCCTGAAGCTATCTTTCCAATCCCTGCTGAGCATCTCTTAAATTTTCTGGACAAACTCTCCTTAGCTTTTGGGAACCAGTCACCTGCTGAGCTGAGAATCAGAAAAGCATAAAAAGTGAAGACAATATCTAAGCTTCTAGATCCAGCAATGCTTGAAGCAGGGGCTAGGAGTGCCTGACTCAGTTTTTAAACAAGTAAATTAGCTAGATTAGAAATGTATTTATTTGCCTTTGGTCTGGAGAGATAGTACAGTGGGTTGTGTGCTTGCCTTCTATGTGGTGGTCGACCCAGGTTCAATCCTGGGTACCATGTATGGTTCACCAAGTGTACCAGGAATGATCCCAAAGCGCAGAGCTAGGTAAGCCCTGCACACCCCCAGGTGTGATGCCACTCATCCCCAAATTAAAAAATGTATTTCCTTCAAATACTAGAAAACAACAAATGTTTAAAAAGTTTAAAAATTAAAAATTTTAAAAGTTTAAAAACCAGTTATTCTCACTTATTTTTATTTTAATAAATATATGCAAATTCTGATCACTTTAAAATCAGTAAGTAAATTAGAAAGCATTTAGAAGATAAATATACTCAGATTACGCTCTCTTGATTTTTTCTTTGTAAGTAAAACATTTTATTTGGAGGTTTTTAGGAAGGGGAAGGAGAGAGAGAAAGTGAGCGACACAAGTGGAGAGATGCGGGTGACACATGTGCTTGGGTGACAAATGTGCTCGGCCACGTGGGCACAAGCAGCACATGGGCATGGGCAGCATATGTGCTCTCTTGATTCCTTTTGATAACAACAACAACAAAAAAACCCTAATTTGATAAAGATTATGGTAACTAATCAGAAAATAGGTGATAAATGTATTTAGAGGAACTATCATGTGATGGCATTGTTTAACAACAAGAAGGATCAGAATCTTGAAAGTAATATAAGGTGGACATAAAAATTCTTGGAAAATTAATCACAATTACTTTTAGGTATCTTAGAAATCTGTCATAAGAAGATAATTGACAATTTAAGAGAAATTTCATAAAACCAGAGAACAATCTGAAAACACTAGAGTACAAGTCCTGTGTGTACTAGGTTTTGTCTGTGAATCCTGGCACCACATTATCCCCGAGTACTACAGGGTGTCCCACACTTTGGCTCAACAGTGCTGAATTACATGGCCTGGTAATTCAGTGCTTAGGCGTGCGAAGCAGTGTGGCTTTGGTTCAGCAGTGGACAGGGACACCCTATAGTACTCAGGGATGATGTGGTGCCAGGATTCACACACAGAATCTAGTGCACACAGGACTTGTACTCTGGCGTATCACTGGATAGGATACTTGGATAGGATAAGATATTTTTCAGCAATTAAAAATTCTATGTAGGAACAGAGCCATAGGACAACGGGTTGGGCATTTGCCTTGCACATGGCTGCCCTGGGTTCAAATCCCAGGTATCCATATGGTTCCCTGAGCATTGCTAGGAGTAAGTCCTGAGTGCAGAGCCAGAGTAACCCTTGGGTATCGCCAGATGTGACCAAAAAAAAAAAAATTATGTGTTCTTATACTTACCATAAGGCAACAGAAATGGTAATCCTGGATAAAATAATCTACTGTATAAGAAATTTTATAAGGAAAGTGAAAGGCAGGGTTATAGTTTTTAGTTTTCCCCAACCATTTTCCAAATTTTCTGCAATAATCATGTATCATTTCTTTCATTAGAAGGACAAATATATTAATACATTAGAAGGACAAATATATTAATAACAATCACAAAATCTTCATATTCACTCCCTTTTATGTAAGTAAGGTTAACTGTGGCTTAAAAGAAGCAACCTTATTGAAGTGAAACTTCCATTGTATTTTCATTACCTAAAAGATAGTAGTATTTAGAGAAGAGAGGGGGGAAAAAAGAAGCATCATTTAGTTAACTGATAAAACACCCTAGCTAACTCTCAGGATTAGTTATACTTTTAAGAAGATATTAGAAATATTGAAAGGGTATTAGCCAAATGAAGACCACTGCTCTGTGAAGAGATGGAATGAATGCTTCTTTGTTTACCCCCAAATGCCTAGTGTTTTACATGTTGCAGTGATTAATGTTGCAAGTAGTGAGCACTAGCAGGCTGCTATGCTGAGAAACTGTGTAACTGAATTGTTCAATGTGTGGTTATGTAGTCAGACTTCTTAGACCTGAATGTGGTGGCTGTGTCACTCTGGACCCTCACATACTTCATATTCTACACCTACAAGACAATAATAATATCAACACTTCGCTGGACTGTTGTGAGAATTACACATGAATGTGTGAAAAGTATTTCAAATAGTTCATGAATTTCAACAGAAGATAGTCTCAGATCACAGAGGTTAACCACATCTAACTCAAGAATAAGAACATATCTAAGTTTGATGATTAAAAACAAAAAACAAAAACAGATGTGTTCATGCATTTGGGATTGAATTTTGAAAAGACTTTCTAATTTTTTAAATATATTTTTTCAATTATTATTTTGAGCTACACCTAAAATCCATTAAAAAAATCATATTGGCAAATAATGATTCTACTTTATAAACATTTTCTATCCCAAAACTGTTATGCTTTTGAAAGGTAAACTATTACAATAAATGGGTACTTTATGCTCAATACCAGTTCACTTTTTACAAAAAGCCTTAAGAACACCAAAAATGGAACATTCTGAAAGTTAAAAGCAAAATGCACTTCCATTAATTATACCTTGAAGAAGATAAAGGACAAGAAGCCAGAAAAAGATGACTGTTGATGTTACTTGTAACCACCACCGGAAGAAAAATGGAAAAAATACCACTCGAACAATTCCCTTTCTAGTCAGTGAAGTCCAAGGACTTTCAGGTTTTGCCTTAGCAAATGCAGACCCTGAAAAAGGTAAAATAAAATGACAGTGCTTTATTATTCTTTAATTCCTTAGAGAAATAGTTCCAACTTAAGCATGTATAATTTTATCTAACTTGCGTAAGTAAATACATTCTTCATGGTACCATATTAACTTGTGGCATAATTAACTCAGTCACCGTGAAATACCTATTTCAATTTTATAATAGCAGTAGGTCTCCCAATCTTTTATCTATATTAGACAATGTCCAAATGTCAGCTTTAGTTAAGAAAAATTATCACTAAAAATTTTATTACCAAGACTTATACTTTGTTAAGTAAACATGAGTTGCTTTTCTTTTAGATTCATTTCTTGGCATAATCCTTAGTGAGAAAAAAGATAAGCCAATGGTATTTAAATGCTTCCATTCTTTCCATTCTTTTTTTTTTAATACAACTCATACCTTCATTCACCCTCACATTACTTTTATTTCTATTTATATATATTTAACCCATTTTGAATCTTATTTCTTCAAGTTAACATCTATTTGCACTGCGCATTTATTTATTTATTTAAGACTTACCTCTTACAAGATCAACATCTATGAGATCTGGTTTCACATGTGCTGTTTTCTTTGGTTTATTCCTTAACCCCTATAATATGTTAAAAGTACTGTGAGAATATAATATATAGATATTTCTTATATTTAAATATGTAGATATTTGAATTCAGATAGGAAAATTAACTTCTGAAGGTTTCAGTTCTTATAAAAATCTTATTACACAAAAATACAACACATTATATATTGTTACAAATGGCATGTGACTATAATTATAATAAATAGTATTACTTCAGCAAAATGAAAAATTAAAGAATATAAATAGCATGTTAGTCCACTTATTACTAAATGTAAAATTCCTAAACAAAGACGACGGCTACCAATTTATTTGGATGCACAGTCTGAGACAGTCCAGGAGACTTTGTAGATCCCAGACGGGTATTGAAGAATGTTGAGGCTGACAGAGGGAGCAATAACTGAGAGATCCTTTAGCTCTGATGCCGGGGGCACTGCTGCAGAAAGCGAAGGATGATAGAGCTAAGAACAGAAAAGGACCCAGACTGCTCAGAGGTCACTACATAAGGGTGGTATCAGCTGAGACCCAGAGAGGATGATGCTGATCTCAGAGGTGCAAATATATTTACATTTACATGCCCACCGCTGACCAGGCCACAAAGCCATCTAACTGATGTCATGCTTGGGAAGAGGAGGGGAAAGTAGGAAATATGACTTGTATTAAATTTGAAATTGCTTAACATGACTGTGTCTTACCATCAGTTCACAGAAGGTGTGACAGTTATATATGCGACACAGAGAGTAGAGGTGGACTGAGGGAACAGCTCAATGAGCTGGAGCACTTTTACAAGCTGAAAGCCAGGTTTCGTTCCTGTGCACTGCATGGGTCTCTCTGAGGATATCTGAAGTGACCACCTAGGATATGACTGGAGTAGCCCCTGAGTATTCCACCCTGCACCTCCTCAAAAACCTCTTAATAGTACAATATTAAGAATTGGAAAAGCTTAGGTTAAACTTCTCAGAATGTAAGTGGTAAGAAATATTACAGTATTTTGATCATTTAAATTCAATTAGTCATGACACTAAGCAGTAAATACTTTGGTACTAACCCAAGTATTAGCTGCCCTCTAAAGCAAAAATTTGATTAAGTATTACTGCATTCTAAAACAAAAGGGACAGCATTACAACTCAAAAATAACAGATGATAGGATCAGGGAGGTAGTACAGTTGGTAAGGTGTCTGCCTTCCATGTGTCAGACTGGGTTTTGTCTCTGGCATACGACAGGGTTCCCTGAGCACCTCCAAAAGTGATCCCTGAACACAGAGCCAGGACTAAGCCCTGAATACTGCAGGTGTGGAACCAAAACTAAAAATAAATAAGTAACAGATATGATAACCAAAACTGCACCCTGGGGGGGCTGGAGCGATAGCACAGCGGGGAGGGCGTTTGCCTTGCATGCGGCCGACCCACGTTCTATTCCCAGCATCCCATATGGTTCCCTGAGCACTGCCAGGGGTAATTTCTGAGTGCAGAGCCAGGAGTAACCCCTGTGCATCGCCGGGTGTGATCCAAAAAGCCAAAAAAAAAAAAAAAAAAAACCTGCACCCTAAAATCAAAATTTCTGAACTTTTTTTTAGCCTGTATATCTAAAATTACAAACTACCCAAAGACATAAAAACAAAAGAGAAAGTCAGGGTTGAAGATACTGTGATAAAAATTTTATAAACAGTCAATTCTCATATTCATGAATTCTGTATTTGCAAATTCATCTACTCTCTAAAAATACTCTCTTGCACCTCCAAGTGTTTGTTGTATTTTCACTGGTGTAAGTGGAAAAAAAAACATGAGCTACCAAAGTGAACATTCCCATGTGAGGTCAAACAAAGCAACCATGACTTTTTGTTTTAGCTTTGTTACTATTTAAAAAATGTATTATTTGCAGTCCATTTGGTATGTCTTTTTTGCATTTTTAATGGTCAACACAAACTCTGTTGAAATATTGTCTGGTGTTCGTTAGATTAAGTAGAGTGTGGTGTCTTATTGAGAAAGTATCTGCTACATACACATTTTCAGGCATGAATTAAGTGCTGTTGGTGAAGAATTCAATGTAGATGAATCACAATACATATTAAATACGAAAAATTTCAGCAGAAGCACACATAAGAAAAGGTTATTTATTAACTGGTTGATGAAAGTATTGTGATCAGAGGCTTGTAGGAACTTAATTAACTCTGTATTTCCCCCAGAGGTCACTAATTCGGCATTCATGTTGACTTTTTAGAACTACTGCAAATGTGAAAACTGACTAATTCTATACTCAATTTCTCATTTTGCTATAATGACAGACTATAATCATCCTCATCTGCAAACCATAAAGGCAATGGTAATAGTACAGACATGTAGTTTAATAGAGAATTATTTAACTCAGTATGAAATACATAGATTTTACCTTTACTAGTGCTTGAAACAATATGTATTTTAATTTGCTTCTTTTATACTACACATTCTTTTGTAGAAACTTAAAAATAATATATTGTAAATGTTGCATGTTAATCTGAAGCTTAATTTACTGTTGCACACCTAAATTTTTCATTAAGAATTCAAACAAGAGGGGCTGGAGCAATAGCACAGCGAGTAGGGCATTTGCCTTGCATGAGGCTGACCCCAGTTCAATTCCCACCATCCCATATGGTCCCCCTAGCACCACCGGGAGTAATTCCTGAGTGTAGAAACAGGAGTATCCCCTGTGCATCTCTGGGTGTGACCCAAAAAGAAAAAAACAAAAAAGAATTCAAACAATATATTCTTATTGAAATACTTAAACTACTATAGTATATTCCTAAAATGTAATGAAGCAAATAGCATTAAGTTCTGAATTTAAAAAAGAAATCTCTAATTATACAGATAATGTTGAACTACTGAGTTAAAAAGGTCAGTTTAATTTTAGTAAGAATCTCTCTTCGGTTACCCAGATTTTCCATGGATGAAACTACTATAATATTTAGGCTACATCAAAGAATGTAGCTATTAGTTTCACTTTCCGGAAATCCTGTTTCAATTCCTACCATCCTATTTTTCTTATAGTGACTCTAAATAGCACAGTTATTTTTATTGAAGGTTTTGAAACTAAAATTAGTTTCCAAACAGGAAAACTCTACACTTACTTTTGTATTTTACTGGCTGATGAGAAAATGAACGCTTTTACTTATGATTTCTAAATTGTTTAAAGAAAAAACCTACAACTTATAAGAGATTTTATTCTCTAGCAATACTAACCATGGGCCTTTAATTAAAAAGTAAACAATCCCAAGACATAAACTTCCATGTTTTCTCTGATTTCTCACTGCTTTGACATATGGAAAGGATGAACTCAAAACATTTTATACAGTATTTTCTAGGCAATGAGTGCAGTATTATCTTTCTTTAAACCAGCTACGAATAGCAACAAATTAGTTATGTGTTTCTCTTGCTTCCTTAATTAAGTTATACTACAGATGACTTAAATTTTTTTTACTTAGTTTCTATGTTTAGGGGCTGGAGCAATAACACAACGGGTAGGTCAGTTGTACGCAGCTGACCTGGGTTCGATTCCTCTACCTGTTTCGGAGAGCCCAGTGATCTATCAAGAGTATCCTGCCCTCATGGCAGAGCCTGGCAAGCTACCTGTGGCGTTTTTGATATGCCAAAAACAGTAACAAGTCTCACAATGGAGACGTTACTGGTGCCTGTTGGAGCAAATTGATGAGCAATGGGATGACAGTGACAGTGACTATGTTTAGAATTTTTGGTCTTTCTGTACAATTACCTTACCTCACCACCAGCAAAGTGCCCTCACCTACAACCCATGTATCACCTCCTGTCTTCCTACTCCCCCTAATCTGATATATGAAAGAGTATTTATCTCCACTACAATGTATGTTATGTAAGAAAGAATAGAAAATACTTGAAGTCAGTCAATAAGCTGACCCTTTTAACCCACAGTAACAATAAATTTTAATATTAGTCAGCATTGTCATTTAAAGTATTCTCTTTTGAAATGAGTTCTAAGTCATACTCCTCCTTTAACATATACTGTCAGTGTACAGAGTTGATAATACAAATCTCTCCTACTCTAAACTGTTCTTAGGCATAATTCTTTGAAAAGCAACATAATTATAGAAGTAATGAAGTATTTTGTGATAAGCAGTTTCCAAACTTAAGAAAATGTTTGTGTATATTGCTTTTTAAATTTCAAAAAAAAAATTCACTGTGCCAACCCATAGTATAAGCTACGTCCAACAAGTTAAAAACTGTCAAAGACCAAAGATTTTTTTAGATGTCTTACTAAACTTATAACTTTTTAATTTATTTGACTATTCATGATACTCATGATACTCTCTCCAGAGATTACCTATTAGCTCTGTTTCATGGATTTTTCAATTTCTCATTCCTCTTTCATTTACATGCCTTGCCTATCCATTAAAAATCGATGCTTCCCAATGTTCCACTGTTCATTCCCTCATCATTCACTAGAAAGCCATTCAATACTAGAGATGTGCCTACATAATGTGTATAACAGGTAATACTTGTACACATATATACATATAATACTTGATATACTAAAGATTCCAACATCACTTTCCTAAGTATCAATTTGATAGTCCTAAAACAGAATACTCTATTCGCTCTTCTAATATTTCCCATTATACTTAAAACTGGCTGTAAGGAGTTATTAAAATTTTAATTTAATGATATAATATGTTCACCATGGTTTTCATACTAAGTCTCGTCTCGTGTTCTTAGACTTTTTGTTCTTAAACTCCTCAAGGCCTTCCATTTTCCTGTCCCGATTCCCTTCCATCCAAACTATTTTGAATGAAACTCCTCGAAGAGTCCTGAATCAGTCACGTTATCAGTCATGTTCCTTCTCTGTTTCAGTATATTTTCATAAGCTCTTCATTTTGTCTGGAATGTTTTCCTCATTCTACTCAATGTCTGTCAAACTCAGCTCATGAGTCATTTCCTTTATGATCTCTTCCCTAAATTCCCAAGGGCTGCCTGACCCACCTTCTCATAGTGACAAACATATGCCTTTCTATATGGAATTAATCTCAACGGAATTTACTTATATGGATCTCATTTTAAAAATTATTGTTATTTCATCTTTTTAGTTGCATAATTTAATCCTATAACTAACACACAGTAGGTGTTTACTACAACTTTGTTTTAATTCTTCTTGAAATTAGTTCAAAGATCAGAACTGACAAATGGCAAAGACTTTTTGTTGTTTCTTATAGTTATCTTAGCACTGACAGATTCTGTTGATAGATCTGAAGCAATTTTACATAGACATTGATTGTTATCCTAATGTAAACCTTTCTGTGCAAAACAGAAAATGTCAAGCAACTAAAGTAACACTCTCGGGGCTCAGATTAAATTTAGCTCGTGCAGGAACACACTGATTAGTATCATCTATGCAAATAAAAAATATGAATCTTACTACCAAAAAAGATAGACTGCTGAAAAACAGAACAAATTTAGTTTAAAAGGATTTTCATGCTAGAGAAGTAACCTTTGAGATTATCTTATCAGTACAAAAAGTGATTTCATGTTTAAGTAGAAAGTACCTAAGAAAAACATCTTAATCCTTTACTTTCCTAAATATTTTAAAAAGAGCAACTTTTTTTTTCAATTTTATGTGCGTCCACATCATTCTGTTAGTAGCACCAAAAAGCGATTTCAATTAAGCACAACAGCATGTCCACAAGTTCAACCAGGCAGGCAGAAACCTGAAACACTTACCAATTTAATAAACTGTACAGAACAATGACAGCATCAAAAGGGAGGAAAAGAAAACTAGAAGTATAAGGTGACAAGTGAAAGGGGAAAAGAGCTGACAGAAAATAATCAGTAGAAATGAAATTTTAAGACAAAATTTTCTAAGAACCAAAATATAAATTATCACAAGTAAAAATATGACTGTGTCATCAAAATAGAGCTTACCTCTGTAAGAGTTTGGATCTGTAATCATAATTTATACCTTAAATGTATGTGAAAAGACATTAAGTAATGTGTTCTTAAAACCAATTGTTAGAACTGTATTTCATAATGTACAAAGTAAAATAAAACTTATTACCTTGATTTCTCTTTGTTCAACAGATTTTTCCCATATTTGTTGATCATATGCCCCTATCTGAAAAAAAAAAAAGACAATCTATATTGAACAATTATTGTTGGCACCCCTCCAACAGGTATAATTCTGCTTCAATTACAAGTAACTCAGGGTATACATTTAGCACAGATTAGATTTAGCTATGTCTCAGATTTCTATGATTAATACTGTATTAGTTATTCTGACAAGTATGGTTACAGCACCAGCAGTATTAGCTTCAACTGGGAATGTTACAAGATTAATTCTTACCCAATTAACTGAGTCAAAAATATGGTTGGCACCCAACAATCTGTGTTTTAAAATTTTTTGTGTTTGTTAACTGGGATGTGTGCAGTACATCAGAAATATTATGAAAACAGGGTGATAACAGGAAATAAAGTAAAAGCAAAGACACTTTCTATCCTAAAGCCTCACTTCATTTCATACTGAAATCTTCAAGAGAACTGCAAGATCAGAACACCTGGAGCAGGAATCAATCACTCCCCCTGAAAGAAACGTGTGTGTGTGTGTGTGTGTGTGTGTGTGTGTGTGTGTGTGTGTGTTCGAGAGAGCAAGGGTGTATCAATCTTGCTGTTAATGGTAGAGAAAAAATGAAGTGAAATACAGACTGATGAAGAAAACATTTTCTCAAGAATAAAAGTAATGAGCCAAGAAGTTTTAGTTCTGCTAACCAAAAGCCAAACAGCCCAATAAAAACAAAGTAAAAACCAAACAAATGATCCGAAGTTTCTACTTTACCTCTCACACACAAATCCTTGGAAGACTTAAGTCATGTAAAAACTCTTTTTGGTAGTTCTTCTATATAAATTAAGCCCCAAGGTCAAGTAACATTTGTGACAGAAAAGTTAATGTGAGACAAACAACTGAAGGAAGTTCAGCACAACATTTACTCAAAGTATGATATTTTAAATCCAATGTCTTTCAGTTAAGAAAAAAATGGTATGTTTTTTCTACTTTCAAATCTCAGCTACTTCTTTCCTAACTGTTCCCTTTTGTCCCCACAAAGCCCCCACTACTTGGGGTTTAGCAAACTACTTTATCCTCAGTGGAACTAAGGAATTCATATTTCAAAAATGGCTTGCTGATAGACTTAGAAGTAATTGTATGAGTAGTTCTACAAATTTTCAATAACATTCTCCACTAAGTGATGATTCAGTTCACTAAGGGAAAAACATTGTTTCAATCATCAGATGACAAAATCCTGACTGACATCTGATGTGCAGCCAGCACTGATGTGCAGCAGTTCTGTGCACGCTCTGGTGTCTGGCTACGGTAAGCCATTTCATCATCACTCTTATTATGTCTCCCAAGGAAGCCCTGAACAAAGCAAGCTTCTGGTGTACAATTATTCAACAAAAACTCACCTACAGTAAACTATTTTCACCTAGTCCTTGACAATCAATCATTGCCTCTGAAAAATTCATTCTTTATGTCTGAAATCAGGTCTGCCACAGGAGAAGGTCAATTCTAATTAACTTCCCTTTTAGCCCTTCTCATGTACATCTAGTCAACTATTTCAACAGCTAAGACCAAAGCCATAAGATATAAATATCTTCATTTTGTTATCTTCTCTATCTCTGATATCTGTTTTATTCATTTAATTTCTTTCCTATTTTATAAATTAGCTATTATAGCTATTAATGCTGATTTTTAAAAAAAATAAGTGAGAAAGCAATATCCTATAAGCAATAAAAATGATTTTAAAATTTTGAGATCAATAATATAAAGCAGGATAAATGAGAACTCAATGAATAAATATTCTTTATATGCTTTCTCATCTACTGATGACTGCTTCATTTATTTATTTCATTATTTCTCCCCATATTTTTGCAATGCAGGTCTTGAATCCAGGCCATCATATATGCTTCAAAGGCAAGCATTCTACTTTTGATTGACATTCCCCTCTCTTGAGGACTTTTTTTAAAGTACATTATTCAAGTAGCTGATATGCGACATTAAAAATATGCACATATATCAGACATTCAAAAGGATTCATTAATTGACTGCATCTGGGAAAAAAAAACAGCACTTCTTACTTGATGCTTTATTTTCTTTCATTGGTATTTTGAAACTTTGTTTTCATGTGGGTATGTATTATTTTTAGAAACCAGGACTCTAACCCAGGTCTGTTGGACTCTAATTTGAACTAGTTACTTAAGAAAGCCAAAGGAGGACAGAGAAAACAAGTCACTTGAGGGATAAGTCAGAGAAGGAGAGGAAAGTGAGAGGAAGAATACTGATACTTAAAATGACAGTCTTGAGGCCGGAGCCATAGTACAGCGGGTAGGGCATTTGCCTTGCACGTGGCCAACCTGGGTTTGAGTCCTAGCATTCATATGATCCCCTAAGCACCACCAGGAGTAATTCCTGAGTGCAGAGCCAGGACTGACCCTTGAGCATTGCCGTGTGACCCCAAAAGTCAAAATAAATATATGAATTTTAAAAAATGACAGTTGTGGGGTCAGAAAGATAGTACAGTGGGAAGGGTGCTTGCTTTGCACCAGGCCAATCCAAGTTTGATCCCTGACACCCCATATGGTTCCCTGACTCTTGCCAGGAGTAATTCCTCAGTGCTGAGATAGGAGGTAAGTCAAGAGTACAGCTAGGTGTGGTCCAAAAACAAACATATAAGACAGTCTAGGCAAGCTGTGACCCCTTATGGAGTCATGTAACTAAATGGAGGGGTCACCTAAAAATACATTTCTCTGTGGTTAACTATCAGTGACTTTTAAATTTGTATATCTACTTTTTATATTTATATACTCTGGGTCCTATAAAAATTTCTGGACCAAAAAGGGCTGCAAATAAATTTTTTTTAAGAAATTCTAATTGTCAGAATCAGTTCTGACTTCCAAGGTGGGGGGGAATGTAATGATTATGATGGTATCAACAGTGCAAATATTAAAACCTAGTTAAGGGGCCCTGCAAGCTACCGAGAGTATCGAGCCCGCCCGGCAGAGCCTGGCAAGCTACCCATGCATATTGGATATGCCAAAAACAGTAACAATAAGTCTCACAATGAGAGATGTTACTGGTGCCCGCTCGAGCAAATCGATGAGCAACGGGATGACAGTGACAGTGACAGTTAAGGGGCTAGCGAGTTAAGGAGTTAAGGCATTTGCCTTGGATGCAGCTGAGCCCAGTTCAAAGCCTGGCACCACATACCCCAGCATCATAAGAAGTGACCAGAAGCAGTTTCTCAGCAGTGCCAGATGTGGCCCAAACCCCATCTCTCCCGCAAAGCCATCCAAATAATTTGATGGCAAAATGGGAAACAGGTATCACTTAGATTTTTTTAATCTTATGATTAATTGTATTTGAAACCATTGTGATTTTGAGCTTGAAATTTACAAATCACCATATATTATGATTTAGTACTATACAAAAGGTATTTGTACTATTACAGAAATGTCATGGAACCAAGGCAAATAAGAACTGTTTTTCTAGTTACTCTTTCCATTAAAAATGGCATAGAGGGATATCAGAGATGAAGTACACAAGTAACATGTTTGCTTGCATGTAGCTGATCTTAGTTTGATCCCTGGCACTGTATCTGGTCCCCCCAGTACTGTCAGGAGTGATCCTGGAGCACAAAGTCAGGAGTAAGCCCTGAACACAGCTGGGTGTGCTCCAACCCCCTCCCCAAACAATATAGGGGTGCTTCCCCCATTCTTAAGTAAAACAATGAAATGCTGCATCTTGAGGCAAAATAAAACCATTCCTTGAAAAAAAATTTTAAAAAGGCACATCAGTTCAAAGTAACAGAAGCACATTATTTTGAGTGGCAATAATAACTAAGATTTTGAACATATAAATGTATCTGATATCTACTATACACACTGCACACATACAAACAAACACCCCTACTTTGATGCTAAGAAGAAGTCTGTATAAAGATCTTTTTCAATCTCTCCATCAGTTTCTTACTGAGGC
Source organism: Sorex araneus (assembly GCF_027595985.1). NCBI lineage: Eukaryota > Metazoa > Chordata > Mammalia > Eulipotyphla > Soricidae > Sorex > Sorex araneus. Next base: position 401,749,839 of record NC_073302.1, read on the forward strand.
ATTTATTGACGTTTGCAATAATATTGATATTGTTGCTTTATACTTGTAGTGCTGCTATATGATTGCCCAGAGTGCTGGAATCCTTCCACCTCTACACCAATGTTCCTTCCCTATTCCTCTCCCTTCACCCCAACCCAAAGTTCTATTGATTATATTTTAGGATTTAGTTCCTCTAAGTTTGTATAACATCCTTGTGTCTTTACAGTCTATATGAGTGATATCACCTGCTATTGGCCTTTTATTTATTTACTTAGGTATTGAGCATTTGGACCACAAACAGAGGTGCTCAGGTGGGTTTGGGGGGCACACACAGGGTGCCAGGAATGGAACCCAGGTGGGTGATCTCTTGCTCCAGCTCCTGTATTTTACTTTTTAACTCATTTAGTATGAAAACTTCTAATTCTATCCAAGTTGCAGAAAACTGCAGAATTTCATCTTTTCTCATAATTAAATATATTCCACTGTGTGACAGATAATAAATAGACAGGATATAATAGATACACAGAAAAACTCTCTCCTGGGTGCTCTGCTTTTGAGCACCCAGGTTGTTTCTAGATCTTAGTGATTGCAAATGCAATGCTGTGATGAACAACAGGTGTTCATACGTTCCTTCAAATGAGTGTTTTAGTTCTTGGGTTAGACGCCAAGGAGTGAAATAAGTAATAAGTGATAAAAAGTATTATAAATAATAAGCTGGTCAAAAGTAGTAAGTTTCAGTTTTACTTTTTTGAGAAGTCTCCAAATCATTTCCCAAAGAAGTGGAACCAGACAAAATCTCACCAGTAGTGAATAAGAATTCCTTTTTTATCACATTCCCTCCAGCAGTTAATGTTCCCAGAATTATTGCTAGTATGAGCTAATATTCCTTTGTTGTTTTCATTTGCATATTCCTAATAGTTGGTAATGATAAATGTCTTTTCATGTGTCTGTTGCCATTTTTATGTCTTCTTAGAGAAAATATCTGTCCATCTCCTCTCCCCATCTTTGATGGGGTTGTTTTGTTTCTTTTGTTGAATTCTGAGTATGATATAAATATTTTGAATATTAGCCCTTTGATGTATGATGTGTATTTTCTCCAGATTTTCAGAAAAATCTGTTTTGGTTGTTCTGGGTAATACCTAACAGTTCTGAGAGGCTACTTGCGAGTTCCATGCTTCAGGGTCACTCCCAGTGGTGCTTAGGGGACCAGGCAATGCTAGGGATCAAACCAGGGCATTCTGCGTGCAAAGTGTATGCTTGATCTATTGAGTTGTCTCTCTCTAGACCATGCAGAGTTTTCTATTATTTTAGGTCTCATTTCTTTTGCAGTGCAAAAGCAGCCTTTTAAGTTTGATGTAACCCCAATTATTTTTTCTGCTTTGATATTCTTCGCCACTTAGGGATTCTCTAAAAGATTTAGCTCTGAAACAATTTAAAAATCTACTCCTAGGTGAACCCCTTAGGTCATCACATTCAGAACATTAGTGGCTCAGATATCAAGAGGTTAAAGAGAAGGTATCCTACACTTCAAAGACAGTTACTGATAGCTTAATTAGACTAAGTTCCTGGAGAAAAGATTTAGAGCTCACAAATAAATATAGTCCGGGCAAATAGAGGTCCTTATTTGTATTTGAATTTTAAGTACCTAATTTTCTTAAATAGCAGACTTAGCATAAAACCGTATGTCTCATTTTTCCTACCACTACCATGCTCAGTTTCACATTTTAGACTCTCACTTCAAAAACTGACGAGCAAGCTACTATAACAAACACCAAATTGAACTTAAAAATAAAACAGCACTCAAATCCTTTTCTTGTTTGACCCACTCCGTATAATAAACACCAGAGACAACCACATAACAGGAAAACCATAGTCAATCTAAGCATAGTCAAATGAGGTCCCCAGAACAAAAAAAATAAACGAAACAAAAAAAAAACAAACAAAAGCCAACCTGGGTTTGAGCTCTCCAAACAAAACAAAAACAACAAAACAAAACAAAACAAAATAAAAATCTAAGTAAGAGGTTAAAGAATCTTTATAATTTCTTCTGAAAACAAAACAAAACAAAACAATAAGGAGAAAAAGATTTTTAAAAAAAGGGTATCTGGTCCTTGGTAACCCTTTCTATCTTTAAATTTCTAATACTTAATTTTTTTTTTTTTTTTGCTTTTCGGGTCACACCCAGCGATGCACAGGGGTTATTCCTGGCTCTGCACTCAGGAATTACTCCTGGCAGTGCTGGGGGACCATATGGGATGCTGGGAATCAAACCCGGGTGGGCCGCGTGCAAGGCAAATGCCCTACCCGCTGTGCTATCACTCCAGCCCCTCTAATACTTAATTTTTCTGTTGACTATTTTCTAAGATCAATCGGAAGACTCTAATGGGCAAAGGTCATAATTATTTTAATTCTTATGATGACTCCTAAATATACTTAAAAATTTTTTTGTGCCACACTCAGTGGTATTCAGAAGTTACTCCCAGTTCTGTATTCAGGGGTTGCTCCTGGAGTACCCAGGAAACCATTCAGTGCCACAGATCAAACCTGGGCTCTAGTCACTAAATTCTCAATGACCCTGAGTCCTTATTTTAATAGCAATCCAGAAGCTGTTATAAATAAAAATGACTAATGTTTTTAATCAGTGTCTTATAAAAATTAAAATTACATTTCACTAAAAATAGCATTAGTCTTGGGCAAGTCATATGGCCTCTGCAAATGGGGATAACAAAACTTTACTGAAATGCAGACAATGTACAGAATATGGTTAGTACTACATAAAGTCTTTTTCCTTTTTTGACAAGTATCAATCTCTCTAGGCCTCAACTATTCTACCTTAAAGTGATAAAGTTGAGCTATATTTTTCACTACCTATACTCATTAATAGTGATTTGCATGACTGTGAACTTCAAATAAAAAAAAAGCTATTGAGTATGGAAAGAAAAAAGATTCAATGACACTATGAAGGAAAGCAGAATCAAGGCACTAGCGACATAGTTCAAGTTAGCATTTATAAGGCCCTAACCTTGATGCCCAGCATCAAGGGTCCTTGGGCCCTCCTACCATCGCCTCCCTCCCACCACCAGGTGTAGCCACTATTTTTTTTTTTAAAAGGAGAACTGGGTCAGAGAGATAAGATAAAGGTTACAGCACTTGCCTAACATGTGTCCTGTGGCTACTGCATCCCTGGTTCAAATCCTGGCACCACTAGGAGTGATCCCTGAGCACAGAGCCAAATGTCAGACTTAGCCCCTGAGAAAAAACTAGATGTAGCCCCAAACCAAAACATCATCATCATCATCATTAATTAATTTTAAAAGGGTAAACAAATTAGGGTAGGTAAAATTTTCTGGGCAGGGAATATGAAGAAGAAAACAAAACCAAGGATGTAGAGACAAATGTTTTTTTTTTTCTTAACCAATATTAAACTCTGTACAGTTTGTAAGTAAAAACACTACTACCAACATGCAAAATCACATTTTCTCAAACACCTAAAATATGTGGCTTTCACTCTTACAATGATCTACCTACAAGTCTGACCAAAGAGCAAGAGAGTGAGAAATTGAGGAGTTGAACAATATAGTAACATTAAAGTTGCTGAACAAAACAGCAGAATAAGAATAAAATATTACCAATGAAAAAATCCTTATCTATATAATCTCTGAAAGTATGCTGTCATGGTGGACATTCTGAAATAATACCTAGAGCTTCTGTTCATATTATTAAAACATACTGAAGAAACAGGGTCATTTAAAAACATTAGGATTACTGATTAACTTCAAAAAAAAATCTCAGATCAGAATACAAAATAATACTTTGGGGACTTTTACAAAACCTCTTAATTCCAAAGTGAAGTTCTTCTGGCTTTAAACATCAAATATGTCTTTACTGTTGTTTTTACTCATAACTAGTACCTTTGAAACAAACTTATCTACTGAATGCCTAGTTACACCACCGAGTCCTTATAACTGCTTCTCCAAATTCTTGTTTCTAACTTACTCTCCTAAATTGCAATTTCCATTACCTCCCCTGATTGCTCAGTGTATACACACACACACACACATACACACACCCCTATGATACACTCAGGTGACTTCAATGATGAGAATCAAAAAGGAAGTTGAATCATTTAATTATATAATCTAAACTATGAATGATGATGGTGTCAGGCTGTAATCTGAGAATATAGGAAAAGGTAGTAACTTCTGAATATATAACTATCAAATCAGTTTACCAAGTCTTTAACTGTTCTGAATCAATTTTTTCTTAGAACTCTTTAAAAACACACTAGGAAGTCAAACTTATAATCCAATCATCAAAACATTCCCCTGTAGGGGCTGGAGCACTGGTCTAGTAGGTAGGGCATTTGTCTTGCACACACCTGACCCACCGTTCCATCTCTGGAATCCTATATGGTTCTCCAAACACCAACAGAAATAATTCCTGAGTGCAGAGCATCTGGATGTGAACCAAATAGCAAAACACAAACAAACAAACAAACACATTTCCCTATAATAATCCTAGTGTAATTTGGATAAAAGAAGGGACATGAAATGAGTAAGCATTCAAAGTTAAATATCCTAGTTTGAAAAGAAACTCTAAGTCATGAAATAAATATGATTATAATTTCCTTATATTTTTATATGTCATTATTTAGTAGAATTATATCACAACCAGTACAGAAAATGCAGTTGCTTGAGGAGAAGGCAAATACAAAAGGAATACTATCTTTTGGCAAGGAAAGACAATACAACTTTTCAAGAAAAGGAGTTCTAGCACTTGATCAACTAAAGTGTCTAGCTGGCTTTTAATACTTGGAATAAAGCACCATAATCTGGATACACATTTTCATCTGCAGATACTGAGAAGTAGCTAATTAGTAAAGACTTGCTCATTATAAGTAACAAAAGCTAAAGCTACTTAAAATCTTCCCACATCTTCCATCAAGTTATGCATCATCTAAAACCACACCCTTCCCTGCATCAACCCTAAGCAGTGCATTACAAGTCACATACATATAATCAAATCATGAATCATAATCAAGTTCTTATTGCCTACGGAGAGCCAATTAGTGATGCAGTACAACAGTGACTCAAGTTTAGAAAACGTTTCTCTTTTATCGTAGCTGAGGTAACATGGTCACAATAGAGTCTATGTTTATGTTTGGGGATATATAGTTACTGCCCCTTCACCTCCTAAGTGCCTAAGACCCTCCACTACAGTCCAAGTTCACTTTCAGTTCACCTTCTCTCCTTGGTAGCCTCCTTTCTGTATTCAAAGTCCAAGGGGCTGCTGTCATTAGTTACCACTCATGACATTGATTTGTTTCTGTATATACCACATGTGAGTGAGATCATCCAGTATTTTGTTCTCCCTTGGATTTGTTTTGCTTAATATGACCCCTCCAGCTCCAATCAAGTTGTAGTGAAAGATTTCACCTTTCTGAATAGTATTCTTTTTTGGGGAGGCGTGGGGGTGAGGTTAAGGGAAGTGGGTTGGGCCACAACCTGTGGTGCTCCAAGCTTACTCTGACTCTGCATTCAGGGATCACTCCCAGTGGTTGGTGTTCAGAGAGACCATATGTAGCTGTCAGGGATCTAACCAGTGTTGGCACACAACAAGGCAAGTATCTTAGCCCCCCATACTATCTCTTCAGCCCCGCAAGTAGTATTTTTTTGTGTATATATACCACAACTTCATTATCCAGTCATCTGTCACTGGATAAGGGTCATTTTCGTGTTAATCATTGTAGACAGCACTGCAATGAACACAGGTGTATACATATCATTTAGAGTTGATATGTTTGTGTTCCTAGGATTGATGCTAAAGAATTAAATCTCTAAACCATATGAGAAGGGGAGGGAAGCTTTTTCAATTTTTTTTTTTTGGTTCTGGGGTCACACCCAGCAGTGCCAGGTTATTCCTGGTTCAGAGACTCCTGGCAGTGCTTGGGGGGCCATATGTAGTGCTCAGATGAACACAGGCCTCCTGCACACAAAGAATACACTCCAGCTCACTGAGCCATTTCTCTAGCCTGAAAAAAAAAAGTACTTAAGAGCAATTTTTAAATTCAGAGAGAGAGATAATTAGGCGACAGAGAACTAGAACAGAGGTTAAGGCAACAGCCTTGCATGTAGGCTAGCTGGTTTGAATCACCAGCACCACATATGGTCTGTTATGTATCAGTTATCATTCCTGAGCACAGAAGTAGGACTAGTAACTAAGCACCTCTTGATATAGTCCCGAACCTATACCAAATAAATATCTTTTAAAAAATTTTTAAGGGACACCTGTGATAAAAATTTAAAAATCCAAAGAAAAACAATTGAAAGGATCAGTAAACAGAGTAAGCAATATTGTCCTCTACATCTTTGAGATACTATCTTAAAAGGCAATATTTTCAATGTAGATATTGACTATAGGGGCATAGAAAAGAGAAAAAGATGAAAAGTTCTAATTTAAGTACCTGGAACTGCAATGGTATCATTAATCATGGCACAAAATAAAAGCATACTTGAAAAGGGCTGTTGGACTTGGATTTGGAAGGTACAAATCTGGAGCTCAGCAGTATAAATGTTTGCTTGGGTATTATGCAATCAATTTGATCATTTCAGTTATGAAGAATAAAATACAAATGATAAATATTCAGCTGGAGAGAAGTATCGATATCAGGTCAGGAGATTAAAAATTGGAAGAGAAATAGGACAATATCTTGTAATGAAAAGCAAATGAGGAAAAAAGTGTTGGGAAAGTAAGGAGAGCTAATAATACTGAAACACTTTTAAATGGTTAGGTAGTTAAACCCAAAACCATTTGAGGGGCTGGAGCAACAGTACAGCGTTTGCCTTGCACATGGCCGACCCGGGTTTGATTCCCAGCATCCCATATGGTCCTCTGAGCACTGCCAGGGGTGATTCCTGAGTGCAGAGCCAGGAATAACCTCTGTGCATTTGGGTGTGACCCAAAAAGAAAAACGAACAGACATTTGATTTCACTAATACTTATTAGCAGAAATACAGAAACTCAAGAGCTCAGAGAATAGACAATAAAGAAGAAGCAAATTTCAACACGAAAAGCAAATGCAGCTAAGCTGATATTTGAAGCACTCACTTCCTTTTACCAGCAAGACTTAACAGCCCAGTTCCAAGATCAGGAAAGTAAATACACAACACAACAGAGAAACCACAAACTCACACCGTCAAACTACAGGTGCTAGAGTCTGACCATGGGGTGACCAGGAGTGAGGGATCAGCCCAAGTAGTATAGAGGTGCAGAAAACCCTATAATTTTTTGTGTATACAAAAAATTAATAACAGTCATTAAAATTATGTTTTAAAAGAATATTCTGTAATCAGTGTACTTTGGGGGTGTTCCATTTAAAAAAGTTTTTTAAAAAATCTTAAATATAAAAAAAAAATCCTAATTTTATTGGGAAAAATACACAAGTGGTAGAGTAACTGTGATTTGTTTTATTATGTTTACCTGCTTTTTCCACTTTTCTGTTACATATTTCTACCTTTCACAATTTTGACTGAGAAAAACATCATTCAAAACAGTCAAAGGGCCAAGGAGAGAGAACAGGAGTTAAGGTGCTTGCTTGCCTTACACACAAGCTCAGTTTGGTTTTATTTCCAGCACCCCCCAAGCTCCACCAGGAGTGATTTCTGAGCACAGTGCCAGGAATAAGGTTTGAGCTGCCAGGTGGGACCCCCAAACCAAAACCAACCAAACAACAACAACAACAAAAACCTGAACTCAAGAGAAGAAGTGTAAGGCACTCAGTTACTTGCTTTGTAATACATTTCCTCATGAAAAACTACTTTGACTAGAAGCGAGTCATTAAGAAAGCAAATGATACCGCTCAAAATCAACTTAATTAAGTTCCATTATGAAAATAAATAAGGCTTCTCCTATGAAATACATAACAGAAAAATTTAGCTAGTTAATATGTCAATTACCCAAGTAAATAACATTCCATATGGGAATCTTGTGGCAGAAAGGTACCTTAAATTGCATTAGCTGGTGATGGAAGGAATTTACTTGGTTCACACAGGAAAGGGAGGGAATGGGAGGGAAACAGCCTGGCAAACAGCTCTGTGGTAGAACTGGGAGAACTCCAAGTTCTAGAAAAAGCCAGAAGAGAGGCCATGGCTAGTTCTTCTGGCCTCTAGAAACCAGCAGGAACTGGCCATGTGAGAAAAGCAGCATTCAGATAGTCTCATTTGACTCCTCTTCCCTCTGTTCTCCTTCAGTTTTCAGAAGATGAAAAAAAAAATAATGCTCAACATTAGTGAGACAAACTAGATGTTATTTCATAGATTCCTCAATAACCCCCAAATACCAAGCTCCCATCTTTAATAAAAAATTGATCTTCAAAGAGTATGAAAGCAGGTATTTAGCTGATTCAACATGCTTGTCATTTAGACTTAAGAACTGTCAATCACTAATGAAAAGAACTGATGTCTTCCCTCTGAGAGAACTCCCAAAGACCTGGTCCATGCTATCGAATTCTGCATATGCCCTGCCCCCACATCTAAGCTAAACCAATCAGATTTTCTCTCCACTGCAAACAGGAGAACACAGAATGACCAATACAGGGACTGAAGTAAACATTAACTATATATCCCTAGACATAACACTGTAGCACTGTCTTCCAATTGTTCATGGATTTGCTGGAGCCTAATGTTTCATTGTAAGACTTGTTGTTACTGTTTTTGGCATATGGAATTCACCACGGGTAGCTTGCCAGGCTCTGCTGTGTGGGCGGGAGGGGCGGAGGAATCAAACCCATGTCCGCCTGTGCAAGGCAAACACCCTACCTGCTGTGTAGGATAACATAGCCTCAGGTAGTTTAGGTTTATTGGGTTATTCCCATCACAGTGCTCCCATTCCTGTGTTTATTTGTAACTTCTTTCTAAGTGTTCTGTTGACTTGTAAATACTATTTTTCTCTTCTCCTTGAGTCCTCTGCATAGTTTATTCAGAGCCATGTCCTTTTGGATGGGCACAGGAAGACTTGTAGCAAATGCCATGCTTTTGTAACCTGGGAGTCATTTGATTCTACATGATAGTTTCCTCCTGGGCATCTGTTCTCTCGACCTAAACTATCCTTACTTCCTACCACCCCAAAAGCAGGGTCCCAACGAGGGACGGGGCGGACCCAGGACAAGCAGTGAGTTATGTGCTACTCCGGCATAGAGATGGGCCTGGCCAAAGTGCCTAATGCTTAACTATAAGTTAAGAGCTTGGTCATGGACAAATGCTGTCATGATCCAAAAAGTAATAACTAGATTTGGACCCTGTTAGGGTTAGGAATGATTAATCTGGCCTGAGTACTATAGTCTGAGTCTGTGGCAAGGTGTTGCCAGGAGAGCTGCCCTACAAGCCTCAATGTATCTCTTACTAAGTCCATACAAAATAACTAGTATTTTGTCCTAGTTGATGGAGTTCTTGGACTGAGGAAAAGAGAAAAACACCTTAAGAGGTATTTTGCCTGCAGGCTGACAGGAAGGGCTCTGGAATACCTCTAGGTGGTGTCTCCTGTGCTTTCTTATGTTGATTTTGCTACCAGACTGGGTGTGGCCCAGAGGGCAAGGGGGAGAGAGACAAGTAGGGGGAGAGAGAGACTAGTGAGGAAGGAGCAGAATCCAGAGAGGAGAATCCAGAGAGCAGGAGGGATGAGGAGCTAGGAAGGAAAAGTGCGAGAGATGAGAGAGACTGAAGATTGAATAAACGGTAACTAATGAGCAACCAGCTTGGTCCTCGTTCCTTCACCTGCCCAACACTATCGACCTCCCTGGGGTGGGGGAAGCAGTGTGAGACTACCGAATGCGGGCTGCGGGAGACATGGAACACCGCTGCCCTGTGCCCCTTTTTTGTGATTGCACACCGCTGTGCTATCATTTCAGTCCCCCTACACATAAAATTCTAGAAATTCTGTTGCTGAGGGGCTAAATGTTGTCCTGCTTTGCCCTTCCTTCCGCAGGTGTTGGCTGTCCTCTGTTGCCACCACTTACATGTGTAGTGAAAAGTAGAAGCAGAACACTGTGGTGTTTTTTCCAGGCCCGACTTCAATGAGAACATTGCTGTGAATGCAAACCAACCACTGCATAATTTATGAGACTGTTTATTTTCAATTTCCTGGAACATGGCAATATGTTCTCTGTGGATTTAATAATCAAGGTACTGCCTCATTAATAACCTTTCCCAAAAAGTTACCTTGGCTAAGATCATTTGACTTCTGCTTTTCTATTTAATCTAAGTTTGCATCATGAACTCTGAAGACCCTGCTAGTGAGGAGCAAAAAGATATCAACTGTTGTTATTAATCATATTAAAGTTCAAGTATGCCTTACTCACACTATTAATCACACAGAAGGTCAAATTATACTACTGAGGATAAATACTAAATCACTATTTAAACAAACCTAAAATATTGATCCCCAGGTGTTAAAGCTTTTAAAGCCAGTTCCATAAAATTTAACATTAAATAATTTTTAAATGTCCCAATCAATGCTATTTCAATAAATATAGTTGAATTATAATAATTTAATTATCTTTTAAACAGTTCAATTATTTAACAATTTAAAATAAACTTAAACAAACTATTAAACAGCTTGTTTAAAAAAATGCAATTAAGAGGCTGGAGCGATAGTACAGCAGGTAGGGCGTTTGCCTTGCATGGGGCAGACCCGGGTTCAATTCCCAGCATCCCATATGGTCTCCTGAGCACCGCCAGAAGTGATTCCTGAGTGCAGAGACAGGAGTCAGCCCTGAGCATCGTCGGGTGTGACCCAAAAAGCAAAAATATATATATATATATATATATATATATATATACAATTAAGGGTCCACCTCTTTGTATGCAACAGAGTAGAAAACAATATAAACTATTCTTTACTCCCATTTTACCACAAACCATGCTGGTCATATTTAGAAAAATGCACCAGAAACATAAACTTTCAGTAGCTAAATACATTTCAGCTAAAACAGTAACTATGAACAACTAATAATCGCTGTTCTATTTATTGAGCACCTACTGATCTTTGACAGACAGGGTAGGGTAACAGATACTTACTGTAATATTGGATTGGAGCGACAGCACAGTGGGTAGAGCGTTTGCCTTCCAAAACCAAACCGGGTTCAAGTCCTTCATTCCTCTCGGAGAGCCTGGCAAGCTACCGAGAGTATCCCACCCACACGGCAGAGCCTGGTAAGCTACCATGGCATATTCAATATACCAAAAACAATAACAAGTCTCACAATGGAGATGTTATTGGTGCCCGTTTGAGCAAATCGATGAATAACAGGACGACAGTGCTACAGTGCTATTGTGAAATTAGATGGTTATGATATTTTTTTAAAAGGTAAGGCATGACATACAGAAGAACCAAACAAACTAGATTGCTGTCATTTGCTCAGCTGCTGCAGTATATAAAACAAAACAACAAATGAAAATATTTTCAAGTCAGTTATCCTCAGTGATGTTTTAGAAAAAGAAAATTTTTTAAAGGCAAAATGTGTTTATTCAGGAAAGAAAGGAAGGGAAGAAGAGAGAGAGAGAGAGAGAGAGAGAGAGAAGAGAGAGAAGAGAGAGAGAAAGAACTTCAGCATGGAAAAAAGTGGTACACATCCCAAGGAGGGATGATGAGGGTTATGTTCCCTGATGTTCTAGAAATTCTATGGTGATTATAAATCATTTCATTAGCACTTAGTTTACAACAAGCTTTTAAATATTATTTGTAACCTCAGCTACATTTAGTACTACACAAAATACTAAATGCAACTGAAGAAAAATCTATGTAACTGGACTTCATCAAAATGATCTCTCTTGAATTTTTGAATGAACACTGAGATAGAAGTATACGTCCTTGATGGTGCTAGATCAATGTATGACTGAAACTGGATCATGAACAGCTTTGTAACTGTGAAAAAAAAAAGTCCTTGCTTACATTACATAATGCTTTAACTACAAGGAATGCTGTCAGTTTCTGATTTTTAGATAAACTGAACTGCGGTGTGAATTCATAAAAAGTGACAGATACTTATATTAAAAATATTTTAAATGATGAAAGAACTTAATCTTTAAATTATGTAAACAACAAGCAATTCTCTAAATACTGAAGTATTTACCAGAAAACTTTAGCTCTCCTAGTCTTCAAATGTTGAGTTGCTCAACAGATGACATTCACTAAGCATTACAGGGACAACCTCCCAAAGTGTTCTCATTTATTTCTGAGAGAGCTGTAGAGAAATTTCCACTGTTTAGAATACTTTCCCCCACCATTTCTACCCAGGAAACTATTTAATAACAATATCTGTATCAAGAGCAAGTATAAAATTTAGGTGTAATTTAAAAGTTAAAAAAAAGTGATGGTATTAAAAATTTTTCTCACTGGAATTATGTGTTTGAGAAACCATCATTAACAGTATTGCAAATCAAAACCAGAAAATGAGCTTCCATATGACCTCGCAATACCACTCTGGGAATATATCCCGATGGTGCAAAAAAGCACAGTAGAAATGACATCTGCACCTGTATGTTCATTGCAGCACTGTTCATAATAGCCAGAATTTGGAAACTACCAGAGTGCCCAAGAACAGATGACTGGTGAAAGAAACTTTGGTACATCTACACAATGGAATACTATGCAGCTATTAGGAAAGATGAAGTTATGAAATTTGCTTATAAGTGTGTGGTCATAGAGAGTATCATGCTAAGTGAAATGAATCAGAGAAGGACAGACATAGAATGACTGCACTTATTTGTGGAATATAAAATAACATAATCTGAGACTGACAGCCAAGGACAGTAGACACAAGGGCCACGAATATTGCTGCATAGTTGGAAGCCTGTCTCATGAGCTACGTGAGAAGGCAGCTGGAATAAAGAATGGATCAGGAAGTCAATGATGGTTCGAGGAATCGTTTGGGATGGGAAATGTGTGCTGAAAGTAGATAAAGGATCAAATGTGATAGCCTCTCAGTATCTATACTGCAAACCATAATGCCCATAAAGTAGAGAATATGGAGGAAATTGTGTGCCATAGAGGAAGGGTGAGGGTTGGAAAGCGGGGGAGTATACTGGGCACATTGGTGGTGGAGAATGTGCACTGGTGGAAGAATGGGTGTTCAATCATTGTATGACTGTAATTCAAACATGAAAACTTTGTAACTGTATCTCACAGTGATTCAAAACACACACACAGGGGCTGGAGTGATAGCACAGCGGGTAGGGCGTTTGCCTTGCACGAGGCCGACCCAGGTTCAAATCCCAGCATCCCATATGGTCCCCTGAGCACCGCCAGGGGTGATTCCTGATTAGCCAGGAGTGACCCTTGTGTATTGCTGGGTGTGACCCCAAAAAGCAAAAAAAAAAAAAACCCCACCAAAACACATACACACACACACACACACACAATCCCCCAGTATTGTAAATCACAGAATCTTAATTAAAAAAATTGTTTTTTTAAAATTTCGTCTGTCAAACATGAGCCTCCCATACATAAAGCATGAGTTCCGGGCCCTTTGAACCATCTCCTCAGCCCCCAAACCAAAAACTTTAAATCACCTATTTGTCAATAAGAGGTTCTTTTAAAGAATCACCAAACACTATAGTGAGAACTGACAGAAACCTCACTTAACCAACACTAGATACAGAAAAAACATTAGGGTCCCTGATTTCTATGTTCTAGCCAGAGAATATGGACTAATGCTAATTAAAATAACCCAACAATATTATTTACTCTTGATTATATGCTAGACATACCTTCCAAGCTCAAATTTATTTAATCCACATAACTTTGTAAGTAGATTTTACTGCCTAACCTCATATTATTGTTACAAAAATTTAAATTGCACGAAGTTAAACAATAAACAGAATTCAAATCCAGGAAGATTTAGATTCACAGTCCTCGCCCTTCTGTAATTAAGTCATATACTCATACAAAACTCCCTTATGTCTCGGGCCTTGGCTCTGATAGATAAGAACTACCTGGGAAGGATGGCGTTTCTCTTCTACTGACCTTCCATGGTTAATGCTAACAGGGAAGCTATGTGTTCCAGTTAAGAAAGCAAATTAGAATATACAAAAATCTTTATAAGATCTAAGTTATTCAGCTCTAAAAATACATAAACTAGTTAATGTTAGCAAATTACAAGACAACTATAGGAATTAAATGTGCTCATACATATTGAGTTAACAACAGTAACAGACACACAAGACTTGAATAAATGATAGCAATTATGTCCCTTCTGTGGATTTCTAATGTTTCCTTTTCCTTCATACTGCAACAAGGGACAAAGAAATGTCTAATCTTATTTGCATTCTTTTAGTGTTCATCAAAGTATGTACACTGGTTTATTTTTCTGAAGCATCACTCTGACTAAACCATGTGTACCTAATGAGTCAAGATTACAGCACCTTTCTTATTTACATATTTCTAATAATTTACTATAAATAGTATAAAAAGCTGTATCCTATTTTTAAAGCACTGTAAATGTCAAGAGCTTTATTTTTATTTTTTTATTTTGGAGGCCACACCCGGTGAAGCTCAGCGTGACTTCTAGCTTTGCATTCAGGAAATAATCCTGGTGGTACTTATGGGATCATATGAGACGCCAGGGATCAAACCCGGGTGACCAGGTGCAAGGTAAACGCCCTATCTGCTGTACTATCGCTCTGGGAAATGTCAAGAACTTTAACATCTCTTGGCTACTTAAATACTTGTGTATTTTATGAAATACCTAATATATTATTGCCTTTTATTCAATCAAATAAAAAACCTGACTGTTAAAAAATCCTTGGGCAAACCATAAGGGCCAAAAGGAAGAGAAAGGAGAAAGAAAGGGGAGTTGGGGAGGGGAAAGAGAGGGAGAAAGGGAGAGAGGGAGGTAGGGGGGGAGAGAGAGAGAGAGAGAGAGAGAGAGAGAGAGAGAGAGAGAGAGAGAGAGAGAGAGAGAGAGAGAGAGAGAGAGAGAGAGAGAGAGAGAGAGAGAGAGAAGATAAATGTGGGGCTGGGGCTGGAGTGATAGCACAGCAGGTAGGGTGTTCGCCTTGCACGCGGCCGACCCGGGTTCGATTCCCAGCATCCCATATGGTCCCCTGTGCATCGCCAGGTGCCAGGTGTGACCCAAAAAGCAAAAAAAAAAAAAAAAAAAGATAAATGTAGGGATGGAGCATTAGCACAGAGGGTAGCAGAGGGTAGGCTGTTTGCCTTGCACGTAGCCGACCCAGGTTTGATTCCCAGCATCCCATATCGTCCCCTGAGCACCACCAGGGGGTAATTCCTGAGTACAGAGCCAGGAGTAACCCCTGTGCATCGCCAGGTGTGGACGCCCCCCTCAAATGTATCTTATATGTAGATCTATTTTAATAAAAAATATACTATGACCTATTTTAATAAAGAATATACTATCTGTGAAGTAAAAAAAAAAATTTCTTTTTAAATCTTTGGGGCTAGAGCAATGGTACAGCGAGTAGGATGTTTGCCTTGCACATGGTCAACCTGGGTTAAAACCCCCAGGATTCCATATGATTCCCACAAACACCGCCAAGAGTAATTCCTGGATACAGAGCCAGGAATAACCCCTGAGAATTGCCGGATGTGATCCAAAAAGAAAAGAAAACAAAACAAAAAATCCTAGCTTCCCCCACCATTAGAAAGTAAATTAAAATCAAAAGAAAGTTGTTTCTACCTTGCCCAGATTCCCCAGAATTAGAATCTATGGATCTGGATCAATTAAGAAAAAGTTTGTTGTAATTACAAGAATATAGGTAGTTCCATAAATAAATCTCAAAAGAGATCAAGAAGCTGCAGGGGTGCTTCCCGACCCCACACCAGGATGAGTCTCGTCCAGGGGACTCTGGAGAGGGGCGTATGAGCCCACCACCCACCCAAACAGAGCACTTGACAGCCCAAAACCTCCACACTCCACAACTGCTGCCATGCTCAAGGCTGGACTCCAACACTCTGGATAAGCCTCATTCAGAAATTGATCTAGTGAAACACTCAGGTATGTGGGTTTTGTGATCTAAATCTCCAGGCTCTCATGGAATAGCAGGTGGACTACTGCCTCTAGCACCAAATAAGCGCATTAACCTCCCATGATCCAGAGACTCATAGACAAATCTCAAAAGAGATCAACAAGCTGAAAAGATGCTTCCAGACCCCAAAGTCACCGTCCACTAAAATTTAACTCCAGCTATATAACCCCATTAAAAAATTTGGACACTCTGGAGCAACATGTAAAACTCTATAAGACTGACATACCATGACAGGCATACAAGGCTTAACCTGTTAGTTAAGGCTAACTATGTCAGTAATCTCATACAAAGACTCAATAGCTCCATGGTGAGATACAACGATCTTCATATACTTTCTTCTAAGGAAACCTTTTTCGATCACTTTCAGTGAATTATTCATAACAAGCAACATAAAATAAATTAATGAGGGTCTGCTTTAAAAAAAAAAAAAAGGATATAGGTAGTTCCAAAACTTCACACTGAGAATGACTGCAGATGTACAGAATTTATACATCTGAAAAATATATCTATGATTAATGATATGGAATCAGGAAAAAAATTTTAAAAAACCCTTACATATATAGTTTTCATTTAATTTATAATGAAGCATTTATCTAGATAAGACACTGCGAAAGTACTAATCTTTGTCAAGTGCTTTGTAAAGTATGTACAATCTTAGGCTGCACAGGCCAGTACTAACTTTTTCTGAGATAACAGAAGGTTCTACAGCTAGTATTTGGGATCAGAACACAAAGTTCTGATTATCATCTATGTCTTTTCTATTGTGCCACTCTTTTATATAACTTGGCTAGCATTTCTCTAAGAAAAAAATCCATAGATGCTCACATAATTGAAGGAGTATGTGAGGAGAAAGGGAAGTAGGAGGGAAATGAATCCAATTAATGGAGAAATGATATTTTCTCTACCTCCTACATCAGTCACATTGTGTGCTTTTTGTATTAAAAAATCCTATAATCATAAAATTTAGTTAGGTGTATCTGTTACTAGCCCCTAAAATCCCTTTATCATACTAACATATTAATTCCTAAGTGCAGATCCCGAGTAGCCCCTCAGCAACGCCAGGTGTGACCACCCCCCCCCAAACAAACTACAACTCTTGAGCAATGTCAAGAAGAGACAAAGTCAGCTGCAAGAAAATAATCTAAGTGGCGCTGTAGCAATAGCACAGTGGGTAGGGCGTTTGCCTTGCACGCAGCCTACCGGGGTCCGATTCCCAGCATCCTATATGGTCCCGAGTACCGCCAGGAGTGATTCCTGACTGCAGAGGCAGGAGTAACCCCTGTGCAGAGCCACGTGTGACCCAAAAAGCAAAAAAAAAATAAAAATAAAAATAAAAAAATATCTAAGTATCAATAATTTCAACAGCTGAATGAAACACATTCAATAAATATCCCTTATATCAAGATTTCAGGATGACAACTAAAAACAAGATATATTAATCTGAGGATCACGTACTGTAAATCTTTTTAAAAAGAAAAAAAGCAAGAGAAAGCAGCTCTACTACTGTTATGAAAGGAATACATATAAACTTATCAGTAGGAGCACTACCAGGGGATACCTGACCTAGGCTCTGGGGGATTACTGAGATGTTCTCAAGGGGAAGATACTAGAAACAATCTCATTTAGTACTTTGTTATAAAGAGCAGAAGTGGCCTTTCAAGCATTAAGTTTTTTTAAAAAAAAAGATAAAAGAACTGAGGCACTCTTCTAAATCGTGGCACTTGCTGGAAAGATGGAATCAGAAAACAAGAGAAATTGGGGATGGGAGGAATAAACAAAGAAGTTTTAAAAGACAACTAGAATTAGATTTGTATCAAACAAACAATGGTCTCGTAAAGAAACCTGGAATTTATGCCATATCTAAGAAGAACTCTTTAAAGAGTCTCATTAAAAATTAAGAAGTGATAGTACAGCAGATAGGGCACTTGCCTTACACGTGGCGAACCTGAGTTTGATCCTCGGCATCCAATATGTGCCCTGAGCACCACCGGGGATAATTCCTGAGTGCAAAATCAGAAGAAACCCCTGAGCACAGTGGGGCGTTGCCCAACCCTCCCAAAAAAAATTGACAAGGAGCTTGCACAACAGTCGAGCACATGCTTTGCATGCAGGAGAACCAGGGTTGATCTCAGGCACCAAGAGTCCCCGAACACTGTTGCCAGGAGTAGATCCTGAGCTTGGTGCTTCTGAGCATTGCTGCGTGTGCCCTCCCTCCAGAGAGTGGTGTGATCAAACTTTCATTTTATAAAAATCATTCTGGTGACTGAAAACATTTAACTGGAAAAAAAGAAAGCAAGAAAATAAAATAAAATAAAAAGAACAGAAGAATAATAGAGAGATCATGGCAGATTTGAGAAATGCTTAGCAGATAAAAGTAGTAACAGAAAAGTAACTGGTGAAGAATTTTATTTTATTTTATTTTTTTTTTTTTTTACATTCTTCTTTTTTTTTTATTTTTTTTATTTTTTTTTTTTATTTTTAATTAGAGAATCACCGTGAGGGTACAGTTACAGATTTATACACTTTTGTGCTTATACTTCCCTCATACAAAGTTTGGGAACCCCTCCCTTCACCAGTGCCCATTCTCCACCACCTGTAAACCCAGTGTCCCTCCCACCCTCCCCAATCCCATCTCCCCCCCACCCCACCCTGCCACTGTGGCAAGGCATTCCCTTCTGTTTTCTCTCTCTAATTAGCTGTTGTGGTTTGCAATAAAGGTGTTGAGTGGCCGCTGTGCTCAGTCTCTAGCCCTCATTCAGCCCGCAACTCCCTTCCCCCACATGGCCTTCGACTACAATGTAGTTGGTGATCGATTCTCTGTGTTGACCTTTCCCCGGAACGTGAGGGCAGCCTCGAAGCCATGGAGTCAACCTCCTGGTACTTATTTCTACAGTTCTTGGGTGTTAGTCTCCCACTCTGTTATTCTAAATACCATAGATGAGTGCAATCTTTCTATGTCTGTCTCTCTCTTTCTGGCCTGCCTCAGCGCGGAGAAGCCCCCTCCCCGCCCCCTGCCCGCCGCGGCTCGGGGCTTCTCCTGAAGCCCCTGCCTGGCACCTTGGTGAAGAATTTTAGAGGAAAATTTATATGAGTTACCCTGGAGGCTTAAAAATAATTTAATTATAGCACCAAAAAGTATGACAGCTATTTGTTTGCATGATGGTCTCCCATGATACAGAGTTGGCTCCTGATAAACAGAGGCCGCAGTTCGTCCATCATAATGCTACTTAAATATAAATGGGGAATGGGAGCGTGGCTCAGCAATAAAATGAGCTATATAAGTAAAGCAGCTATATGAGGCCCTGGAGTCAATTCCTCGACTTGGTGCAAATTCTACCAGGACATTATTATTATTTTTTTTTTGGAAAGAGAGAAAACACCTAGGAAATTAATACAAGTATTTAACACTAAAATCAAACTTACTAATAAAATTAAATGTACTGAACTTTCCCTATATGAAGCCAATGTAATGAGACACCATGCAACTTTCCCCAATTTTATGTTAGTAAATAAAAACAAACCAGATAACAAAGCATTATAGAGGTCATAAAGCACTGATTTAAAGTATATACTACTGCCTAGCATTTTGAGGTCAGAAAAGAAGATTTTATTTTGATTCCCCACCCTCCACAAAGAATTAGATCTTAATGCAGCCACTTTATAAGCTTTCTCTATATATACCATCTTTTTAGAGATATGTGCCAACTTACTTCTCCACAAAGCTTGTAAAGAAAGCATTATCTTTAATTCTTTATTTTGGCTGAGATTTACATTTCATATAATTTTACCATGACACAAAGTATATTCTTTTAAAATAATTTCCTGTTCCATACAAACAACTGTTATTCCCAGGCCACACAAAAAACAAGCAGTTAAGGTGCAGGGGAAGGGGAACTGGATTTGGTCTGCAGGTCCAGTTTGCCAAATCTAGTTCTAAGTTGCTGAGAGAAATTTACTCAATTCAGGAAGAAACCCAATAGAAAAATGTTTTTTTTCTTGACTTTCAACACTTGACTTTCATATCACTTGGCTTCCAGTCAATGATAACTGTAATTATGAAGCTGTGTCTGTCTTTGAAGAATACATACACAGAGGCTGAAGTGATAGTACAGCAAGTAGGGCACATACCTGACCCGCGTTCCATTCAATCCCCAGCACCCAATACATCCCACAACCTGTCAAGAGTGATCCTTGAGTGTAGACTCAGGAGTAAGCCCTGAGAAGGCTTACTAACACATTCACCCCAAATAAATGGAAATACATATATCTGAGGACCATCCAAGGCACTTCTGGGGAAGAGGGAAGGTATAGTCTTAAAGGAGCTGCCTGATGGGGAATATGACAGCATGATCAAACCAGGGCTTTCAACATGCAGGTCTGATCATTTAGATACATTTATACATTTAGACCATATATCTGGTCCAAATATTTTCTATAAAATTATCTGAGAATCACATTTTATTTTTGGGGGTTTGGCCCACACCCAGTGGTGCTCAAACTTACTCCTGGGTCTGCTCCCCTGGCAATGTTCGGAGGATCTTATGGAGTGCCAGGGATCGAACCCCAGTCAACTGCCATGCCTGATGCACTATCTCACTGGCCTCCAAGAATCAGATTTATAAAGCACAGTAGAACAGTAGTTTAAAACTCCAGTTCATTATCTCTTGTTCTTTTTATTGCCGTGGTAGTATATTGTAAGTTTTAGATGAACATCAATAAAAATCAACATGTCTACATTAAATTTAATTCACTATTAAAAGCACAATTCTGTCCTTCACAGTATAATCCCATCAGGGGAACAGGGTAAAAGGCACCCAAAACAGAAAGCAAATTAAAATGACATTTCAGTTTAAATGAGCAGGCAAAAAAATATCTTAGTGAGTGACTAAGGAGATAGTATAGGGCCAGGGTACATGTCTAACATTTGTCTGACCCAGGTTCAGTTCCTGTCACTACACCATCTCCCTAGCATCTCCAGGTGTATCCCTCAGGGGATCCCTGACCCTGGAGGCCTCTGACCACTGATGAGATGCTGTGCCCAGATTCCGGGGTCCAAGCCCCCACCCCATACTGCATCTTCATACTCTGGCACTGAACTGCTAGTCTGGCTGGCCAAAACTCACTGCGAGTGCTCCTCTCCCTCTAGCCCTCTTGAGCACCACTTAGAAGGGCCCCCAAAACACACGTCCAAACAACAAAAAAGTCTCAGTAAGGATATTCATATTGGGCAAAAATTTAAATGGGACTTTTAAAGATTGTATATCACCAGCATTTTATTTTAATGAATCAAGCCTTAGTACTGAATTAGCTATTTTAATTTGAGAAAACTCCGTGGGTCATTTGGCAAAGAGCAATTTTGCTTCTAAGTTACCCTGTTAAACAGCATTTATAAATGTCATTCTTTGTGGAATTATAAACAAACAGCAGATTAACACCAGTGTTTTAGGTACTCTTAGGCTTTTTCAAAGCTTGTACATATGCCTAATTTTAGGCTGCCAATGGCAACCTACCAAATTATTTCACCATTATGTCAGTTATCATGGGAAGATAAACAGCAAGGTACTTAAAATATAACTAGCAAGTAGTATATCCTTGACTAATATTTCTTTTGTTGACAGTGCTTAGGGCTTACAGAGGGTAGGGTGTTTGCTTTTCATGAGACTGACCCAGCTTCATCTGCACATGGTCCCCCAAACAGCATAGGAGTGAATCTTAATTGCACAGTGAGGAGTAAACCCTAAGCACCCTGCTGTGATCCAAAAACCAAAGGCAGGGTGTGCATAATCATATGGGTTACGAGGGATCGAACCTGGGTCTGCCACTTGCAAGATAAGCATCCTACCTGCCGTACTGTAGCTCCAGCCCCAACTAATATTTCTATTGTAATCTATTTATAATAAAATGAAAAGGGGGCTGGGGAGAGAGTTTGGCAGGTAGGGCACGTGCCTTGAACATGGCCAACTAGAGTTTAATGCCTGACATCCCACATGGTGCCCCAAGTCCCGCTAGCAGTAATTCCTAAGTGCAGAGCCAGAAGTAACCCCTAAGCATAATTGGGTGTGGCCCAGAAACATAAAACGAAAGAAAAGAAAAAAAGAAGGAAAAGGTAAAACACTAGAGACTAGATCATAAAATACTTCTCACCCCAACTCTTAATGGGCATTAGAAGCTTCACTCAACTCCATTCATAAAAACATTATTCCTTGGATCTCCTCATACCTGTGTAAACAAACTGCTATGGTCAAATGACTACCTCCTCTTTATTTTTTTTTTAATGTTTTATTAGTGAATCACTGTGAGGTACAGTTACAGACTTACATTCGTGCTTGCATTTCAGTTATACAGTGGTCGAGTGCCCATCCCTCCACCAGTGCCCACTTTCCACCACCAATGGTCCCAGCATCCCTCCCACCACCACCCCCCCATCTTCTCCCCACCCCACACCCACCTCTGTGGCAGGGCATTCTCTCTCTCTCTCTCTCTCTCTCTCTCTCTCTCTCTCTCTCTCTCTCTTCTCTCTCTCTCTTTCTCTCTGTCTGTCTGTCTGTCTGTCTGTCTGTCTGTCTGTCTCCCTCCTTCCCTCTCTCTCCTTTTGGGTGTTGTGGTTTGCAGTAGCGGTATTAAGTGGTCATCATGTTCAGTCTATAGTCTACTTTCAGCCCAAATCTCCCATTCCAAATGGGCCCTCCTAGCACCCTTTACTCGGTGGTCCCTTCTCTATCTGAGCTGCCTTTTCCCCCAGCATGCAAGGCCATGACTGCCTCCTCTTTAAAGGCATAAATATTCCACTTACCGAAAAAAGAAGTCAACAGCTAATAAGAGAAAAGCAACATGTCAACAAAGCTATACACAATGCAGAAATTCCTAGTTCATACGAAAACATACCAAAGTATTTGCAAACCAAAGAAAACTTCTATTACAAAATAACCAATTTCTAAAGAAATATTCTAAGTGTTTGAGCATAACAGAAAGAAGGTTTAAGAACTTTTAAAATTAGGTAAGTGACTTTCGACTAATATTGTTTTTGTGAACCCAGTATACTTTCATACTTAGGAACACAGAACACAGATCCCCTTGGAGTTGAAACACTGCTGTGTGGCAGCCCAGAAGGATATTGCTAGGAAACAGTGCAATGCATTTTTTTTTCTATGTTTCCATTTCTCTACCCATGGGAGTTAAATAGGCATTCTCAAGTAAGTACAGGGATTGCTTGATTAAAAACTGAAATTCTGTACAAGCAACAATGCTCTCGATATATGAAAAAAAAAGGCAAAAATCTCACTAGTTTCCAATGATGCAATTTACTTGAAAAATTAATTTCTTAATTCTGAAAACTTATAAAATGTATTATTTATACTTAATTTTTTTTAAATTAAGGGCACTGTGTTTTACTATTAGTAGAAAAGTGGTTATTTCTACATGTCGAGGTCTATAAGACACAACTTGCACCTAAGCAGCAGTTTATACAATGCATCTAATATTGATTAATTTCTTACAAAAGTGGCACCAAGTAGGACTACTCTGTCAGCATTCCCACCCACAACTACATGTGTGCGGCCTCATAAGTCCCTTTGCCTTCCTCCCAGTCCTCTGGAGACAGAAAACATTTATTTATTTTTTCTTTTTTTAAATTTTTAAAATTTATTTATTTTTAATTAGTGAATTACAGTGAGGGTACAGTTACAGATTTATACACTTTTGTGCTTATGCTTCCCTCATACAAAGTTCGGGAACCCATCCCTTCACCAGTGCCCATTCTCCACCACCAGTAAACCCAGCATCCCTCCCACCCTCCCCAATCCCATCTCCCCCCACCCCACCCTGCCACTATGGCAGGGCATTCCCTTCTGTTCTCTCTCTCTAATTAGCTGTTGTGTTTTGCAATAAAGGTGTTGAGTGGCCACTGTGCTCAGTCTCTAGCCCTCATTCAGCCCGCAACTCCCTTCCCCCACATGGCCTTCGACTACATTATAGTTGGTGATCCCTTCTCTGAGTTGCCCTTTCCCCAGAATGTGAGGCCAGCCTCCTAGCCATGGAGTCAACCTCCTGGTACTTATTTCTACAATTCTTGGGTGTTAGTCTCCCACTCTGTTATTCTATATTCCACAGATGAGTGCAGTCTTTCTACGTCTGAGACAGAAAACATTTAATTGGTTCTCACAGTTCAAAGGTTTAGAGTTATTCTTTTCAGTTTTATCATACGTAAAGATAGAAGTTTCTGGAAAGTAGATTTCCTAAGTTATACTCAGTTATTTAAAGTCTAAAAGGCTCCAGGAGTGATTCGCAAGTGGTCAGTAGTAAAGCACTGAGCACTGCTGGGTGTACCCCAAAAAAGGAGAGAGAGAAAGAAACAGAGAGAGAAGAAGGAATAAAGAGAAAGGACAGAGAGGAGAGAGAAAGAGAGAGAGAGAGAGAATATCCAGAGAATTCTATAACTTCAGAATTCTGTGCCCAAACATAAAAAATTAAAAAAAGAAAGAGAAATCTGTACCAGAAATACTATGGATGGTGATAGAACAATATATTCAGAGAAAACTATTTGACAATGTAGTTAAAGACCTGAGATAATATTATCCTGTAGTGAGGTGAGAGGCATAGTACAGTAAACAAAATACTTTCCTTACATACAGCCACCCCAAGTTCAATCCCTGGCACCATTTTCCATGGAGCACTCAGGAGTGAGCCAGGTGTGGCGCCCAAACAAAACAGTTTATTCTATATTCAAAGTAAGTCTGCTTGGGGCTGGAGCAATAGTACAGCGGGTATGGTGCTTTTCTTGCATGAAGTCGACCAGGTTTGACATCCTGGCATCCCACATGGTCCCCTGTGTACAGCCAGGAGTAAATCTTGCATGCAGAGCCAGAAGTAACCCCTGAGCAGCATCGGGTTCAGCCCGAAAATCCCTCCCCCCCCCAGCCAAAACCCCCTAAGGTAGATCTGCTTGTGTCTTGGTAAGATAAGTGGACACAGGATGCAGGTGACAGTACAGTGGGTAGGGCACTTGCCTTGCACATGATAAACCTGCATTCAATCTCTGACACCCAGCCCCATCCCCAAGTCCCTCCAGGAGTGATGCCTTAGTACACAGCAGGGAGTAAACCCTAATCACCTTCCAGAGTGCCCCCCCGAAAAAAAGTGGGTACAGAAACTGAAAAAAAATGCAATATGAAGATAGCATCAGAAATCTGAATGATACTTCTACAAAACAAGGAACACTGAAAGTTAGGAGAAAAGCATGGAATAATTTTTCTGCCATAATCTCCAGACAGAAGACAGAAAAATTAAGTTGAAACTCTGGTTTTGAACTATCTTCCAGAACTGTGAAAAAAAAAAAAAAAGATTTCGGTTGTCTTTAGACACTCGGGTCATGGTCATTGGTTATTAAAGTCCTAGGAAATTTATAAGTCTTCTAATATTTGGTTTTAAATACAAAGTTAAACCATTATCACAAAAAGCAAACCACAAATACATACTGTAAACACTACCATTTTGGCAGATCATAATTTTCTATCTATTATTATAACAAACGAGAAGTAGAAAAGAACTGTGTTGGGAAATAATACAATAACATTATAAATAATGGGAAAGGAAAGGGGGGATGACAAAAGTAAAAAAGAGCAGCATCTGTTAAAAAATAAAAAAAAAAAATTAAAGGATCTGTTTGGGGCTTTCAGGCAGGAAAGAGAGTATTGGTTTTGGGGCCACAACTTGCTGTGATCAGAAATTTTTCCTGGCTCTGCACTCAGGGATCATGCCTCGAAGTGCTAAGATCTCCAGCACTACAAGTGTGTGAGTCTTAAAAAGCACCCACTGGGTGCTGCAAATAGGTAAAGGAACAAACATGATAACCCATGATAACCTCTAAGTATCTGTACTGCAAACCATAATGCCCAAAATGGGAAGGAGGAAGGGTGGAGCGGCGGGGGGGAGGGGGGGAGAGAGAGAGAAAGAGAGAGAGAGAGAGAGAGAGAGAGAGAGAGAGAAAGGCTTGGGTTGAGGGAGGGAACTGGGGACTTGAGTCGTGGGAAATGTACACTGATGGAGGAATGGGTGTGAGAACACTGTATGACTAAAATCCAATCAAGAACAGTTCTGTAAAACAGTTCTGTAATTGTATCTCACGGTGATCCAATTAAAAAAAAAGAAGAAAAGAATGTGTGGGAGCCCTAGGCATAACACACACACACACACACACACACACACACACACACACACACACACACACACACACACACACACACGATAGGACACGGGTCAGGGAACTATAAAATCTTTATAATTTCATCTGAAATCAACAAAGTAACACGTGTAATGAATTTCGAAAAGGCAAGGTAGGTCTGTTTAAAAGCATAGTAAATATCATATAGGGCATCTCCGCATTCTGAGCAAGGCAATTCTTTGCTGTATGGAACTGTCTGACAGTTAAGCAAACTAAGATCTGTGAGCCAAATCCATCCCATTGCCTATTTTGGAAACTCAGTTTTGTTGGAAAATAGCCATGAACTTTCATTGCATTCATTGAAATGCATGCATTCCCCCCACCCACACACACACTTACAAAAAACTTCATTTCTACTTAAAGAGACAAGGTTTAAAACATGCTTTATTGGGGCCGGAGCGATAGCACAGTGGGTAGGGCGTTTGCCTTGCACGCGGCCGACCCGGGTTCGATCCCTGGCATCCCATATGGTCCCCCAAGCACTGCCAGGAGTAATTCCTGAGTGCAAAGCCAGGAGTAACCCCTGAGCATCGCTGGGTGTGACCCAAAAAGCAAAAAAAAAAAAAAAAACATGCTTTATTAAAATATTTTAAAAGACAACACTGATTTTTACAGGAGATCCACATTACTACACCAACAGTAAGTTTCCAAAAGGCAAAAGAGAACCATAGTGGACACAAAGGCCATGCTTGGTGGAAGATAACCCCATTTCAACGACAAAGGGAGCATGGCAGGGCAGGAGTTCTCAAGCCTCCTCCTTGTCCTCCTCCTCCTCAAACTCACCCTGCTCATGGGCCCTGTCGTCCTAGCACATATTATCTATCATTGATTTACTAATAGCAGAGTTGAATAGCTGCCACAGAGACTTTATGGCCCTCAGAGTCTTAAATATTTACCATTTGGCCCTTTATTAAGAATACTATATGATATTAAGTATTTCATTCCTAACCATCCAACAACATCAGTATTCCCTTCAAAATTATGAAAACCAAAATTTCACAGTCCACATTTGCAACCCAATCTCCCATCCAAACTTCCTGTTGAAGATGAAGATAGAACTCTAGTCTGAGAACCACTAAGCTATAAAGAATCAAAAATGATCGCCCCAAGGGAGCAAACCAAAAAGTTTGAATAAATACAGAGAAAGGCAATATCCTGGGCTGTTTTGGGTTTTGTTGAATTTTTTGGTTTGTTTTTTGTTTTTCTGCAGTAAGCCTTGAAATAATATGACATTTGGACATCAATTCAGTACTTAATAAGAAAACTGTGCTATTTAATACTGGTGGTATATTCTACACAGAAAAGAACACAACTAAAGAAAGACTAAAATCTTATATTTGTTTACTCTCTAGTGTTCTAATTACTACTTACTTTGAATTCAACTAAATTAAAAAACTATCTCTCCATATAGAAAAAAAATTTAAATATAAAATAAATTATATTTTTCTAATAGAGACCTAAAAATAAGGCACAAAAATGATTTAAACTGTGAAAACAATCATAATTCACTACAATACAAAAAGCCTATGGTACTACAACATATACTTTAGAGTATAACAACAGTCTCAAGAGTAAATGGTTTACTTTATTTTTGAAAAAAACTATTCTTTGACTTTGCAAAAAGAATACACTGGTAAAATATATTTCAAAATGTATAAAATGATACATTAGTTAAATAGAATAACTAATCCTGAAATACCAAAATAAATATTTTAAGATTTTAATTTGGAAATAGTCTCTGAAGGTATATTTTACTTAAAAGATTGAATTGTGGAGTTGTAATGTAACAGAAACAGCTGTTAAGTTGTAATGCATTTTATGTATTCTCTTGATATAAAATCATAAAAGTATAACCATACGATTTACCTTGATTTCCTTTAAAGCAAACAAACTACAAAAATAGTAATGTTTTTATATATAATGTTAATATTAATCTTAAATTTGTGCTTCACAATTGAAAATAACCTAGCTGTCTTGATAATAAACAGTAAAAAGTAAAGAAAAATATTTTTAATCATTATCATTATTTAGAGTTAAAAATATAAAATAAGCTTTCCCTCCCACTCAAAAGGTTCTGAAATCTTTGATACTATTTTGGGTAATATTTAACATATGTCAATTACATAAAAACACAAGCATCTTTAGAATAAAGACATTTAAAGATTTAAAGCTTTTTTTTATCAACTTACCTTCTTCTGATACCAGACAATAGCATCTGTAACTTTGGACGCCATTTATTCCACTGAAATCACACATTCGTCATTGTAGGCTGTGCAGGAGAGAAAAACATGAAGATGACTTTATTTCCACCTTCCAAAAGGAGAGAGATCAACATGCATACCTACCACTCTGGTTAGTCGCGCAGCAAAAGACATATGACTATACTGATATTACACCCTTCCTCATTACTATTTTAGCAACAGGCCCTCTTAAGTAAACAAGTCAGTTGCCGTAATAGAAGAAGTTTTATCTGAACATAACACTTGAGTTTTCTTAGAGAAGAAATGTTTTTAAGTCATTTAAGCAACTCAGAATTTCTCAACTTATACTAAAAATTACTTATTTTTAAACTCACATATAATAGGAATCAACTTATTTACTGAGAAACCGATCCACTTAGCTGTAGCTTCTTTCTAGGAACTAGTCTCAATTACTTTTGTTAAAAGATGACTTGACAGAGATCCAAAATTTTTAACATTAAATTTCCCTGATACTACTCCATAAACACAAAGCTGAACTAAAATCAAGTAACTGGGGAAACGCAATTAATTTACTATTAAATATTAAGACAATATTAGAGTCAATTACACAGGAATAAAGTCTCATATATCACAGTTTGCTACTAATTAGACATTCACCACAACTCATTTCAGAAGCATCTTTCTTGGGACTGTCCAGAACAGAACTAAACTTAGCTCCTTAGCCCCAGAGAGAATTAATCCAGCCTGATGATAGTTAACTCTACAATATTTTTTAACTTGGAAGACCATAGAAGTAAGGAAGATGTCTCTGGTATAGTGTTAAAAAGGGACCTAAAAGGGGACCAAATACAGATAAGCCCCAGAACTAACAAACCAGGATCATCTAAGGCCACAGAGGCTCTTAGGGAAGTAACTGACAAAGTTTCAGGAAGCAGCCAACTAAGTTTATCCTAGCACTGTAGTTTCTGCCAACTAAGAGATGTTACTCTTAAATTTGTTTACAGTAAGCAAAGTACTAAGCAAAGTACAATAGGTTTTCTTACTATTATTGGGAGTTAAATAGGATTTAAATACAATGAGAAGACAAACTCAAATGTCTAGATTATTAACCTCTGAGATAAAAGGCATTTTAAAAAAATGACTGTCTTATTTAGTCTTGTTTGGGGGCCACACCTGGTGTTGCTCAAAGTCTACACCCAGCTTAGCAGCCTCCTATATGCGATGCAAACACTCACTATTGGAGCTTTTGTCTCCAGCTCCTAAGGCCTATATTCTGACAGTGTTGGTTGGGTTTTGTTTTGTGGGGTGGTGGGGAGATTGTTGGTGGGGAGACCTTTGGGTCACATTCAGAGATGTTAGGGCTTGCTCCCTCAGGAATTGCCTCAAGAGTTGCCTCAGGAACTACTCCTGCTGGTGCTCAGGGTACCATATGAGATACCAAGGGTGGAACCTGGATTGTCTGCACATGAGGCCAGTGCCCTAACTGCTACACTCTCTCCGACCCCGAACAGAGCATCTCATTACCTTTCAAAAGATACTAGTCTCCATCTTCAACTGATCAATTTAAGCAAACTACTTTTTGAAATTCCTGAAAACTTACCTGGTATCATGGAAAGAGGAGGTGTACACAGTCACCTCAGGATTCAGGGCCAGGAAGATAGCACAGGGATTAGGGCACATGTCCCTGGCACTGGATGGACCCCCACACATCTCAGGTGGAGGCCCCCGAGTACTCTCAGGTGGCCCTGGTGATTGGGCCGTGGCTTTGCAGAGACTGAGCAGTACTACCCTAGCAATGAACTATGCTCCCTGCCCAAAAAATAAGGCCTGAATTTAAATATTGGTTCTACTATGAGATATTGAAGAAGTCACTTAATCTTTGTTATCCTCCACTCTTTTGCTTACTAAATAAAAGTAATTAAAAATCCATTCTACACAGGGCTTTTGTGAATCATAAGATGATAAACATAAAACACCCAGCAATATAGTACATAAAATGTCAAATTACAAAGATCTTACTTCCCAATTTTATATGAAAAATCCCTTAATCCAGTAACTGAGAAGTAGTTATTTTTCTCATTTTAAATATGGCAGTTTAGAGAAGGAATACACGTACTCAGTTCTTGTTGACACTTAAAACAAAAATAGCAACCGATTATCATAAGATCATAATGTCAATACTCAACTACACATGCATGGATTAAGTTTAGAGATTTCAGTCTAACATTCCTCAGCCAGGTGTGGTTAACTTCATTTCTCTCACCAACTCTTTTTGAGGAAGGTCACTGTAAGTAACAGTATCTCCCATTTTATTTTTTTCTGTCCTGGATGGCCCTGTGGGGAAACCAACAGCTTAAACTACATTTAATCCTAGAGCTTCTCTCCACTGATTCCACTAGGGAACCACTCATGACAACATTATGGCTTGATTATATTTGTAGAGATAGCTACATATCTTTTCCAAACTCACTATACCTCATTCCCTCCCTTCCTCCCTTTTCAACCTCCACCCGCCAAATACAAACTACAAAAAGTATGAAAATATCAACTTTTCACATTGTCCTTTTAACTTTTCATAATCTCTATTGATACAAAACTCCAGGTTATCTACCAAGATAGAAAGCATTTCTCCTACCCCTAGAAGTATAAATCATATACTTTATGTGCATTCCATTAGCAAAATATAAAAGAAGTGTAAATTTACCCACTCTGATAAATGAATGAGCTATTTAATATATTTAGGCAATATTCACATGATTATATAAAAATAATAATTTAGTCAAAAAAACTGCCTCAAATAAAATTAAGCATTTTATGTATATTACACCAAACTGCACTCAAAAATTAACTGTAATGGTACAAGTGTACATGTTCCATAATTTTTCATGTTTGCATTTACAGAAATAAAAATTCAGTCTATTTCATACACATATTCCTTCAGTAATGGTACAATTTACTCTGCAAACTCGTTTAATACTTTTCCATTGTGTCAACAAACCTTCAGTGACACCAAGTGGCTCATACCTATTTTTAAAACAGGTTTTACGGCATGCTAAGACAGATTTCTGAATCACACATCTGACAAAATACAAAGATACCAAGTTTCACTTGAGTATAAAAATATCAACTAATAAATAAAAAATGATTTTATAAATAACAAAATTATCTCCAAAGTCTTTGGTTCTGATAATCCAAGATAGATACTTCTATCATGACAGCTCTTATTAACTTCTACCCCATCCTCCCCACCCCCACCATGAATCTTCTTATTGCTTCACTGGTTGCAAATAACAGAAATTTGAGTGGGCTTAAGAAAACAGGGAAAGTTTTGTTTTAAAAGTAGCATAATGGGGCTGGAGCAATAGTACAGCGGGTAGGGCATTTGCTTTCATGTGGCCGACCTGGATTCGATTCCCAGCATCCCATATGGTCTCCCGAGCACCGCCAGGAGTAATTCCTGAGTTCATGAGCCAGGAGTAACCCCTGTGCATTGCCAGGTGTGACCCAAAAATAAATAAATAATACAAGTAGTGGAATATCTCACAAATCCAAGGTTAGGGATGCAGCCCTTATCATGAATGAGAACCAAGGCATGGAAAACCAGTACAGGACTCTGTTGGTCTTTATGACCTTGCTCCCTCTGTCTTAGTAAGCTTGTTCGCACCGCTTCTCACTACTCTTCTTGGAGACCATGAATATGGTCAATTCCTAAAGCTTTCTTTCCTTCATTAAGAAGGGAGCAAAAGTGAGAATATTGGTTTGCATTTCCAGTTTTCTCTGGGAAGGACTGCACTGGCTCTGCTAGCAACAGGTGTACACTCTTGGTCTCATCCAGAATGAGTTAGGCGATCTCATTTGGAATCCTGCAGCTCTGGTCATGTGGATAGCAATAGGATTAAGGCATAGATAGAACATTGCCAGAGGTGAGTGAACAAATCTGAACTGGGTAAACTCTGCAAGAACCCCTTCGCGGCCAACACACAAACTTTTTTTCTTCTTTGTTCATACATGAAGGCTGCCCCACATAAGATTGATCTAAACATATCCTATAAATTCTATAAATTATTTCTATATAGTACACACCTGTTCTTTGGTACTCCAAAGTCATGTTCTTTCACTTCATCTTAAAGTTTTTATATTGAATAAATTAAATTACTGCTTTATACTATTTTAACATAACATAAATTTAGAGAAATAAAGTACAAAAAAGCTTAGTGGGTACCATTTGCAACTGATCTGGTTAAAGAAAGAGTATTAAAATATGAAAACTATTCCATTATAAGATCACAGAGCTAAAACTATAGTTCTAGCATTTAAATATTGCGGTACAAACTAATTCTCCCTTTGACACTGTTTTAAATATATATCCTATCAAAACACATGAAGTTATTATTTAACATGTACATAGACATAACACATACTATCTACACAAAATAGATTTATGGAATCAAAGACCACCATAGAGGAAAAATACAACTACAAATAAACAGTATATTAGGTCTTTTTATAGACTCACTATTAAATTATCGGAGTACCCAGGAGTATATTCTTAGTATAGATAGCTAGAGAAGTCATTACGGTTTAAATGGTTTTCCATGTTAAAAAAAAAAAAAACCCAATATATCAAACTACATAAAGTTATAGTGCATAGTACTCATTTTAAAACAGATTTTTCTATTCAGCATGGCTCTCTCTATGCTCATAAAATATTTATGCCCACCAATGACACTCTGCTTATGCTGTTATTCCCATTCCGTCCTTTCTGTACTTATCTAGCCCTCAAAAATCAGTTAATATCCTATTTCTCTGGTAAGTTTTTTTATGTGTTTATTTGAGGTCAAATACACTGAAAGTGATCTATACTTACAGAGTATCCTAATAAACATGTAAAGCCACACACCTCATTAGATCATATGTAAGTTTATTTGTTTGGATTGGTTTCGTTTGGGGGACACATTTGACAGTTCTCAGGGCTATTCCTGGTCCTACACTTACGGATCACTCGGTGGGGGGAGGGGGGAGCTCAAGAAACCATTCGGAATGCCAGGGATCAAACCTAGGTAGACTGTGTACAAGGCAAGCACCCTATTGCTCCAGTCCCCTTTAAATTTTTTGTTTGCTTTGAGGCCACACTTGGGGGCAATTCCTAGTTGACCACAGCTGGATTCAACTCCCAGCTGAGTCATCAAGAGTCATTCCTGGAGGTGTCCCAAAAGAACATACTTTGTCAGGATGAAACCCTGGTCTCCCATATGCAAAGCATGTGCTCAGCCCTTTGAGCTATTTCTCTGGCCCCTCTACATTTTAAATGAAAAGACAAGCATCTTTCTTAGTGTCATACCATGACCCAGGACACCATCATACAATTTGAAGAAACAGACCAGAGAAAAATCACTAAGCATTATTAGGAAGAATTGGAATATGGTTTTAGCTCGAAGTTCTGACATGTTGGAATGATGATGTCAGAAGTTGGTTGGTACTTTGATGGTGGATGTGGTATGGTAACACACATCTGAAGAGGTAACATGCATTTGGATCTGTATATGGAGCACATACAATGTGATAAACCAATGTTTGTTTCCTCAGCAGAAATGATTAAACAGATATATAAAACAAAGTAACATTTTGTGTTCACTTCAAAACTTCTATTACTCCTTAAGTACTCTTTAGGCTCTTCCTTTTACAATACCTAAAAGGTACTATAACTATCTAATTGATAGTACTCTGCATTAGCACTTCCTGATTTGTTTGACTACTGTGCCATCTAGAAAAAGCAATAATAAAATGCAATCTATTTAAATGATTTGTCACTTACTCAAAAAAATCCTTTAACAACAAATCAGGGTCCATTGAAATATTGATGTTATTAAAAGCCTCTATAGCATACTTACTCTTATGTTATTAAGTATTCTAAATATTCTTTATAAAAATACCAAGCACTGATATTCAGATGACCTAGTAAAGCTACAAAATTTAACAGTCACAATTCTCTTGTTATGAGATTTTAAATTATCATTAAAAAGTGATTACTATGAATGAAATCAGAAAAACAGCATCCCAACAAAAATGTCAATTTGCTGAATAGCTATATACTGAACAGTGCACTTCCTAGGTTAAGAATACAAATGGAGTAAAAAATAAAGTCCCTGTCCTGACGATACTTAGATTGCAAAGCTGGAAGATAGAAAATGAACAAGAAGGAGAATAATTTTTTTTAATTAATTTATTTATTTTTAATTAGAGAATCACCATGAGGGTACAGTTACAGATTTATACACATTTGTGCTTATACTTCCCTCATACAAAGTTCGGGAACCCATCCCTTCACCAGTGCCCATTCGAGAAGGAGAATAATTTTGTATCGAGACAGTACCATGAAGGAAATAAACAGGGAAGGTGACTGAGATGCAGTGGGTATTTTTAGAAAGGATTGCCAAAGACTCTCTGAGATGACATATTGAGATCTGAAGGTTAAAAACAGCCAGCTAGGCTGAAAATTGAGGAAGGATATCCCGAGCAGAGAGAAGAGCAAACACAAAGACCTTGAGTGGGATTAAACTTCCTATTTTTCAAGAGCAGTAAGGAGACTAATTTAATACAAGGATAATGGACATAGGACACAGTCATTTAAGATGAAGTCTGAAAGGGAGGTATTGGGCCACCACAGTAAATAAGTTATCATAAATAAGATAGAAAGTCACTGATCTAATCTCAGCAGAGCGTGATGATCTAATTTCCAAGACCACTCTGATAGCTGGGTAGAGAGTGGACAGGATTAAAGAGTTCACATTGGAAGCAGCGAAGCTAGTTGTCTAAAGAAGTATTAGTCTTATCGAGATGATAAAATACTGTCGAGTTCAGGTGCAAACAGCAGATATGCATGGCACAAGTGGACAATTTTGAGTTTTATTCACAGGTAAAAATCGACAAACGGGCTGCAAAGGGAGCAGGCTATGGCAAGGAATTAGAATCTAGAGTTGGAATTCCTGAAAGCAGAAATTCAGGGTTTTTCTTTGAACCATGTTCTCTCTCTCTCTCTCTCTCTCTCTCTCACACACACACACACACACACAGACTTACAAAAGTAGACATAAAAATTAAGTTTTAGACCTGTTAGGGTGATAACACATATTAGCCATAAAAACAAAGAAATCCAGATAGGTAGACACATGACTAACATGATTCATGATGTTCAAGATACATGATGATGATTCTCAAGATAAAGAGGAGGGAGAGAGACAGGAGCTTGAAAACCACAAACCAATAATCAATATTTGAAACTAGAGGTATGTTGCATAGGTATCTGTATGTGTCACAACCAAATAAATGTACACATTAATTAAGATCTGACTTTCAGGCTAAAAAGACAGTACAGGAGGTTAAGACACTTTTCCTGTATGTGGCCAGCCATGGTTTGAATCACTGATACCACATATGATCTCCCAGTACCACCAGAAGCGACTCCTGAACACAGAACCAGAAGCCCTGAGCACAGCCAGCTGTGACACAAAACAAAACAAAAAAACAACAAAATTATTCATTTTACTAAGAATATTAATAGAGGGGGAAAAGGTCTAGCCACAACTGTCACTCCTCAGAGGAACTGGGATCAGAGATCAAGAAAAGAAAATGAGCAGAAAAGAAGCAGGTAAAAGTGGCATCACGGGTTCTAATACAGAGGTTTTGAAAAGGATGCTGGTATCACTAGGTTTAAGAAAACAGGTCATTGGGGCTGGAGCAATAGCACAGCGGGTAGGGTGTTTGCCTTATATGCCACCAACCCAGGTTCTATTCCTAGCATCCCATGTGGTCCCCGGAGCACCAACAGGAGTAATTCCTGAGTGCAAAGCCAGGAGGAGTACAGGAGTAACCCCTATGCATTGCCAGGTGTGACTCAAAAAGCTAAAACAAACAAACAAACAAACAAACAAACAGGTCAAAAAGACTCTGAGAAAAACAATTTCAAATGAAATAGAAGAGATCAAAATCAGCAGAAAGAGGCCAGAGAGACAGTACAGTGGGTAAGGTGCTTGGCCTTCACACGACAGATCCATGTTTGATTCCTGGCACCCTATAAGAACCTCCAAGCCACTAGGATTGATTTCTGAGTGAATAGCCAAGAGTGAGCCCTAAGCACCACTTGAGTGTGAGAAACAAAACAAACAACAACAACAACAACAAATAAACAAAAGTCAGAGCAGACTAAGAAGAAATGGTTTATAAAGAACACAAGGGGTCAGAGACATAGATAGCTCAAGTGACAGAACACATGGCTATAATGTGCAAAACCCCAGCACGCGGCCCACTGAGCAATGCCAGAATCAAGTAGCATTATGACACACAGTAGCACAGGGTCAGTCATAACTGGAAGCTCTTGGTGATGGTGGGAGCACCTAAAATGAAAATGTGCAAGGCCAGAGATGTATATCAATCATGCGTCTCATTCATAAGATCCTAGAATCAATGCCTGGTACCCACCCCCCAAAAAAGAAGGGAACTAGTAAAAAACAAATAACAGGACTAACTGATAAATTATTTTATTGTACTCCTCTTGCAGAAATTTCATGGGGCACAATTTTGATTAAAATAAAAATCTTTTGGACCAGAGTAAACTCACTGGACTGAACGCATATTTTGAATGTGAAAGGGCCAGATTCAGTCCCTGACACCACATGTTCCCCTCAGCACCACTTGGGAGCAACCCTAGAGTGGAAAGCTAGAAGCAGCCCCCCAAATATTGCTGGATGTGATCAAAAAAGCAAAACAGAAACATTTCTTGTAGTCAGGTATAGCTGGTTTAAGTAAAAACAGAAGTGATAGGAGGGAGCTTCTAAAATCTGACGGAGTTGGGAAAAAGCCCTTTTGCTCTTTCCCTTATTCTGATTTTCTACTCTTTGGAATGCTGCTATCTACTCAACTTGCTACTTAAATAAGGATCCAAGAATCTTTGTCTTTTTTTCCTTTGCTACCATCACCTGCACATAGAAACCACTCAACAACTACAAAGAGCTAAATTTATATAGTCTATCATATCAACAACATCTTTTTCATGTGCCCCTCCCTGGACCTACTACCTGTGGTGCTCACACCCTGTGGTGCTCAGGGAGTCACTTCTTATGGGCTCAGGGGGGACCATGTGGGGTATCAGGGATTGACACCAGGTTGTCCGCATGCAAGGCAAGTACCTTACCTGCTGTACCATCTCTCGGCCCCTCTGATGTATTCTGATCTCTACTAAGAAACATGTTTATTTGGTCTTCAGGGAAAGACTTCCTAGAATCCTTGAAATTCCCTGTGACAATGCGGAATCTGAATTTTTTGCTATGTTAATGATTAAGTTTTAGAAAGCACCTTGGTATAGGGATTGGTTGTCAGTGACAACAAATGTGTGACGTAGAACTGAACCTGTTCCAACCCACATCCAGAAGAAGCATAGGACTGGAAAGTCACCTATGGTCAAATGACTTAATCCTCATGCCTATGTAGCAAAAAAACACCCAAAAGAACAGGGTTCTGAAAATTCCCAGGTTGGTAGAAACATGGATATCTAGGAAGAACGGTGTGGCCAGAGAGCATGGAAGCGCCACACCGCTTCCCATGTACTTGGTTCTATGCATATCTTCCATGTGGCTGTTCCTGAAAATTTTAATTTTGATAGTAAATCAGTTTTCTGAAAGTTAAATGTTGCTCTGAGTTTTATGAGCAGTCCTATCAAACTCATTCCATGCAAAGGAGGAAGTTGTGGACCCACTGATGCACAGTTGGTTGATCAGGAGCACACTGACAACCTAAAACTTGTGACTGGTGTCTGAGGGCGGGTAGTCCTGTGAGACTGTACTTCATCTGGAGATCTGATGTTATCTACAGAGAGGTGATGTTAGGATTGAGTTGGGAAATACAGGCTTATTTCCTCAGACCGTAAGTGATCATTTTAAATATCTTGGTTTAAATAACATGTATATGTAGATGATTACTGAATATGTAGGTTATACTTACAATCTAGTACATCCCCTAAATTCACTAGATTAGAAAGAAAAACTCACTCAAATTTCCCTACTTCAAACTTCTCAGTCTTTAATATGATACCCTGTACTGTAAACTAATCCAAAAGATTATGTACACATTATTTCTTTATACTTATTTAGAACAGGATCCCTGCCTTGTGATGCATCTTCTGAGGGATACAATTGACTAATCCACTAAATACAGCATACTTAGACATCTAGAAGTCTTTGAAGTAGTTTCAATTTCTCACAGTATTAATTAATTAAATAAAAAAAAAGCTGGGCTTAGGCTAAAGGGGTTGAAATGCTTGTCTTGCATGCATTCGATTCTGGTTTGATCTCCGGCAACACATACGGTCATTTAAGGTCCCTCAAGCACGTGCAGGGGTCATCCTGAACACAGAACAGCCAGGAACAGCCACCGAGAGCCCCCATGTATGGCACAAGAACAAAACAATTTTCCCGCTGATTGAAGAAAGGTAATAACTGAGTTGGAGGTTTTTAAGATAGCTATTTAAAATAGTCTGCCACAACATTTTCTTCAGAAAAATAATCAGATCTTCTTAAATCCCATTACCTATGTTAGTTATACATTCTGAGTGAACACAAAATAAATTTATCACATCTTCTGTGGTAAATTAATAAACATCATATCATTAATCTCTCTTTTCTGGGCCAAATGTTCCCCATTTCTCTGACTATTCACACAGCATGATTTCTAAACATCTTCAACATCTTAGTAATCTTCCTCACTAAGTAAGAGCTAAATAATTCCTAAAATTTAATCAACAACATTATCTATTTATCTGAAAACAAAATACAGTGGACTTGTAATTCCTATTAATAGGGATATGAATAATTGGTTAGGCAGTCTAAGAATATATTCACTTTATTTTTAGCAGCGACAACACTGGATAACTGAATAATCCTTTCTGAAAATAAAGGTGTATCACACACCCCCCACAGAGAGAGAGAGAGAGAGACAGAGAGAGAAAATTTTCTTACCTTACCTATATTCCACTAAGAGGACTTATAACTTGTCTACATTTGATTAATTTGGTAAACCATTTACCAAAATTCTCATGAGGATAATAAACTTTTACAGGCCAGAGAGATAGTACAGCAAGTAGGGTGGCTTGCCTTACATGCCACCTATCAAGGGTCAGTTCCCAGCACAACGTATAATTCCCTGGCACTACCAGGAGTGATTCCTAAGTACACAGCCAGGAGTAAGCCCTGAGCACAGTCCAGTGTGCCCTGACAAATTAATTAGCATTCTCCCAAAAATTAACAGCATAAGTAGACATTAAAAAAAAATCAGTAAGAATACATAAAACTTGAATGATCATTCTACCTGATCTGACTGATATTTATAAAACAGTTCACCCAATATTATTTTCAAATGCACATGAATCATCTACCAGAACAAGGACCATATTCTGGGCCATAAAACAAGTCTCAGTAAGTTTGAATGATTCAAATCTCACTACATATGTTCTCTGACCACAGTGAAACTGAATTAAAAATCATTTATCTAAAAATACCTAAAAGTAAAAATCCCCAAATATTTAGAAACCCAAGTACATGCTTCTAATAGTCAATCAGGTCAAAAGGAAACAAAATCACCAAGAATTCTGAACTAAATGAAAATACATAATATCAAAATTTGTGGGATGTCGCCAAAGCAGCACTAAGGAAAATTGTATAGCATTGTTTAGAAAATAAAGATTTCAAAAGATGGGCTAAATTTCCATATTAAGATTATAGCAAACCTAGAGCAAATAAAACACAAAGTAAAGAGAATGAGAACAGAAAAATGTACAAAGAAAAACTAAAGCTGGTTCTTTAAGGTTAGTAAAACAAACCAACCTCTGGCCAGACTAATTGAACAGGAAAATAAAGTATGTAAAATAACAGGAATGAGAGAGGGGACGTTACTATAGATTTTATATTTAAAATATTATGATTTTAGGGGTTGGAGATGTAGACAGTACAGCAAGTAGGGGACTTGCCTTGCATGTACTGGACCTGGGTTAAATTCTCAGTATTCCATAAGGTCTCTCTAGCACTGTTAGGCGCAATTCCAGAGCACAGAGGCACGAAAAATCCCTTAAGCATTGCTGAGTGTGGCCCAAAAA
This sequence comes from Sorex araneus, assembly GCF_027595985.1. Classification (NCBI taxonomy): domain Eukaryota; kingdom Metazoa; phylum Chordata; class Mammalia; order Eulipotyphla; family Soricidae; genus Sorex; species Sorex araneus. The sequence goes on from NC_073302.1 coordinate 401,790,420, forward strand.
CCAAAAGAAAAAAAGTGTGATTTTAAACAATTTTATGACAATGAAAATAAAGATGTACTATATACACATTTAGCAACATAAATCAACAAGATCCTTGAAAGGTACAAATTATTGTGGCTTTTTCATAATAAAAAGCTAAATACACTTTGTCTATTACAAAAACTGAATTTGTATTTCTATTTTAAAAAACTGAATTTGTCCAATAACAACAAAAAAAGGTCTACATATGCAAGTCATTTAGAACTGTCTTAAGTTTAAAATATATGGTGGCTCAAATATCTGTAAACTACTCAGGGTAGGCACTAAATATACAACTGTGGTATAATTATGCTAGTATTTCTATAAAGTCAGTCTGGAAAGAAGCTTTGTGGAAAACTGGATAATATGAAAATAAGAAGTAAGAAAACTTATGACAACTATCTATGGAAGAAATGATAAGGGTGTGAACAATGAGCATATTTTTTTTCTTTTTGGGTCACACACGGTGATGTACAGAGGTTACTCCTGGCTCTGCACTCAGGAATTACTCCTGGAGGAGCTCAGGGAACCATATGGGATGCTAGGAATTGAACCCAGGTCAGCCACATGCAAGGCAAATGCCCTACCCGCTGTACTATTGCTCCAATCCCATAATGAACAATCTTTAAACTGAGGTGATAATTTGGGACAAGGCATTGATAAAAGAGCTGAAAGACCAGTAGTGACTAAACATGAAAAGATATGAGAGGAAAAGAGAAAGGATGCTCCATGAGTCTTGACTAGAAAACTAGAAGAAACACTCCTTAAACACATGTTACCTTAAGAAAGGTAACATGGGGCAAGAACAATAGTACAGTAGGGAGGGCATTTGCCCAGCATGCAGCCAACCTGGGTTCAATCCCTGTCATCCCATTTGGTTCCGCAAGCACCATCAGGAGTGATTCCTGAACACAGTGCCAGGAATAACTCCTGAGCATTGTCATTGTGATCCCCCCCAAAAAAAAGGAAGGAAGGAAGGAAGGAAGGAAGGAAGGAAGGAAGGAAGGAAGGAAGGAAGGAAGGAAGGAAGGAAGGAAGGAAGGAAGGAAGGAAGGAAAAGAGAAACAGAATACAGAGGCCAGAGATTAATACTTATATTCTGTACAGTAGATAAAGCCTTTGTGAACAAAAAAAAGAAAAAGAAAGGAAGAAAGGAAGGAAGAAAGGAAGAAAGGAAGGAATAAAGGAAGAAAGAAAGAAAGAAAGAAAGAAAGAAGGAAGGAAGGAAGGATGGAAAGAAAGAAAGAAAGAAAGAAAGAAAGAAAGAAAGAAAGAAAGAAAGAAAGAAAGAAAGAAAGAAAGAAAGAAAGAAGGAAGGATGGAAGGAAAGAAAGAAAGAAAGAAAGAAAGAAAGAAAGAAAGAAAGAAAGAAAGAAAGAAAGAAAGAAAGAAAGAAAGAAAGAAAGAAAGAAAGAGGAAGAAAGGAAGGAAGGAAGCAAGGAAGGAAGGAAGGAAGAAAGGAAGGAAGGAAGGAAGGAAGGAAGGAAGGAAGGAAGGAAGGAAGGAAGGAAGGAAGGAAGGAAGGAAGGAAGGAAGGAAGGAAGGAAGGAAGGAAGGAAGGGAATACAGAGGTCAGAGTAGGTAAAGTGTTTGCCTCACATGTGGCTGACTTGGGTTTGATCCCAACCATCCATATAGTCCCCAGAAGTGATCCCTGAGCACAAAGGCAGGAGTAAGTTGTGAGGATCACCAGGTGTGGTTCAAAAACAAGAAAAAAAATACAAGAGAAAAACATGAGGGGAGGTGGGGTTCGTTTTTGTTTGTTTTTTTTTTTCATTTTTCAATTATACATTGATACACTTAATGTCCCAAAGAAAAACAGCAGACTAAGACAAATGAAAATCTGGGTAGATCAACCTGTTTTCTCTGCTAGAATTACTTTCAGTTAAAGCCTTCTCTATGTACAATAGCTTGTTGGTAGGAGCTGGAGGGGGAAATTCAGGGGAAATGATGCTCAGCTTGCATGTAGTCATCACAGGCTCCATCCCCAGCATCCCATATGGTCCTCCTGAGTCTGACAGGAGTGATCCCTGAGCACAGAGCCAGGAATAGGCCCTAGATATTGGCAGTGGCCCAAAAACAAAAACAAAAAAAATCAGGGATAGTCATGAAGGTGATGAAGTGAGATTTGAGAAAACATTTCTCTCCCTAAATGCTAAATTTGGAGGAGATGCTATTTTTCATCTTTTTTTATTAATGGTTGTTTGATTTGTAAAACCTGTTTATTTACTCTACCTACTTTAATGAGTTGGACCAACTTTAAACATTTTTAAAAGTTTTTATTAAAGAACTGTGATTTACAAAATCATTGATAGTTGAGATTTTAGGCATATAACACTAACCCCACAATCAGTGTGAACTTCCCTCTATCAGTGCCCATTCTCCCTTCCCTTCTCCATAGGTCAACTTGACAGGCACTTTACATAGTTTCAGTGGTTCCAGCTTAGATCTCATGTTTTCAGTTCTGTTAAGTCTGTGTTTTGGCTATATCGGCTATAGCATTCACTCACATCACCAGTATAACTGAAGCCCTGATGCCTGTGCATCCATTACTTCTTGTTCTATTCTTCCTCCTTTGATTTCTTTCCTTCTCTGTCCTTCTCCTCTCTAAACACTGAAGTCAAGGGTGATACAGATTCACCCTTTTACTACAATACATTTCCTCATCCAGTATTCTATACACCACAGAGATGTTAAATCAACTTGTGTTTACTTTTCTTCTTCTGGCTAACTTCCCTCAACATATCGTCCAGTTCGAACCATGTAGCAGCAAACTGCATGATTTCATTCACTGTTCTTTGCTATTGCATAGTATTCTGTTGTGCAAATATACCACATCTTCATAATCCATTCACCTGTCCTTGGACACCTAGGTTGATTCCATATCTTTGCTACTATATTCAGTGCAGCAGTGAATAATGGTGTACATGTCTTCTTTTGAGAAGTGTGTTTTATGTCCTGGTAGTAGATGCTCAAAAGCAGGATTGCTGGGTCATTTGGCTATTTACTGGGAACTCTCAATACCGTTTTCCACAGGGGAAGTACCAGACAACATTCCCACCACCAGTGGACAAGAGCTCCTTTTTCATCACATCCGTACTAACACAGATTGTTCCTACTATTTTTTGCTATGGGCCATTCTTGCCTTAGTTACTGTTCACTATTCAGAAAGAAATCCAAGGCCAGAGCAATCGTACAGTAGGTAGGGCATTTGCCTTGGACATGGCCGACCTGGGTTTGATCCCTGGCATCCTATATCATGTTTTCAGTTCTGCAAGCAACACCAGTTTAATACCTGAGTGCAGAGCCAGGAGTACCCCTGAGCATCTCTGGGTGTCATACAAAAAAAAACCCAAAAAACAAGAAAAAGAAAACCAGCTAAAATTTTCTTTCCTATTCCTCTGCCCCTCTTGGAGAGCCTGGCAAGCTACTGAGAGTATCGCGCCCACACGGCAGAGCCGGGCAAGCTACCTGTGGCATATTGGATATGCCAAAAACAGTAACAATAAGTTACTGTTTTTGGCATATCCAATAAGTCTCTCGACTTATTGGCATATCCAATAAGTCTCTCGACTTATTGGCATATCCAATAAGTCTCTCGATGAGAGACATTACTGGTGCCCGCTTGAACAAATCGATGAGCAATGGGATGACAGTGCTCTAAAACTGCCTGTTCTAGGACAGAGCCCAGTTTTCTTATCAAAAAGCTTGCCTCTGTAATTTTGTGTGATTTTAGCAATATGTAAGATTCTAATATTAATTTTTAAAGAAACACAACTTTTCTAAATGCCATTTATTATTTTCAACCTAGTCATATGACTGTAGTCTTCAAGTGATGGTCCATTGTCTTGATTTGAATTTCTCTAATGAAAAGTGATGCTGAGCACTTCTTCATGTGCCAATCGGTCATCCATCTGTCTTACTCTGAGAAGTATCTATTCATTTCCTCCCTCATTTTTGGTAGGGTTTTTGAATTTTGTTATTGTTGTTGTTTGTGAGTACTTTATATATCCTGGATCTGAAATCTTTATCTGATGCGCTGAATGCAAATATTTTTTCTCATTCATTTAGCTGTCTTTTAGTATTAGTCCATGTTTCTTTTGCCATGCAGAAGCTCTTTAACTTTATTTAGTTCCATTTGTTTATTTTTGATTATGTTGCCTTTGCCAGTTGTACCAGATCAATGAAGGCACCTCTGAGGTCCAAATCTTAAAAGTGTTCTGCCTATATTTTCCTCAATGTACTTTACAGTGCCTGGTCAAATCTGATGGCCTTCGATCCACTTTGAGTTGACTTTTGTGTGAAGTGTAAGATATGGATCCAGTTTTAATTTCTTACACAGTTACCCAATTTTCCCACAACCATATATTGAATAGGCTATCTTTATCTATTTCATGTTCTCAGCTCCTTTATAAAAAATAACTGCCCTAAAATATGGGTTTTGTCATAGGGTGTTCGATTCTGACCCACTAATCAGAGGATCTATCTTTATTCCAGTACCATGCAGTTTTGATCACTATATCTTTACAAACAGTTCCAAAGTAAGTAATGAAATACCTCTGAATTTCTTTGGCTATTCATGGGAATTTTACCTACTTTCTTCAAGAAAAAATGGGAATGTGATGTCACCTTTCCCCCTCTTGGAAGTTATCTGCAACAATTCTTTATCCACTTGTCTGTTACCATTTTAACACCCTTTTAACAGCCATCTCCTTTTACTGTTTAATTTGTTGGTGATTCTCTTTTCTTAATTTTTTTTTTTTTAGTTTTTTGGCTTTTCGGGTCATACCTGTCAGGTTCAGGGGTTATTCCTGGCTCTACACTCAGGAATTACTCCTAGTGGTGCCAGGGATCAAACCCAGGTCAGCCATTTGCAAGGCAAATACCATACCCAATATACTATCATTCCGCATCAAGCCATTTTCTGACTTTTCTTACCCTATCTGAGAAGACAGATATAGATAAAACAAAAACCACACCCGCCCCCTTTTCTCCTTGGCTATCATGATGTGTTGTCATCATGAATGACACAGTCACCATCCGGACCAGGAATTTCATGACCAACTGACACCTCCAGCAGAAGCAAATGGTCATAGATGTCCTTCACGGTGGGAAGGCCACAATGACAGAAATTTGAGAGAAACTTGCCAAAATGTACAAGACCACCCCAAACGATTCAGAACCCACTTTTACGGTGATTTGACAACCAGCGCTGGCATAATTTACAATTCCTTGGATCATACAAAGGAATACAAACCCAAGCACAGACTGGCAAGACATGGCCTATATAAGAAGGAAAAAAACCTCAAGAAAACAGAGATAGTATCAAATGAACATAAAGAAGACAACTCAGAGATACTGTTGGCGCTGGCAAAAAGAAATGAAGTGTCTGGCAGTGAGCTTGAGATTGAAGAGCAAAAGGAGTAAAGATTCTGCAATGACTTTATCTGTGGTGATTGTGCAGATATTTTCCACGAGGATTAATAAATTAATACATACACACCTCTTAGGCTTAGTCAAGTAATTCCAGCAACCATTTCTTCAGCAAGTCTCTTATGCTAAGTGATTTACACACACTAACCCAGCTATCAAAATCTTGCATAGTAGATATTTTCACTTGATGAATAAAATTTAACCTCATGATTATTATTCAGAAAGCCCAAAGTGACACAAACTTGTGGACTGCAGAATTGATTTTTTTTTGTTTGTTTGTTTTTGGGTCACACCCGGCGATGCACAGGGGTTACTCCTGGCTCTTCACTCAGGAATTACCCCTGGCAGTGCTCAGGGGACCATATGGGATGCTGGGATTAGAACCCGGGTCGGCCGCGTGCAAGGCAAACGCCCTACCTGCTGTGCTATGGCTCCAGCCCCCAGAATTGATTTTTTTTAATGCTTATAATAATAGGATGTTTTCATTCAGGCAGCAAGTTCAAGTTTCTATTACTATTACATGTCTTCAAATTTTCTGTAGATACACTTTTAACAGTCCCTTTCCCTTAACTGTTTCTGAAACTGGAAAGCTGCATACAGTGCACTTTTTCTCCCCCTAACTTCCTCTCATTAAATGTCAAATTTAATCATGTTACACGATTATTATCAGGTAGTGGTTCAGCCACAGCCATTTCCTGCCTCAGTTCCTGTTCACTACTCAGAAAGAAATCCAGCTAATTTTCTTTCCTAATGCTCTAAAATTACCTGTTCTAGAAGCAGCTGGATTTTCTCATCAGAAAGCTCACCTCTGTAATTTTGTGTCATTTTAGCGATATGTAAGATGCTAATAATATTTTCTTTGAGAAAGTTTTTCTAGGTGCTGGAGCGATAGCACAGCGGGTAGGCCGTTTGCCTTGCACGCGGCCAACCTGGATTCGAATTCCAGCATCCCATATGGTCCCCTGAGCACCATCAGAGTAATTCCTGAGTACAGAGCCAGGCCTAACCCCTATGCATTGCCGGATGTGACCCAAAAAGCAACAACAACAACAACAAAGTTTTTCTAAATGCCATTTAATATTTTCAACTTAGTCATATGATCGTAGTCATCAAGTGATGGCCCATGTTTATAAACTCAACTCAAAGTGAATATTTATGCTAACCTGAGAGGATAGAAACCGAGACTCAGATTTTCAAGGGCAGCTCCAATTTAAACCATCTGTTCTTCTGTCACATCAATACTGTATATGTGTGGGTATACACATATATACTTATCTATGCAAAGGGTAGTTTGAGAGGTTCAGTTTATATCCCTTACAGTCTAGAGAAAGGGATAAAGAGAAGACAATACTCCCCTTAAGAGTCTTTCCAACCATCTAAACTGAATAGTACTCACTTTGCTCCGGCACATTTATATATAATTACCATTTAAATTTGGTGTTCACAAACACTTTTCATAAAAACCATAATTAGTTGCTATTCACTCAACAATCCACAGTCCTGTTCTGAAATCATGCTTCTTGTTTGACATATAATACACTCTTTTCCCACTTCTTGTCCAGACTCTAATGCTTACATGCTCCAAATGATGGTACTTTGGGGCCACCAGGTCCACAACCAGCAGTGCTGGGGGATGGAGTGCATGGAATGCTGGGGATTGAACTCAAGGTCTACGTGGTCCTAGAACTTTCTTAGAACTATTCATTCACTCTTTTGTATCCAAGGCTTATTAATGTGCCTGCACCTGACACATTTTAATACTCCCTTTGAGATATTATTCTTTCTTCTTAATAGATAGGGTAACTGAAACTGAAAAAGATTTTGCATTATGCTCAAGCTCCCAAAGTTAAATAATAATTTAGTTCGGTCTATTTAAACTTCAACTGATTTTTTTTTCTCTCAGTGAAACCCCAGATTCTATGAGTCTCTATCCCACTTTGAGTTGTTTACATTATTATTTCAAGTATCCATCTTTCCCAGGTGCTCCTACAAAACAGGGAGGGTGGCTCCATCTTTATATCCTTATATAGCAGCATCACTCAACAGTGTCTATGACTTGAACAATGTAAAAGTATTATTGACTACATACAATAATCCTATTCAGTTTACAGTCTGACAGCATTATTTTCCACTAGTAGTAGCTAACAAGTCTCCAAGAAGCTACATACTTAACTGCATGATACACAGCATAATAGTTTGAAATTATAGGCTTTCAACTTGATTACTTGAATGTGAATCCCCTATCTCACAATTCACGAGTTAAGAACCCTTTAAAAAAATGTGCTGGGGGTCAGAGAGACATCACAGTTGGATAGAGCACCTGCCCTGCACACGGGAGACGGGTTTAATCTCCGGCATCCCATACAATCCCCTAGGCACCGTCAGGCATAATTCTTAAGTGCTGAGCCAGGAATAACCCATAAGCACCACCAACTATCTCCCCCACCCCCAAAATAAACAGTGCTAACCTAAGTTTTGGTTAACTCATATACAAAACAAGGGAAAGAACAACTGCAGTACCTTCCTTACAACATTATAAAGACTACATGAGACAATAGAGAAACATTCCAGTTAATTTTTAATCCACACTTTTTCTTCTTTCTTTCTTTCTTTTTTTTTTTTTTTTTTTTTTTTTTTTTTTTGCTTTTTGGGTCACACCTGGCGATGCACAGGGGTTACTCCTGGCTCTGCACTCAGGAATCACCCCTGGCGGTGCTCAGGGGACCATATGGGATGCTGGGAATTGAACCCAGGTTGGCCGTGTGCAAGGCAAACGCCCTACCCGCTGTGCTATTGCTCTAGTTTTTCTTCCTCTTTCTTTCTTTCTTTCTTTCTTTCTTTCTTTCTTTCTTTCTTTCTTTCTTTCTTTCTTTCTTTCTTTCTTTCTTTCTTTCTTTCTTTCTTTCTCCCTTTTTTCGTCACACCCAGTGATGCACAGGGGTTACTCATGGCTCTGCACTCAGGAATTACTACTGGCGGTGTTTGGGGGACCATATGGGATGCTGGGAATCAAACGTGGGCTGGCCTCGTGCAAGGCAAACACCCTACCCGCTGTGCTACCGCTCCAGCCCCTAATCCATACTTTTTCTACATGTTACCCTAAATTTTCCTTGGCTCAGTTTAATAAAGTCTTTCCCATGACAGCATCCTTGTCATTTTGCATTAAGTGAACTAGTCAAAAGGTTCTAGTTTGAAAACTGCTCTTGACTAAGGTCAACTTTCCAGTACCAGTTTGGGCTTAAAAATGTTTCTCTTGGAGGCTTGACTACGCAGAAATGCCCTTGTTAGACCACACATTTTCATGCCCTGCCATAGTTATGACTATTTTAAAGCAGGTAACTTCCACTTTACAAATGCAAACACTGGGCGGGAGCAATAGTACAGCAGGGTGGACGCTTGCCTTGCACGCAGTCGACCCAGGTGCCATCTCCAGTAGCCCATTTGGTCCCCTGGGCCCTCCAGGAGTGAGGAGCGCCAAGTCAGGTGTAAGCACACAGTCTATGTGGCCCAAAACCCATAAAGAAAAAAAGAAAAGAAAAATGCACATGTTAATACCATTTCACGCATCCGGACACCAAACCTGTGTTAGGGACTGGTAGGTCTGCTCCCTAGTGAGAATTTTTCCTTCAAAAAACCTACTGTCTGATGCCAGGAATGGCTCCTTCTCCCTAAAGCTTTGGATTTCTTTCTTTTGGAACCTGAGCCAAAATGACAAGGGGTCCCCACTTCCTTACATGAAAGGGATCAGACCTTAGTCACAAGCAAGGAGTTCAAATTACTATGTGACAGCTATTCAGGTTCTGGCTGCTTTCAAACTCTTAGAACGACCTTTCCAATTTTAAAAATGTTATGGAAAAAAGTCAAGTTTTGCATAAGACCAATTTTTAAAAAATTATCTCGCCCCTAAAAGCAAGAGAAAACACGAAGGTTACAAGTACAAATACTACAACCATAAGCTGAAGTCTCAGAGGACAAAAAAAAAAAAGGAAAAAAGTCTAAAAATGGCCAAATGTCTTAGAACTCACCAAACATCATAAAATCAAAGTAACACAAAAATAACAGAATGATCTAAAGTCAGCAGGGCATAGCAAGAGCAGATAACAATTTAAATGACAGAATACTGAATGCATCCAGCACGAATTGACTTGGAATGTTACGCGAATACAGAGATGAATAAATTGTTCCAGACTCTGCACTTCCCTAATCAGTATAAGGCGATAGAATGCAGTTCCTTGTTTTGCCTGGCTAAAAAAAAAAAAGGGGGGGGGGTGTTGTTGCTAGATCGGTGAAAGAATGAACCCCAAAGTTGAACACGAGGACGATGAGAGGTAAAGCCACGGCTGGGAGAAATAATACCATACGCGCGCATGGACCGTGTCCACCCGGGGATGAAAAATCCGAGAAGGTGAGCACGCTCGGAGTGCCCGCATTGTTTCCAGATGGGAGAGAGAGACATCCCTAAGGCCCAGGCACAGGTTTCGGCACCCGTGCCGCAGGCAACGCGGCAATCACCGAACTAAAGTGCCGCCAGCTCGGGAGTGTGGGGGGGATGCTGGGGGGTGGGAGTGCAGCAGCAGCGCCCTCCCCTGCGCCCCGCACGCCCTCCGGCCCCCGACGCGCCCCCAGCACCGCGCCGCAGGCAGGAAGCGGAGAGGGGCGGCGGGCGGGGGCGCAGGGGAGGGAGGCGGCGGCGGCGGCGGCGGCGGCGCGGGGCTCCAGCCGATCCCCGGCAAGGCAGGCGCAGAGCGCGGGCTCGGGAGCAAGGGGACACGGAGTCTCCGCCGCCAGCCGAGGGATGGTGGGAGGGGACCGCGGCTCAGCCCGACCCGCAGGTGCCAGCCGCTGTCGGGAAAGCCAGTGGCGGTGGCGGACAGCAAAACCTCGCCCCCCACCCGCCCCACAGCGAGGACCACCCCCCTCCCCACCGCCACCTTGATCCCGTCCGCCGCCGCGTTCTTTCCCCGTCAGAGAGCTCCATCCCCGGGATTCTGTCAGGATCCAACGACCTCCAACACCCGCCCGCCCCGGCGCGCAGGCGATGCGGCACTTACCGTAGGAGCCGGCGCCGCGCCGCTAGGAGGCGGCTTGGAGGGCGCGCGGGAGAGAGCAGGGAGAGCGCCGCCGCCGCGGGAAGCCGTGGAGCCAGAAGCAGAGCAGGCTGCCCGCGGGCGCGCTCCCTTCAGATGCGTCGCCCCACCCCCTCTTCCCGCAGGATTTTGCGCCGGAGCTTTGCAGTCTCCGCGCGCCGGCGGACGGGCGGGCGGAAGGCGGGGCCCGGTGGCTTGGCGAGGGGCGGAGCCACGCGCTGGCTGAGGTGACTGGCATCTGCGGGCCCAATGGAAACAGAAATCACTCCCCTCTGACTTTGCTCCTAACCTGTGGCGACAGAGAGGCGGGCTCACCGCCTGCTTTGAGTGCCGCCTTTTTGACAAACCCGAACGCAAGGAAAGGTCGGTTGGTTTGCACCGGTGGCCAAATGGTCCAATGAACGCAGGGACGAAGGAGGCGGGGGGGGCGCTGAACCCAGATTGGCGTCCTCTCTGGCCTATCGCGCAGACCCAAGGCGGTGAGGCCCCACCCCCAACCCCGGATGTGGGCGCGGCCCTGAGGTGGAACCGAAAACGCCTCCACAGCGATCGTTCGGAGAGGCGGAACTCAGCTCTTTCTCTTGATTATCATGTGACGAGCTCTGGATTTAATGGGGGACAAAGTGTGGAAGAGGCTAAAGATCCAAACTGGCGAAGTGCCGGATCTTCGCGCGCCTCTCCGCTCTCAGGCCGGCGGCGCTGCCAGGTGAGTCCGGGCATCGAGAGGGACCGGCCTCCACTCCGAGTTGCGCCCGACCCCACACGGTGCCCGGGCTCTGGCTTCCGAGGCCTCGGGTTTCGGTGCCGCAGCCTCCCACCCTTTCACACTCCCTCCTTTGAACCCGCACGGCATTAGGGCCTCCGCGTGCCTTGGTGGACCTTGTTGTGCCCCAGCCGCGACGTGCGGCGGCCACCCCGGCGCAGAATTTCAGGGAGGTCAGGGTGTCGGAGGGCGAGCCCTGGAGGGGCGGCGCCGTGGCGTTTGCTGGCGAAGAGCGAGCGTCGTTTGGGAAATGCCTTGAGCCCCGGGACCCGGGACAGGTAGAGCCGGTGATTGCAGAGGCTGTGAACCGGAAGTGGTTCCACGTGAACGCGGGTTCAGCCGGCTGAGGTGCCACAAGGGGCTTTCGAAGGCGACCGGGCGAGGGGCTCAGCCTGAGGCTGATTCCGCGCAGCAGCCTTCGGGACGGAGGCGGATTCCCCTCGAAGACTCCCAGCTGCAGCGAGAGGAGGAGGTGGCAGCGATGTGGGAAGTGCGGGGTTTGGGGGACACGCAAACTGAGTGAAAGCGGGGGCTGAAGCGGGTCCCTTTGGGCTTCCGCTTGGGGGCATCGCAGGTTTGAACAAAGACTAGATACACGATCCCTCCAGGTACCTGAGAGAAGCCCCTCAAATGGCCAGAGTTGTTAGCTGAGCGTTATTTTGGTCTCAAGGTAGGCCACCACCCCCTCCCTTAAGGAGAAAGAATTATAGTAGGAAGCTAAGAGGGTTTCCTAGATTCGTAGTGATCAATGAATGAGTAAAATCCGGGTTGTGCATGGTCACTGTGGTCCAGCGACTCTCTCCGTGATAGTGGTTACATACTTTCCTGCTTGGCTGCTCTCACCGTGATAGTGGTTACAGAGTTTCCTGCTTGGCTGCGGGGAAAGTCGCTACATAGTTTACTGCTCTTGCGGAGGAGCCTGGTTACATCCCGCTTTCCTTGACTTGCTCCCACCGAACTGCTACTTGGCAATCCTTCCCCTGCAATCTTAAAATGCTTGCTCTGAATGCAGCAGCTACCTCCTGTGACCAGTTGCTGCTCAGTTCCATGAGAAAATAGAAGGCTTGGCTCATCCAGTGGCTGATGGAAAAGTTGTGTTTAAGCAAGTGCATTACAACTTTTTTAAGATCCACCAAAATATCTAGATAGATTGGATTATCAGAGCTGAAGTCCATCTATAGTTATTCTTGAGCACACACCGCTAATTACCTTTCCTTCCGAATGCCATCGCACATTTCATTATGGCAGCATCTTCCCAAGAAAGGAGACCACTTCAGGAAATTCTTTCCAGGGAGCAAAAGCATCTGCGTTTCAAACTATACAACTATTTAACTCGGCATATTAGACTTAGGCATTTGATTTAGCTAGACAATTTCTCTACCTTTTACTTGCTGGTTTTTATTACTACCACCCATGCTTTAGATACCTTTCTCACGCACTTTTTTTCATCAGATATCTTTTTTCATAATCAGTCTTTTACTTCCCCATGGCTTGTTTCCTTCATTTTATTACTTTTTTTGGTTCGGGGGCCATACCCAGCAGTGATCAGGGGTCATCATGTGCTACTATAGTGAACCCAGGCTTTCCACTTCAAAGCATGAGTTCCAGCCCTTAGAGTTATCTCTCTGGCCCAGTTTCCCTCATATTATAATCAGATCACCTTTACCAAAATTTTAATCTTTTACTAGTCTTATGGTATGTTTTATATATGATCCTCCAAATGTTCAAAGTAGAGCCCAGAGCTATAGTAGAGCAGGCACACAGCGGTGTCATGTCTGATTCCCGGCATCCCATATGGTCCCCTGAGCATCGCCAGGAGTAATTCCTGAATGCAAAGCCAGGAGTAACCCCTGAGCATCGCTGGGTGTAACCCCCCAAAAAAGCCACACACACACAAAAAAGACCTCACAAAAACCCCACAAATGTTTAAAGTGAAAAAATGTTGTCAGCTATTTGCATTTCATTAATTTTTGTTAACTCCTAAGTGTGTGCAGTACGGCTTCTGATTTCCCATTCTATCTACTCCTTTTCTAAATGGTCACAAGGTTGATAACATACTTTATTCTTCTGTAAAGATCAAATAATACTTATTTAGCACTTACGTGTTTGTGTTTAATGCATTCCCAGTCAAAATTCCAGACTTTTAAGTATTAGTGATTTTAGAATTTAGGACCAAAAAAAAAAAAGAAAAGATATAGTAGAAAGTATGCTGAAATACACAGACTGTAGAGGCCAGGGATGAATGTAGAGCACTTGACTTGCACATATAAGGTCCCAGGTTTGATCCTCAACACCAAAGGGGGGAAAAACAAGACCGAAGAGATAATACAGTAAATAAAGCTCTTGCCTTGCACGTGGCCAGTTGATTCTTATCTCCACCTATGGCCCCCCAGGCACCACTGAGTGATCCCTGTCCAAGAAGTAGGAATAGCCCTTGAGCAACACTGAGTATGCCCCATCCCCCAAATTAGAGAGAAAGAGGAAACAGTAAGACCAGATAACAGAGTGAACTGCAATCTTCACATGCAGGAGGCCTGGATTGAGTCCTTGGCATGGTCTTCCAGAACATTGGAGAGTAGCACCTATAAGTAGCCCAACTGGTGAAACACCAGGTGTGATCCAAATGCCAAAAGGATAAAGAAAACAGCAGATACTACCCTTCCAGATAATACACCCTATCCTAGCTATATCCAAGATAATCAACACGAGATGAGTAAAAGAATAGGATATAAGAAGTAGCCCAATTATTAACTAATTTAGTATCCAGTAACAACAATGTCTGGAGTTGATTGGCTTTTTTAAAAACAATAATGGATTATATGTTCCAGGTATGCATCATTGATAAGTGCCCTTAATTACTGGATTGCAAATACTGAAAAATCATATGCACCACAACTCCCCAAAAAAAGTATTACTAATGGGAAGAGATTCCAGATTGAGAAAATAGGTATTTATAAGAACTTTATTGAGAAATTCTAAATATTTAAAACCAATAGATTAAAACTGAAAGTCCAGTGTTGTCAGTGTCTTCTATTTTAGTCCGGTGAGATCTTTAAAACCTTGATTTTACTGATGTTTTAATAATTTTAATTAGCCACTTTAATTCTTAGTATCCTGAAAAATATGTAGATAAGCAAATTACACAGACTAAAAAATGCCCAAGGTGCAGGAATCAGGTCATGAGTACTTAGATTTGGTATAGCAATGAAATAGAACAGACTGAGACATTTTCAGTAGAGATTACACCAGGAATATATACTAAAAAGTTAGGATGTTTTGTCATAGTTACAAGGAATAGTGTGATTATAATATAAAAGATGACTACAAAGTTGACAGGTTTTATTTTTTTTCTTTATGTGCCTCCTGCCTGCCTGCCCGCCCTTCAACCAGTTGACAGTTTTTAAAAAAGAATGATTTCAAAATTAGAAAATCTGAATGTGAAAGAACCAGTTTTGTTCATTAAGAATAGATTACCTTTTCTCTGGTGTCAAACAATCTTGACTTTTTTTCCTTCTTTAGGGCATATTTTCCTTTTTTCGACTCTGCAGCAGCCTCTTTAAACTGTTTAAATGAGAATGTCCTTGGCTCAGAGAGTGCTACTCACCTGGCTTTTCACATTACTCTTCTTGATCATGTTGGTGTTGAAACTGGACGAGAAGGCACCTTGGAACTGGTTCCTCATATTTATTCCAGTCTGGATATTTGACACTATTCTTCTTGTTATGCTGATTGTGAAAATGGCTGGACGATGCAAGTCTGGCTTTGACCCTCGACATGGATCACACAATATTAAAAAAAAAGCCTGGTATCTCATTGCAATGTTACTTAAATTAGCCTTTTGCCTTGCACTCTGTGCTAAACTGGAACAGTTTACTACTATGAATCTTTCCTATGTCTTCATTCCTTTATGGGCCTTACTGGCTGGAGCATTGATAGAGCTTGGATATAATGTTTTTTTGGTGAGAGATTGACTTCTCAGGACATCGTCTCATTTTATTGCTGTTCAGCAAGCTGTCATTAAAGTGTTCTGAATCTTTTGCAAGCTTGGAGAATACCATCGAACTGAAATAAATACCAAATGTAGTTTTATACTGCTTCCACAAAATAGTATTGGTGAATCATTGGCTTCTAGTCAACCCAAAGCTGGATTATCCAATATTTGAGTTGTAAATATCCTTCTTAGCCTTCTGTAAATAAAGTGTGTTTGGAACTTATTTTTCTACTTGACTCTTTGATAATCAGTTATAAACATTTGGTCAACATTTTTATGTGGTAAAATATTTAGGTAGAATTTTACTTTTGACCAAAGTAAATGGTCA
Organism: Sorex araneus; assembly: GCF_027595985.1. Taxonomy (NCBI): domain Eukaryota; kingdom Metazoa; phylum Chordata; class Mammalia; order Eulipotyphla; family Soricidae; genus Sorex; species Sorex araneus. The sequence continues at coordinate 401,806,040 of NC_073302.1, forward strand.
TTTGTGCTTGGGGAAAAAAACTTAGTCACTGAAATAGTTTGGATACCATTTCATTTTTACATTCAGATGGAATCTGAGTTTGGCAGATTTATATCTAGACTGAACTGTTGGGGAACCAGACAGTCTGGTTAGGTTAGGTAGGCCCACTTTGTGTCTCTTGTCTTGAGGTCTCAGAAAGTCATGGCCTCAGAAAATATATTATGATCAATCTATCAAGGGGCTTTCTTCCCAAAAAAGCAGAGGTGGCAATATTTTTTAAAATTCTGGGGCTGGAGCAATAGAACAATAGGTAGGGTGTTTGCCCTGCACGCGGCCGACTGGGGGTTCGATTCCCAACATCCCATATCCCCTGAGCACTGTCAGGAGTAATTCCTGAGTGCATGAGCCAGGAGTAATCCCAGGTGTGACCCAAAAAGAAAAAAAAATTCTAAAGATTGGGGCCAGAGCAGTATTACAGAGGGTAGTGTACTTGCCTTACATGCAGTCAACCCAAGTCCAACCCCCAAACACCCCATATGTTCCTTTGAGCTCACCAGGAATGATTCTTGAGCACAGAGCCAGGAGTAAGCCCTGAGCACCTTCAGGTATATCCCCCGCCCCCGCCAAATATATTCCAAAAACTTGACTTAGGACCTTGTAACAGGATGACTGTTCTTACCATTGGTAACCCACAGTTTAGCTCTGGGACGAAATTATTTTGTTAATTTAAAAATATCTACTGGGGACACTAGTGCTGGGAAATTACACTGGTGGAGGGATGGCTGTTGGAGCACTAGGACTGAAACACAATCATGAACAATTTTTTTAATGTACATGGATGACTCTCAGACAAATGATGAGCTGAAAACAGTTAAAACAGAACTTGTACGAATCCATTCACCTGAAGTTGAAATATGGGCACACTTCAATCACAGTGAATGGGGGTGGACCCAATTCACTAGAAAGGGGAGCAAAGAAGCCTACTTAGGAGGTAAAGATATCTCCATCCAATATATTGATCTGGATAATAATTAAGATAGCACTTGAAAAATAAAAAGTATCTAACAAGAACTGGAGGTCAGCAGTAGAAAACTTCCCTTGCATATTGCATATCATGACCCTGGATTCTATCTCTAGGATCTTCAATAAATAAATCTAGCAAGAAACTAATGACTACTAGTAATTGAGAGGAGAGCTCAAATACAGCATTGTGTTCTACTTTCCTTTGCAAAGAGAGCATGACAAAATTTTAGCGATAGCTACGTATTATTTAAAATTACAAAGCTAGTCTAAATAGGTGTTAAAAACTTTCCCCATAGTTGACATATTAGTATTTTTAGGTATCTAAATATAAAACTAAAAAGAATACATCTGGGAAACATCATGTTACAGGTATGAAATTCCTAAATTGATTGAGAGAGCCAATTTATGGAATCTATCAGAGTCAAAGCAAAGCAAACCTTTCATAAAAGAAACCAGATAGGATTTTATGATGCAGGGAGAGCTGTTTTTTGGGTTTTGGGTTTGTTTTTTTGTTTTGTTTTGTTTTTTGCTTTTTGGGTCACACCTGGCAATGCACAGTGGTTAACTCCTGGCTCTGGACTCAGGAATAACTCCTGGTGATGCTCGGGGGACCATGTGGGATGCTGGGAATCAAACCCAGGTTGGCCGAGTGCAGGGCAAACGCCCTACCCATTGTGCTATCAATCCAACTCCCGGGAGAGCTGTTTAAATGACAGTATTACTAAAGTACGGTCTCTCAGAGGAAAAAAGCAAAAGTAATGTACCACTTGTCAAACAATTAAGAACCTGAGATGCTTACAGGGGTTAAGATGCTCGCCTTGCATGCAGCTGGCCTGAGTTTGATCCCTAGCACCCCATATGTTCCCCCATCACTGGAAGTGATTCCTGAACACAAAACCAGGAGTAAGCCATGAGCACAGCCGAGTGTGGCCTCAACACCCTGGTCCCTTGCCCCTCCTACCCCCGGAAAAACATATTTTTCTGTAAAGTGACTATTTAAACTTTGTGATAAATATGGTTTGTCTACTAATCAATTCTGTATCCATTTAGATTTCATATAATGTCAATAAAGTACACTGTTTCATTTGACTTAATATTTCAGCCATTTAAAACAATAAAAACCAGTCTTGCTTAACAGGCCGTACATAAAAGTAGTTTTCATGGTCCATGTGCAGCGTGCTAACCTCAACAAGCAACTACTAAAAGAAAATCTGGAACAGGTCTCTGCGGAACTGAGAAGCTGGTTAAGAATTACACGTAAAAGGCATCATTATACCCAAGGGATTTATACATGGGAATTAATCAATTCATTATACTCTCACATGTAAACCTAGAGCAGCATGGTAAATTACTGACAAGTCTCTAATTCTGATACCAATTCAGATATATCTCACCACTACCACATAAACCTCATCAGTTACCTCAGTATTGATACTACATGGAGACAGCATCAGATCCACAGGTTGTTCAGTTCTAGAAGATGCCCCTACCTCTACTTCACATGTCAATCCCAATTGCAGGCTTTCACCTATGCCAAGCAGACTTAAGGATCGGAAATTTCAATTCCAAGGTCACTTTACTAGGTTTAATTAACTTGCTAGAATCACTCACTGAACTCAAGACTAACATTTTAGTCACGAGATTACCAGTTTATTATAAAAGAATAACCATATAGAAGAGATCCATAGGATAAAGTACTGGAGGGCCCATGTTCTGAAGACACCACCATCCTACCCCCCACCCCTACTCCGCTTCCATATTCTAGGGTTTACCTAGTTTTCTTACTCCAGAGATTTTAATGAAGCCTTGATTACACTGGTAAAAGAAATCTCTGATGATCCATGAGTAAACCCGATAATAAAAAGTTTAAATCTTTCATTACAAGTTTGGTTCCCCTAGTAACCAGACTTATGCCTTTGCATTATCTACATACTTTCTTAAAATCATCTCATTAAGTTCAAAATCCACCTTTATCACACTACTTAGGAAATTCCAAGGGTATTCAATTACTGTGCCAGGAAGGAAGTGAAAACCCATAAATCAATATTACATCCTCAATAGTTGGGATGTACTTAAAACATCAAGTAGTAAAAGTTATAAAGAGAAATTATGCCCGCAAATTTAAAAATTCAAATTTTAAAATTTTAATTATTTTGGACAAATAATGAAAAAATTGGTAATAAAGGAGGCCCAAACGATAGTACAGTGGTAGGGTGTTTGTCCTGCATGAGACTGACCCAGGTTTGATTACCAGCAACCCATTTGCTTCTCTGAGCACTGCAAGGCGTGATCCCTGAGCAGAGCCAGAACTTAAGTCCTCAGCACTTAGCATTGCCAGGTTTGGCTCAGCCTCTGCACCCTCTCAAAAAAAAGGCAAAAAGAAAAAATGGTAATACAGAAAAACACCTTAGATTTTTCCCACTCCATCTTTGGGAGGGAGGTGGGCCTACATGCAGCACTGGGCAGTTTCAATGTTCACTGGTCAATTTTCCACAATAAACACATTTGTCCTCAAAGTATAACTGGTATCCTTTTCATGACAAATACTTAAAAGTATAAGAATTGGTTGAAACAGGAAAAAAAAAAAACAAGTAAAATCTCTTCATTATAATTACAGGAAATGAAAGCCCAGATGAATGAAATCAAACTTGCTCCCAGTTACTGTTTAACTACAAATCTAAGCAATTTCCACAAATGTTGGAAGAAAATACAAAGTAACAGTGAAAAGTATCAGTTATCAAATACTAGGTAAAGAGAACATTAGCATAGGTTTTTATGACCAAGACACATACCCAAAATGACAAAATCCAAAGATAGACACGAACTACTGTGTGCAGCAAGATTTAAGAAAAAGGGGAACTTATATACAAAATGAAGGCCCATCAGGTATACAGCAGATCTATCAAATGAAACCCTCAAGCCAGAAGAGTATGGAAGGATATAGTACAAAAATTCAATAAAATGAACAGCTCACCAAGTATATTCTGTCCAGCTAGACTATCATTTAGATTTGAAAGAACAATACAAAGCTTTATGGATAGGCAACAGGGAATTCATAGCCTTGAATTGAGTTTTGCAAAAAGCTTTAAAAGAGCTTAAAGGGGGCCTGGAGTGATAGCACAGCGGGTAGGGTGTTTGTCTTGCACACTGCCACCCGGGTTCGATTCCCAGCATCCCATATGGTCCCCTGAGCACCGCCAGGAGTGATTCCTGAGTGCAGAGCCAGGAGTAACCCCTGTGCATCGCCGGGTGTGACCCAAAAAGCAAATAAATAAATAAATAATAAATAAATAAATAAATAAAAGAGCTTAAAGGATAGAAATTTCCCAGCATGCAGTATTGAGTATGGAACCAACACATGGTGATATGGTTGTCCTCCACTAGATTAAGAAAAGTTAAAAACATTAATCATCACAAACTATCTTCTGACAATTCTATTTGCCATTCCTTTAAGTTTCATTAGACCAAGTCATATGAAATAAACTTGTCAATATGCTTGCCAAGGGGCAGACTTGGGGACGGGGGAGTGAGGGAACTTGGGAACACTGGTGGTTGGATTGGTGTTGAAATGTTGTATACCTGAAATATACAACTCTACCTTAAACATGAAAGTATAAAGTATACATGAAAAGTATACTTTCATGTATAAGGTAGAGTTTTACTTTATATAAGTGCTCTCTGTACCTTAAACATTAAAGAATATGGCACAGCACTTGCTCTTATATGCTTTTGCTAAACCTATATTTAAATGTAACCAAACTATACTGTAACCAATATGTCAGTAATCTTATACTATAAATTACCACTATCACCTATACACTAAAAAGATAAATTTTGCGATCTATGAATAAACATTCGCTTTTGATATCCAACCTCCTTGAAGCTTTATTCTATTCACAGCTTATATTCTGCCCCCAATGTTAAGAATACAGAGAAAAGGCAGTAAGGAAGGTGAAAAATAACAAGAGTGATTCAGCACACAACTCTTAGGTTTGTTTTTTTAACTTAATTTCGGGATCAAAAGCTAACATTTGTAATGTTTACAATATGACAGGCAATGTGCTAGTAAGCAGCTGGCATCCTGTCACTTAATTTTACCACTAATTAAAAGATACTTGACAGCCAGGAAATACAAAGTGAATTAATTTCTCATTGTTACAAAACTATATTATTCCTCTTAACAATCCAAAGCTCTATCACTAGAAATACCCTTAGCATAGTATCCCCCCATAGTGGCTTTTGAAAGGATATCTGAAAATGTGCCATCTTTATGTCCTTGCTCTAGTCCTGCAACAGAAAGGATATAGACTAAAAAATAATAATAAAGCATGTTCCCTCAGTCCAGTCCAGCCCAGTCCAGCCAGGTTCCTGGAAGATGAATTTCATAGTGGAGCATCCTTTCGAGAAACACTGTTCTAAGGGTGAGATGATCCGAAAGAAACACTCAAACTGTAGATAGTAGAAAAGGTCCCCAATGCGCCAATAGGAGACCTGAACAAAAAGAAATACCTGGTGCCTTCTGATCTCCGTTTGTCCAGAAGTGAATTCATCTCTTAATTGAGCACGCCTTTTTCTTCATTGTCAACATGTAATTCCACCACCAGTGCCACAATGAGTCAGGAACACCACAAAGATTCAACACCACAGTGATGAATATATCTATGGTCTGTGAAGCTGCTGCCTCTGAAGTGGGGACAGGGCGGGGGTGGTCTGTCCCATTCAAAAGAGGTGGTCCTGCCTTCACTGACCTCCTCCATCAGGCTCAACCACCAACTTCCTTCTTCAGGATCTGCACGTCTTAATGTTTGAGGTTCTCTCTTCAGCCCCTCTTAGCTGGAGGACTAATGGGGGAGATAGCCTCTAATACCTCTTCCTTTCTTCCCCTTTACCACATTTACTGTATGTTTTAGACTTCTGGATTATCAATCTGTTATATTCAGTAATTGTTTTTGTTTCTGTTCCCTAACCGCCCAAAAAGCTCAGAACCCACAACTATTCCTTCCAGTCACTATTTTCTTTTGGGGAGGGGTAGATGGAAGGGACTAAAAGTTTAGGGGGAAATAGGAAGCACACCAATGCAAAGGAAATGACCCATCTGAATTGAAAGGAAACTTTTTTTTTTTTTTTTTTGCTTTTTGGATCACACCCGGCAATGCACAGGAGTTACTCCTGGCGGTGCTTGGGGGACCATATGGGATGCTGGGAATCGAACCCGGGTCGGCCGCATGCAAGGCAAACACCCTACCCGCTGTGCTGTTACTCCAGCCCCTGAAAGAAAACTTAAACTAGGTTATCATCTTGCTAAAGTATTTCTATTTTTAAATATATTATCAATGGGAAATCCATGTTTAGTTAGAAAGTTTCTCTGATAATTAGATAACCAGACTATTTGCCAAGACTTAGGAACAGATCAATTCTGCTCAGAATAAAAGTGTTTCTCATATATTTGCTATTTTAATTATCTTAAGGTATAAAGTTTAACCTTAATTTATGTAACATTAAGTGTATCTCTAGTTGAAGAGAAACCTTTAAGTTTTACAGGCTTAATTATATTTTATATTATGCAGAACCTATTTCCCCCTCATTACCCAATGTCCTAGATATCTAACATTTTTTAATCTAACTTTTATCTAAATTTTCTTAAACTTCATCCATAAAGCAACACTACATACAAAACAGAAATTTGCCCAGGGACAGCCAGAGGCCATCCTGCATGGGGGAGGTCATCTCTTCAATCCTAGCACCCTCACATTCAGACACTCAAAGACAGAAAAAGTCCCCCAAGCCCCAGAAACATGGTCTCTACAAAAGTCAACTTAAGCTATGGGAACCTATATGATTTGTCTCCCCCACGTTTAATGAAGGTCCAAATTCTATTCCTTTAATTTTGTTTTGTTTTGGAGGATGGGAATGGGTCACTCCCAACTGTGCTCAGAGGACCATATACAGTGTGGCCACACACAAAGTAAACATTTTACCACCCTGTACTCTCTCTCCAGCTCCAAATATTTCTTGAACACCAAGCATGCTGTTTACATACAAAGTATATGTTTGATACACATAAAGAAAATCGCTAATCTCTATTTATGGTTTTTAACCTGGAGTTTAACAGTGCACTTGTAACTATCATGTATATTATGTGAACAAAAGAACACAAATGCAGGAAAATTAATTGTATGGCATCTGCCAAGTGAGGAGAAAAGTAAAAATATATAATGTTTAACTTGAGTTTTGGAAAAAAAAGAATCCGTTATGGTATTTCAGACACAGGTTTCCCCAGAAAGGCAAAGAATCTTAAAAGTACACAGAGAAAATGACAAGTACTAGCATCTGGTAAAATGAATTCTGGGTACATTAAATGGCAGAAACTGTGGTGGATACAGCTGTAAAGGAAATCCCCCATCATGAAGGTTTCTTCGGGCTATGCTGCAACTTTGAGTCTTTATCCTTTTGGAGTACAGTAATGGAATATCACTTGTCTCAAAACTGTTAATTATAGGGCTAGATGGCAGTCTCTTGCCCCCGCATCTGGCTGTCTTCACTGTGGCCCCTCGAAGTTGGTGAGTTTAGTTTCCCTCCCCTCTCTGAACAGAGCCCCCACAGCCAAGGACCTCCAGAACCCAGCCACAGTCATGCTCAAGGCCCCTCTTCACACGTTCAGACGAGCCTCACACATGAAGGAACCGGCAGAGGAACCCAGGTGTGCAGGACCCGGGGCTGAGATCTCCAAGCCTGCTCGGATCGGGACTGGGCCTCTTCCACCCAGATCCCCCATTTTCCAGTAGCTAGGTGGTCACACCCAGAAACTGCCCCCAGTGCCATGTAATCCCGTCAATGGCCAACATCCAGAGACTATAAAACCAAGCTCCCGACATCTTATAGCCTAGTTCTCCCTCTCAGAGAACCTGGGAAGCTACCGAGTTTCCTGACCGCATAGGAGAGACTCGCAAACTCCCCATGGCTATTCATATGCCAAAATCAGTAACAATGATGGGTCTCATTCCCCTGACCCTGAAAGAGCCTCCAATGCGGCACTGTTGGGGAGGACGAGTAAAGAGAGGCTTCTAAAATCTCAGTGCTAGGACAAATGGAGACGTTACTGAGACTGCTAGAGAAGATCAACGATCAAGGGGATGATGATGATGATGATGATAGGGCTAGACAGTAGTGTGCAAGGCATTTGTCTTGCACACACCCAACCCATGTTCAATCCCCAATACTACATATGGTTCCCTGAGCACTACCAAATGGGATCCCTAAGTGCAAGTCAGGAGTAAGCCCTGAGCACTGAGCACAGCCCAAAAACAAATGGGTTATCTGGTAGGAACATAATACATATTATTTATGAATGCATACCAAGGGTCAAACTTAGGGCCTTATGAGAGGTATGTAGTCTACTAGTGAGCTACTTCCCTGGCAAGAATGTGTTGGGAAAATGAAGGGAAAGGAAGACAGTAAGCAACCTTAAACACTTAAAAGACTAATGAAAGAATCTGGGTGAGAAGAACATTATTACGACTTTGGAGGGCTACTGGAATGAAAGTAAACAAACTCTAAACATATAAACTAAGGATAATCATTAACTCAAGAATCAAGTTCATGCAACTGTCACACTGTTTCCTATATGAATACTTTTTTGTAAGCATTTTCAGCGTTTCTTCGTAATAGACAATACAAAATTTAAGAAATTTAAAGCAAAGTTCATGATATACCACATACAGTTAAAAAATATATACAAATCAGATACTGAGATGACTATGTAGAAAGATAGTGACCATGCAGGGGAAAAGAATGGCTAATATTTTGGGGATAAGGAGGAAGGATACAGATTTGATTTCACATAATTTTTACAGCCCAAGTAAACAACTCAAGCTGAAGTGACAAGGAAATTAATATAGTTCAGGGATAGAGGGTAAAGGCCCGAAGGAAAGAAACTTGGGTGTTGAGAGAGAGGGATTAAGGCACTTGCCTTGCAGGTAATGTGACTAATTTGTTTGATCTCCAGCAATATGTATGGCCCCCAAGCAACAAGCACTACCTGAACCCTGAGCACTGACAAAAGCAGGCTTTAAACACTGCTAGGGGCTGCCCATGTAAATGGTGGAGAAAGAAACATGGCAATTGCCTTAAGGAAGTGGATAACCAGCAGACCCTGGTTAGATCTCTTGGCACCCAGAGCACAGAATGTAACCCTGGGGCCCCCAATTCCCACAATCACTGGAAGTGACACTGAGGTCCTGCCTGAGCAGCACCAAATTCTTAGGCTCTACATTCAAACAGGCCTCAGGACCTGAACACAACTTGGGAGGACCCACCACAAATAAGGGGTGGTGGGTAAGCAACAGAGCCATTCAACAAAAAGAGATAACTGTAGGGGTATAACGAATACCCCAAGGCAACAGAAACTGAGAACTGGTCTTTGGTGGGAAGCTTACCTCCTGGGATAAAAGGGGATGGGGTAGGAATTAGGATGAGTGGACACTGGGACAATGGTGGAGGGGGGTGGACACTGTGGAGGGGTATGGTGTGGTATTACTCATGAAATCCTACCATTAACAGTACTGTAAACCATGGTGTCTAAAATACATTTTAAAAAACCTAAAACTTGTATTAAAAAAAAGCCATCGAAGTGGAAAAACAAACAAAAGGGCACATACGTCAGAGAGTTTTAAGAATAACAGAGTGGGAAGTGGTAACAAATATTGCAATTGTACAACCATTATATTTGACAAAGAGCCCATTTCACCTGAGTGATTACAGTTGAGGATTAAAATGAAATTGTAGAATTGTTTTCCCTCTCAGAGAGTCCGGCAAGCTAACAAGAGTATCCCACCCACACAGCAGCACCTGGCAAGCTACCCGTGGCGTATTTGCTATGCCAAAAACAGTTAGCAAGTCTCACAATGGAGACGTTATTGATGCCCGCTCAAGCATGGAATGACAGTGCTACAACAGTGCTATTGTTTTAAATGTAGTGAGATGACAAATGCATGCAAGATGAAGACAGAAAACTTCAAGACCTTTAGAAAAGATAGGACAAGATATACACTTCCTGTGGAGACTATAAATATGAAGAGTCCTCAGTAAACTTAGAATTAAGCTTCCATATGACCCAGCAATTCCACTTTGGGACATCTACTCCTAGGACATATTGTCCAACAGATGAATGAATTATGAAAATGTGGTATATAAAAACAATGACATATTCTATGCAGCTACGAGGAACAATGAAATTATTCACTGTTGCAATTTGTTGCAAACCTTGTTAGAACTGAAAGATATCATGTTGAGTAAAATAGACAGAGAATTCTCTCACTTATAGAACTGGATGTGGAAATGTACATGGGGGATGCCTAGATCACCCTTGACCTCAGAGCTTAGGAAGGACAGAGAAGGAAAGAAACTAAGGGGAGAAGATGAGAAAGGGAAGTAACAGGGGTATAGGGGCTGGGGATTCGGTTATACTGGAGATGTGGGAGACTAGGATAGCTATAAAGCCAAAGCACAAACTCAGCAACACTGAAAACATGAGATCTAAGCTGCAACCAAAGAACTTTATAATGTGTCTGTCAAGGTGGCAGGTGGGGGTGGAGGGTGTGGGATGGAGTATGGGAACACTGATGGTGAGGATTGGTGTTAAAAAAGTTTTATGCCTAAAACTCAACTATTAATAACTGTAAAATATGGAACAAGAGCACAAACAGAAGTCAGAGAGATAGTACAAAGAGTAAGGGCCATTTGCATTGCTTGTATCTTATTTGGCTGCCACCCATTTCCAATCCTCACTACCATATACAGAGCACAGAGCCAGGACTAGCCCCTGAGTACCACCAGGTATTGTCCCATTCTCTCCACCTCAACCCTGTGCGCGCGTGCGTACACACACACACACACACACACACGTCAGACTCAAGAGTAGGTGCTTATATTTTAAGTGCTTAAAATTTGTGTGTCATATAAAAATCTGGCAGAATTTAAAGACAAAAACAGGGGTCAGGGATTTGGCTCTAAAGCTAGAATACAAGCCTTGCATATGTGAGGTCAGGGTTTCCATTCTTGGCATTGTATCAACCCCTGAGCCCTGCCAGAAATGGACCCCACAACAATAAAATATATACTTTTTAATTTTCAAGGAAATAAAAAAGAACGGACCAAACAAATTTTAAACACTACTATGCAAAATATTTGCAGTGATACTGATATCTTTGAGTTCTGCATATTTAATACTCTTCATTAGTACAACAGCAATGAAGGAAACAAAGATTTAACATTTTATAAGCAGACATAAATTCTAAATTTCATAATGGGATCCAGAGTGTCTATATTTCAATGTGCAAATTTTGGAAGGAAGATAAGAGTACTAATATATACAAGTCATAAATTTTACTTTTAGTATCAACACAAATTTCTACCTGTTCATGTTTTATTCTATTTATTTACATTCCCTGATTAAGTCTCAAGTTCTGCAAGGGAAGATAATCTGAAATGCAAGATATTTTCTTCATTCCCTTATTCTCACAGTAAAAATGTAATACACAGTATCTGAAGGTTTTAGATCTTTGATATTCTAAAATTTGATTATTCCTTCTGCAGTCAATATACAGTAGATTACAGAAAGAATTTAAAAGGCCTGTAGATCTTAAAGATCTTCCCTACCTGTTCTCTTTATGATTTATAGTGTGCATGCAAAACACATTAAACAATTTTTTCATTAAGCAGAAGAATCATAAAGCCAGCAAATTTTATTTACAAATTAAGTAGTTATGTCAGATGAGAAAGATTAAGAGGCATTCCACCACTTAGAAGACCTGAACACAGTCACATTTTATCAGCTTTCAAGACTCTGGAAAAAAGTAACACATTTTTCCATCTGTCTAGGGAAAGAAATAATTCTGTATAGAGGGAATCAGTTTATCATAACATCCCAGAGCTCATACCTACCTAATTTAGCAACTCTGTTTAAGGAACTCTTCACAAAATTCTCTGCTGACATAAGTCAACTTCTAATCATTAGTTTTTAAGAGAAAAACAAGATTCAAACTGGAACTAATTTCAAGGGCTTATGGAGTCTACTGAAAACTTTTAAGGGTCACTGTATCACTGTCATCCCATTGTTCATCAATTTTCTTGAGGGGGCGCCAGTAACGTTTCCATTTGCCCCTGTCCCGTGCTAGTGTAGCCCAATGGCATACTGGAGGCTCTTTCAGGGTCAGGGGAATGAGGACCATCATTGTTACTGTTTTTAGCATATTGAGTACGCACAGATAGCTTGCCAGGCTCTGCTGTGTGGATGGCATATTCTCAGTAGCTTGACGGGCTCTCTGAGAGGGATGGAGGATTTTGGGGCAGCCTCTCATTGCCTTTACAGGTGTTCCCAGTCAGGCATATATATAAATATAAGTATACATATATATATACATATATATATATTTCCCAAGATAACAAGATAACAACAAAGCGTCAAGTGTGAGAAAATAATTACAAACCAAAGGCAAAAAAACTATAGTTATCAGTTTTAGTATTTATTGAAAGGTGGAAGACAAGGAAAACTCCTCTCAAACTCCAAAAGCAAATCTTGCACCTTTGCTAAAAATAAAATGTATTTTTTATATTTGCTTTACATGACGTGAATTTGTCCAAAAAGTAACTCAATGCAAATTTACCAAAACAGTGCTAATTTATTATTTACAAAATGGTATTATCTAAGTATTTCGAGGGAAAATGTCTTACACTCACAAACACTAATAAAATACCTTGAAGCTAACCTAAAAAATAAAATCTTTCCTACCTTTCATGACTCCCCCAAACTTACAGAAATGGATTAAAAATGATTATGTGGAACAAAGCATAGTTATGTGTGGACACATACACACACACACATGTCATACTAGATTAACTTAATCTTTCTTTATGGTCAACAGCCTTAGTGAGAGGAATACAATGAATATGGCTTCAGTAAAGTTTTCAACCAATTTTACAAATGCTTAATTTTTTTGCTAGCTAACCAGCTAACCTGAGTATGGAATATATATTACTTAGATAGCTAAATGGGCATAAACAAAAGTGATTTAAAAACAAAAGCACTGTATCGGACACCACTGAGTTACCTTAATTTTTAAAAAATCTGTGTATCAACTTAATAATTTATGTAACAATATATAGATCATGTAGGAACTATTATCTGAACTGCTTCATTGTTCTGATCCAAGAAACTGGAAATAATAGCAAAAAATCTGTGTTCAGAAAAAAGAACTGGAATGTACTAACTAGAAACCATTAATATAATGCAATATTGAAATAGAAATAATTTGTGTATAACAAAGGTAGTCAAAAAGGTCTCAGACTGCATCTCAAGAGGATTTTAAAATTATAACCCGTAAGACAAGAAACATAAGCATTATTCAAGGTGACATGGCTGTAACTGGAAATCTGAGCCCACTGATTTATATTTCATCTCCAACAGAGGTATGCATTTTACAAAACAATTTTTTTTAATATGGAGAAGTTTGGATATAGGTTATATAAGAAACTGCCTAAAAGCAACCATTATGGTTATTTTAGGTATGTTTTAAAGTTAAAAGTTTAAGGCTCATATATTTTGAAAGGATTCCCTAAAGACACTTTATTACAATATGACCTCATGCATCTATGTGTAAATTACCAAAAAATTGAAAAACAAACTATTACATATATAAATTTTCAATTAAAAACAATAAAATGCATTTTAACCACATCCCCATCTATTTCTCAATACTGGTTTGTTATGAACTTGTATCTTTCTCCAAAAGATTGATGCAAATACACAAAGCAATGAGGAACAGAATAAGACAGTAATATATAAAATAGAAGTCCATTGGGGGGAAGGGGGACAACCCACAAAATTCCTATTTACATTATCATGATTATACCTTCTTTATCCCATAAAAATCCCTATGTTACAAATATATTGATTTCCTACAAACCACCAAGATTTCCTACCCTTTTAAACTGAGGACCAGAAATGGCATCATTGCTGCAGTTTGGTTTTTTGTTTTTCAACTGTTGAAATGTCTATAAGTGAAGTTTCTTTATAACCAGAAGATAAGCAGTTTTATAAATAACATAGATGAGACTTGAACGGAAGCCACTGAAATAGAACATTAGCCCAAACGGCAATGTGTGTGCATGCACACGCAAACAAGGACACACACACACACACACACACACACACACACACACACACACGCACACACACACACACACACTGAAATTCTCGCTCGCTCTCTCTCTCTCACACACACACACACTCTCTCTCTCTCTCTCTCTCTCTCTCTCTCTCTCTCTCTCTCTCTCTCTTTGAAATTCATCAAAGCATGAGCCCGGAATACTAAAGACAAATAAACTACATTTGTAATAAGCAGAGTTCTTTACATAAGGCTACAGTAAGGAGATTTGTTTGACTTGATTACAGCAGTGGTAGCAGTGAATGCAATCTGAAATAGTGCTCACTGAGTTTTGTTTTAAATTATCTTTAGTGAGGCAATGGCAATCCTGTTTCCTATCCCAATTTTCTTTTGTAGAGCTTCTTTTGAGAAAATTCTATTTACCTTGCTAGGGTAAGGACTAGAGATCCTTAGAGAGCTGACGAAATATCCTATTTTCTTAGTTTTATCTCTATATATGGCAGTTAGTCATTGCCCTTATTTTAAGACTTTGTATTTGCCTTACTTTCCTCCTATTTGTAAGAAAACTGTAAAAGAGGATCCTAATTGCTTACAAGTAAACTTCCTGAAACTAAAGATTTTTATTCAGCTGGTTTTTAAGTGTATTTTAGGACTAATTAATCTGGCCACATAATTTAGAAAAGTTAGATGTCATTAATAGACCTTGTTTCTCCAAACTTTCTAAAATTATTACCTAAACTGCTCTTAATATTTATTTTAAAAGTACTCCAAGTCACATATCATTCAGCACTTATGCAATATATGGTAAGCATATATTCCCATAGACACATACGTACACACACTAACACACACATCCTTCATAACAATCTTTAAAATGCTTGCAGTGTGGGAAATTTAAGTATTGATAATTTGAAAAATATATATTTGTACTCCATTACTATCATAAATGGATATACCAACAGAAACTTAATAGATCAAATGATGTAACTGAATTGTTAATCTTTTCTCCATCCCAACAGAAAACATTTATTATATGAACCTTTATTAAGTGGCTCACATTTCAGTATAAATCACACTAAAAAGAATTTTTAAATTTATTTACACTACTGTGTTGACATATTTAAAATGGGGGGTGGGAAGACTGTATAAACAAGCTCTATGGAAAAGCCATAAATTGTCAAAAAAAGAATTCTGGCTCATATTATGGGAAAAAAAAGTATGCATGCGTGCATATGTGTGTGAATATATGTACACAAACATACATGTATACACAAACATCCACACACACATTCACACACAACACACATCACACACACACACATAAATGATAATATCAGTTCTGTTTTAAAACGTAGAACTCCAACTCAAATAACTTTTTTAAAGAATTCTGTTTAGACCTGCAGTGTTTACAGTGCAACTGGCCCTAAGTGCTTTGATAATTCACAGTTATGGACAGGCACTGAGGAATGTTACAAAGCTACATAAACTATATTTTGTAACAGGATTTGGGAGCAAGTCTCTGACTTGCATTCAGAATTCATGAATCTTTATTACATTATTAAGCTGTTGTTTTTAAAAAACAATTTTTTTAAGTGGTATGTACAAATTTAACACAAAATGTCATCATCTTTTCTATCTTGATTTGAATGTGCTGAATTATGTTGCCTTGTGTCAACTAGACTTATGTGGCTTCCAGGACACAATTCTTCCTTTAAATCTTTGTTGCTATTTTCAAATTTAGAGTCCATGTCCATCTCAAATTCTGTGAATTGAACATGATCCAACTTTGCTTTAACATTCTTGCTATCCATATTATTCTGTGCTCTAGTCTTTTCAGAAATACAAACATTCATAGGTTCTTCCTTGATTCTTACAGATGACATAGGTTCATGTTTAATCTGCTGTAATTCGTGTGTAGAGTGAAGCTTGTCTGACAAAACAAGATCCAAGGAACTTTTGCTTACAGCACTAGCCATGTTATCAATACAAGGTCCAAGAACTGAAGATGTGGAATCTGATAATGTGCCTGTTACATGAGTAGTTGTATTCTGAACAGTGTCCTCGTCTGAGTGATACAACTTGAGCCGAACGTGCCATGCTAAACTGCACACAGCTGAAACTGTCTTGAACTGATGAACAACATTCCTTGGAATAAAATAAATGTCATTATCATACAGCTGAATCCTGGCATAGCGAATACCTTCTCGCCTCAATTGATTAAGTTTTGCATCATCAACCCATTGGACACACTGAAAAAAAAAATTAAAAAGTCAGATTTTCTTTTCACAGTGAAAATTAAACTGAAAAAAAAAATTATTTAAAGTATACCTGGGACAGGGGTGGTTCGTGTAAATCTAACTGCATTCGCTGAACTACTTCTAAGAAATCTTCAGCATGGAAGCAAATTACATCTTTGGTTATTCGAGGTTGATCAGGCCTAAGAAAGGATATAAAATAATGAGTAATCTGTTTTTAATTTTTCACTGTCTTAAATCTTAATTAAATTCAAAGTAAAAATATCTTATGGTCAAAACCAAATGTCTTAGAAAATTAAATTGCAAGCAAATGAATACTATATATATTTTAACCCAACTATGAGTTTCAAAATAAACCCCGTTAAAATCACCTCACTTTATTGTAGTTCTATATAACTGTACTTTTAAAAAAGTGCTAAACTTAAAAATAGTTGTAAAATTTAGAGGTAAATATGAGAGAAAGGAAACACTTTCCTTCAGTGAAAATATAACATAACTACACTAACACCTAAAACACCTAAATATACTCAATCAATTAAGATGAAGACAGTATCTAAAGAGTGATATGATTTGCTCACTAATTCATAAATCTATCCAGTGGAAACTTCTCTTTAGCCAAAATTTTCACTTCCAATTTGTAATAAGCCTGGTTTTAATATAAAGTCAAGAACGGGACTGGAGGGGCTGGAGTGATAGCACAGGGGGTAGGGCAATTGCCTTGCATGCGGCCGACCCAGGTTCGATTCCCAGCATCCCATATGGTCCCCCGAGCACCGCCAGGAGTAATTCCTGAGCACAGAGCCAGGGGTAACCCCTAAGCATCGCCAGGTGTGACACAAAAAGCAAAAAAAAAATAACAGGACTGGAGACAGTTTAGCAGGTAAGGTGTCTGCCTTGCACACAGCTGACATTATTTAGATTTACAACACTGCATATGGGATTGCATATGGTCTCCCAAGCACTGCCAGGTGTGCCGTGCTTCCCCCCCACCCCCCAAAACCAAAAAAGTAGAAAAGAATAGGAAGGAAAAGGGACAAGGGAGCAAACGAAGGAGGAATCTAAAACACCAATAACTAATATTGTCTAAGGAAAAAAAAGCACAAGCATCTAAAAAGAGATAAACTCAGAACACTACGGTAAAAGAAAAAGGCACCACTTTCCTTAACATAATTTAATTTAAAAGCATGGGGGAAGAGAAGGGTTTCATAGGCCAAACTTCATCAGAGGCATAAAGTCCTCTTAAAACACTAATAAAAATTTTTTTGGTTTCTTTTGTTTTTTGTTTTGCTTTCTGGATCACACCTGGCAATGCACTGGGGTTACTCCTGGCTCTGCACTCAGGAATCACCCCGGTGGTGCTCAGAGGACCATATGGGATGCTGGGAATTGAACCTGGGTCAGCCGCGTGCAAGGCAAATGCCCTACCCGCTGTACTATTGCTCCAGCCCCTAATAAAATTTTTCATTTGCTACCTTGATGTGTTTTTGTTTAGGGGGCCACACCACGTGCTGACTCAGGAGTTACTCCTGGCTCTGCACTCAGGGATCACTGCTAGTGGTGCTCAGGGCCAGATGAGATACTGGGGATTGAACCCTGGTCGGCTATGTGTACTATCTCTTCGGCCCTGCTATCTTCAATAATAACAGACTACAGGAGCATTGGCATAGGAGGCAAACTATGTTATAATATTGAAAACATAGTATGATATCTCAAATTCATTCATCCATTAATTCTGGTCGCTGAATATATTGGTAGGTTAACAATAGTCTTTTCCACTGTAAAACTACAAGCCACAAAAATGATTTTTATTCAATAAACATTTATCAGGAACTATCGAAAAAGAAATGTAATTTCTCCCTAGTATAAAGTGAATGCAAGAACATATGCCAATAATAATATAAGGGTACTTGTAGGCAAAATACTAATAAGAATACTGTCTAATAAAGCCATGAAATAGGAATATTTACACTAAAAGAAGTTATTCCTTGAATATACTTTTTTAAAGTATGCTGTTAAAGTACATTAAAGTATAATGTACTTTACTGATGACTACAAATTTGGATTTCACCCTAAATAAATATATTTGCTCTGGGGTCACACCCAATTGTGTTCATACCTCTTAACAGTGTACATAGGTCTCTCTGGGCTGTGCACAAGAGATCACGCAGGGAGTGCTAAGGATTGAGCCTGAGTTTCTTGCATGCAAGGTATGTGCTCGAGCTGGTTGAGCTCTCTCTCTGGCCCACCTAAAGTAAATCCTAATGTCACTCTCAAATCGTTTATACTAAACATTCAAGAAAAACATTCGAGAACTGGAATGATAGTACACTGGGTAGGGTGCTTGGTCTGGCACTCAGCCAACTGGGATTCAATCCCCAGCATCCCATATGGTCCCCTGTTCCTCACCAGGAGTGATCCCTGAACATGAATAAACGCTCCACCCCCTGCCCACAAAAAAAGAAAAGAAAAACCTCTGAAACTGGAGTTTGTGATAATTCAACAGAGAAAAAATTGCTTTTACTGTTTCACAAAATCATTACATTTAAACCAAATTCTAAGAACATAAAACTTTATGAAAATTAACAGATTTTTGAAAATTACTTTTTAACCAAATATAATTCAATTATAAAATAATGGCTCATACAATTAATAGTCACTGGTCCAATGTACCTGTCACTGTCACTGTCATCCCGTCATCCTGTTGCTCATCGATTTGTTCGAGCGGGCATCAGTAACATCTCCATTGTGAGACTTGTTTTTACTGTTTTGTCATATCGAATACACATTTCTTATTTATTTAGGTTTGGGGGCCATACCTGGAGATGCTCAATGGTCACTCCAGGGTCTGCGCTGAGGAATAACTCCTGGTAGTGTTCAGAGGGCCACAGAGGATGCCAGAGAGAGAAACCAGGATTGTCGGGGAAGGCCAGCGCCCTACCCTCTGCACTATCACTCTGGCCCTAATACTGTTTCTTAAGAACCTCTTAGCGTTAGTTCAATATTGGGTTTTGTTTTTTTAATTTGGTTTTGGGGCCACACTTGGTGATGCTCAGGGATTACTTCTGGCTCTGCACTCAGGAATTACTTCTGGTAGTGCTCAGGGGACCATATTGAATGCTGGGGATCAAACCCAGGTCAGTCATGTGCAAGGCCATATCTGCTGTACAATTATCTAGCCCCAGTACTAGCTACTTTTGAATAGCTAAAATTGATAAGTCATAATAAAGCAGTTTAGTTTATAAAATATAACCAGAATGTTTTTTTCTTGCTTTTCTTGGTTTGGGGCCATACCCAGCAGTGCTCAGGTGCTACTCCCAGCACACTACTCAGATGACCATAACAATACTGAGGATTTAAGACAGAGCCTCCAGCATGCAAACATACATATAAGCTCTAGACCGTGGAACTACCTCCCTGCCCCTGAGTTTTCTCTTTTTAACATATATACCAGTCACTCTTGAAAATAAAATTTCCTCATAGAAAGTCAAAAAAATAGTAAAAAAATTTAAACAGGCCAGAGAAATAGTACAGTGGGAAAGGTGTTTGCCTTGCACATAGCCGACCTGGGTTCGATCCCTGGCATCCCGTATGGTCCCTGAGCACTGCCAGGAGATAATTCCTGAGTGCAGAGCCAGGAATAAACCTGGGAATGGCCTAAATAAATAAATAATAAAGCCATAGAAAATTACATAATATTGACATTTCATATTTTCAGACTCAAGATGGTTAATTTAGAAAAAATTGCCTAGTTTCTAATCAACTCCTTTATTAACAAAAAAAAAAAGACTGCTTTGTACCAAAATAACACTCAATTTGAAAAGAGAACCTAAAAAAAATCTTACAGTGTGAATACAGCTTAGTTGTATTTTACCAGTAGGTGAGAAATTTCTCAATGTGTGGAATGATACCTTACGTATAGCTGACCCTTGACAATGGGGGTTGAGAATAAGGTTAAGGGAACAGATGCCTATATAGATGCCTATATAGCTGAAAAGCTACACATAACTTTTACCGCCCAAACTTAGGTGTTAATATTGCTAACAGTGACTAAACAGTCAACAAAACCATAGTCAATTAACACATATGTTGTATATATTTTACATACTACGTTGTCACAATAAAGTTCAATAGACGCACACGAATGGTTCCTCTGTTCCTAAGAGACCATGATCCCGGAGGCCCACTAGCTCCTTTCGGCACCCAGTGGCTTCTTGCAAAAATGCCTTTAGACTGTGAACTAAGCTACAGCCCCATGCCGCCCCAGGAGGAGAAAGGTTTTTCTCTCTCGGCCTTTCCTTTCGGCCAAACGAGCTTGCAGTGATGCGGCTTCTGGCAGAAATTTCTCTGGACTTAATTACTAAAATACCAGAAATCCTCATATGCTCTTCATTCTCATCAATGGAAAACAAATTATCAAATGATGCCTTTTCAGCAGGTCTTTTCATGGTTTTTTTTTGTTTTTTTTTTTTGCTTTTTGTGTCACACCCAGCAATGCACAGGAGTTACTCCTGGCTCGTGAACTCAGGAATTCCTCCTAGCGGTGCTCAGGGACCATATGGGATGCTGGGAATCGAACCCGGGTCGGCCACGTGCAAGGCAAATGCCCTACCCACTGTACTATCGCTCCAGTCCCTCAGCGGGTCTTTTTGTTGGGGGAAAATTCCAAATAATAATAGTGAGTTTTCTGTTGTAATATTGAATGTAATCAAAGTAAAGGGAGAGTAAAGTGAAAACCATCAGCCACTCAGCGGGGGATGGGTGTTTGATCATTATATGACTGAGACTTAAACCTGAAAGCTTTGTAACTTTTCTCATGGTTACTCAATTTTAATTTTCTCAATTAAAAAAAAAAGTTAAACAGAAAAATTTTTGAAAATTTTGTCAATTTGAAAAATCATGAGAAAATTAATTTACAGTACTGTATTGTATTAATACCACGTTTAATGTGTCAACCAAAAAACCTGAGTTTAAGTACAGCTCAAACCTGTGTTATTCAGGGGTCAACTGTATTTTAAAAAATATTAGAGGCCAAATATTAGTATAGTAGGTAAGGCTCTTGCCTTGCAGGCGGCAGCAGTAATCCCTGCGTGCGAAGCCAAGAGTAAACCTGAATACCACTGGATGTGCTCTCCCTCCCCCCAAAACAGCAACTGATACATACCACTCTCCACAGTGTACAGCTTTCAGTACTCCAACAGCAGCTGTAGTCTGTCGTTCAAAACCTTGTCCTATGTGGTCCGCATGGGCTCTTGTCCTGTCTTCAAAGAGCATCTCACGAGGCTCACTAGTTCGAGGTAGGTACTGCAGGTTTTTAATTTCATTGGTAGTTCTGTTCAAAAAGAAGTTATATTGTTTTTGAAGGTATGAGTGAGAGAGCTGCCTTAATTATGACCAAAGTTTAAAGATTTTCAAACATTTGTACTGATGTAATAGGGCTTAAGGGTCATCAAACATTTAGTAACCATATAACTTTTTTTTTTTTTTTTTTGCTTTTTGGGTCACACCCAGCGATGCTCAGGGGTTACTCCTGGCTCTGCACTCAGGAATTACTCCTGGTGGTGCTTGGGGGACCATATGGGATGCCGGGGATCGAACCCGGGTCGGCCGCATGCAAGGCAAATGCCCTACCCGCTGTGCTATCGCTCCGGCCCCCAGTAACCATATAATTAAGAATAAAGGAAATCTGAAGTCACCGCTTCCAAATAATTTTATTTTTGGTGTTGGGGCCAAACCAGGCAGTATGTGGGGCTGGAGCAGTAGTACAGCGGGGAGGGCATTTGCCTTGTGTGCAGCCAACCAGGGTTCAATCACCAACATCAATCACAACATTGTCTCCCAAGCACTGCCAGGAGTAATTCCTTAGTGCAAAGTCAGGAGTAATCCCTGAGTATTGCCAGGTGTGACATCCCTCCTCCAAAAAAAAGAGGAGGAAAAAAAGAAACCAGTCAGTAGATTCAGGAGAGGCTCCGAAGACCATATGGGGTGCTGGGATAGAACCTGGGTTGGCTGCACACAAGGTGTGCTATCTGCTGTGCTATTGCTCTAGCACCATAAATTAAGTTATATTTTTAAAAACACAAGTAAAAACACAAATACACATGCAGGCCAGAGAGATAGGGCATTTGCCTAGTATGCAGCCAACTTTGGTCCAATCCCTAGCACCATTTTTGGTCCCTAAAGCGGAACCAGAAGTGATCCTGAGCACAGAGCCAGGAATAAGCCCAGACAAAAAAATAAAATAAAATAACAACCAAACAAAACATTAAACTTCTTTTTCTAATACATCCTTTACCAGGGTGGCAGTTTTAAGAAAACAGTTACTTGGGGAAGAAACTAAATTACAATTGGTATAATTTACCCAAGTCTCCCTATACTCATAATATTTACTTGAGGTTTGGTTCTAATTTGAATAGAACCATACCCTATTCACATAACATGGCTAATACAATGTAAATATCTGGGACAAGTAACTTTGTTTTGGGGCCACCTGGCACTACACTTAGGGATCACTCCTGGCAGGCTCAGGGTACCATATACAGTTCTGGGGAATGAACCCAGGTCATTCCCTGGGTTCATATTCCAGGACAACCATGTGAAAAGTCACATGCCTTACCTGCTGTACTATCACTATGGGGCCTGGAACAGGTAACTTTTAAAATGCATTTAATACGTATACATATATGTATACACACACACACACATACACACACACAGAACACCTATTATATGCCAAGTACTTTCTAGGTACCGGCAATAATAAACAAAACACTAGTGATGACTAAGAGACAAATTTCCAGGGCCAGGGATGTGGTTCAGTGGTAGAGAACATCCATGACATATGTGAGGCCCTAGTTTTGTGCCCTGGTAAAAATAAATGAGTAAAAACTGCTCCCCGCTCATGGAATTTATATTCTCATGAAAGACCAAAAGATGGATTAGAAAGAAAATATGACAGTAAATGCTTCTGAAAATATGCACGATTTATTGGAGGTTGAAAAGAAAAATCTTAGTTTTGTTCCTAGAAGATAGTCATCTCTCACTGGTCATCTCTACTGTATACACAGTATCCATTAGTACATACAATTTGCTGACTACTTAGCCTTGCTCACTGTAGAATCTCTTCCAAATTTTGCTGTAGAAGGGGAAAAGATGAAATTTTTTTCCACTACAGCCAACATTTTATCTTCCTGCTGTTTTTCTGTTACTTCCAAAGACAAATCCCTAATTTTCTGTCCCCATCCTAGTTTATTACTTAGGATCACTTTCCTCTTAATTTCTCATTTCAATCTGTTACTTCCTACTCATTGTATACCCCTGTATTATAGTTATCACATGCACACATACAAACACATGTTTCTGTAACATTTTTTTATTCACTGTGATTAATGTCTGACAGGTATCAGAAAGCTAGATGACGATATTACTTCCTCTGAAAAGCTAACCAGCTCTCAAAACCATAGATTTTGTCTCATTAAACTACATTCTAATTTAAAAAAAAAATTATTTAGGGTTGGAGCAATAGCACAGTGTGTAGGGCCTTGCACGCAGCCGACCCTGGTTCAATTCCCAGCATCCCATATGGTCCCCTGAACACCTCCAGGAGTAATTCCTGAGTGCATGAGCCAGGAGTAACCCCTGTGCGTCACCAGGTGTGACCCCCCCAAAAAAATTATATAACACAGATCCTGGGATAATGTTATTATTAGTTGGCCTGATTAAAAATATGATATGAAATCATCACACATACCAATCAATTATAAACCCTAAGTAAAACCAAGTTTCTCAAAAAGCTAATGGACTTTCACGAATTACAAGTGAAAGTATGTGTCTAACTGCATTGTTCAGATTTGCCACATTCATAAAATGATTCATAAATACAAGTTAATAATCAATGAGAGGAGCTAGGGAAATAGCATTAGGATTAGGGGTTTGTGTTTCACACTCATAAATTTCCAGATTTAATCCTTGACACGGATGCCTCCCCCTGCACTGCTGGAAGGCCCTCAGCATTGCTGGGGTGATCCTGGTGTTCTCCACCAGTGTTAGGTCCACACCGTACCCTATTACTAGGTTCACACATTGAAGACACCTGACCCAGTTCATAAAAAAATACCAGGGAGGCTCCACTTTTTGAAGGCAAATACCAGTGGGACCCCAGGTCCTCTGAGCATTGCCAGAAAAGAGGTGGGGGGGAAGAATCACTTAGCAATACAACAATTTTACCATTTATATTTTAACAAATTGGGTTATAGTGACACATTAAATTAACAAACACAACACAGATTATAAAAGCAAGCTAGTTGACTCAATGACTTTCTAAAATAAAATAATCACCATAATCAGTGAAACCTTTGGATCTTAAGTACCATAAAAGAAAGGTATATCTCACCATACATCACCACTCTATTCCCAAGAATATTAATCTAGTATGTATTTTCTCCACACTGTACTCATGACACAAATAACTCATTTAATTACTTCATATATTCTTTAATAAGAATACACATTTATTTTTTCTCAGCACAAATATTGCTCCAATTTACATTCTTACATTTTCCTTTAGTGTTTTTATTTGCTGGGGTAGATGTTCAAAAGTAGAAGGGCTGATCAAAATCATATGTATGCTATGAACTACAGTACTTTAACAAAATGATTACAGAGTACTTCATCTTTCTACCAACATGTAAGGAAGGCCATGTTTCCAACATAAATACCGGCTACTGTTGTTGCTCTTTTACTTTCTGCCAATGTAATGGGTAAAAATAATAGTTCACAATACGTTAATAAACACTTTGATGCCTGAGACCTATGGTGTTATTCATGTTTCAGTTATAATTTAAACTTTGTCATCCTTCTACAATTTTACAGACACACACACACACACACACACACACACACACACACACAAATAAAACACCTACCCAGCACTAAATATGTTTTGTTTGCAACATACCTTTTCCTTTTGAAAGGTGACTTTGGCATATCAGCCACAGGGATCATTTGTTCTCCAGGACGTACCCACATAATGGGACCATCATCACTATCTTTTCGACACTCTAATTTTAGACTAGATAGTGTCCCCCATGGCAGTGTACACTAGAGACAAATAATAATCAGTTACTTTTCAAATCTATCCCTAGACACACTTGTAAAATACCTTACACTTACATTTTAAATATATACCTATATTGACTATATTACCACATAGATTGTCATATACTCATATATTTACTTTCAAAATACTCTTACCTTAAACACACTAGTTCTATTTTAAACACATTAAGAAAAAAAGAAAGTACTTCTAGATGCTTCTCCTCCCAAACCCTGTTAGAGAAATGATTCACTCTGTTAATCATGTTTGCTTCCCGGGGTCAGAGCGATAGTACAGTGGGTAGGGCATTTGCCTTGCACGCAGCTGACCCGGCTTCGATCCCGGCACCCCGTACGGTCCCCCAAGCACCGCCGGGAGTAATTCCTGAGTGCAGAGCCAGGAGTAACCCTGAGCATCACTGAATGTGGTCCAAAAAGAAAAAAAAAAATCATGTTTGCTTCCTTCTAGCATATAAATAATAAATATGCATTTTCCATGAGAATCTTGGGAGGAAAAAATGAACAACTAAAATACTAATTATTGGGGCTGGAGTGATAGCACAGCGGGTAGGGAGTTTGCCTTGCACGCAACCGACCCAGGTTCGATTCCCAGCATCCCATATGGTCCCCTGAGCACCGCCAGGGGTAATTCCTGAGTGCAGAGCCAGGAGTAACCCCTGTGCATCGCCGGGTGTGACCCAAAAAGAAAAAAAAAAAAACCAAATTATTTTTATTCAAAGCCCAAGAAAAACAAAAAGAGAAACTAAATCAAAATTAAAATGTATTCCTGTTCAGTAGTTTCTCTAGGTTGCTGGTCTAAAACCAGAGGCCAGGGCTAAAGAGACAGATTAAGGTACTTGCCTCGCACGCAGCCAGCCACACAGAGACAAGAGTAAGCCGTGACCACTACCAGGTGTGGTCCAAAAACCCCCGAACAGAGCCAGAGTGATAGTACAGTGGGTAGGGCACTTGCCTTGCACATGCCCAGCCTGGATTTGATCCCCAGCACCCCATATGGTTCCCAAAGCACTGCCAGGAGTAAGCCCTGAGCAGTGCCAGGTGTGCTCCCAAACAAAAAAATACCATGGGGGGAAAAAAAAAGGAAAAATAATTTTATATATGGGGGGTGAGAGGGGAGAGAGGAGAGGAAAGAGAGAGGGAGGGGGAGGGGGAGAGAAAGATTAAAATTTTTTTAGCTCACCGATCAAATTTTCTAATCACAATCCAGGATTAGGGAGATAGCTCAGAGGACCGGAATGCCTGTGTGGCAACCAGAGGCCTGGGTTCTAGTTCCAAAACATATCGTAATACCACAGCCCCAAATCACTGGGGTGGCTCTTGATGGCCTCGAGCATTGCTGGGCACAAGCACTTTGCAAGTGTTCCTAGACCCCACGAACACCTAGTGGATTTTAGAGACATCTCCCCAACAAAAGTTAAATCACAACATAGGCCAGAAATGTAGCTAAGCAATAGTGCATTTAGCCTTGCATGTATGAAGCCATGACTGCAAATGCAGTGCTGCAAAAATAATTTTTTTAATTAAATAAAATCCCAATATAAAATAGATTCACATTATGATATTTTTAAAATAGCAATCAAAATAAGTATAAGTAAACTCCATAATATCACTAATTAGAAAAGACAGAAAATGAACAAATGGTTTAAAAGGGAATAAAAAGAGGCCTGGACCAATAGCACACTGAACCGGAGTTTGATCCCAGGCACCATATACGGTCCCCTGAGTCTGAGGAGTGATCCTTGAGCACAGAGCTAGGAGTAAGCCCTGAGGTCTTCTGTGTGGTCCAAAGAACAAAAAAATCAAAAACCACAAAAAGGAATGAAAAGGTAGATGAGGGCCAAAGAGAGATTACAGTAGGCTGGGAGCTAGCCTTGCAGACTGGGCTGACCCAGATTCAGTCCCCAGTAGCTGAATGCACAGTAGGTGAGTGCAGAATCACTGAGCTCCACTGGGTGTGGGGCCTCTCCCCCATTTTTATTAAAGGTAAATGAAAAGGGAATGGAATGAGATGAAAAGATACACACCTACAGATTAGAAAACTGAGTAAGCAATAGTAAACAAGGAAGTGATAGTCAAGAGATCATGTGAATATAAGAAATAATCTGATCGTGTTAATGATAACCTTTGAAATACTTATTAAATAATTAACCTAATTTCATAGCTCAGATATTTCTCTTTCAATGAGAGAGAAATGAGAACCCCATCATTCCACATCAAGAAATATTTTCAGAAACACAGACTGCGGCTGGGGGGGGGGGTGGGAGGAGAGAGATGGAATCTTACAAGAAGTCATTTAAAGAACTTAATCTGATCCTAAAATCCACATAGTCTAAAGGTCTTATTTTATAGATAATTCAGGAAACTGAAGCCCAGAAAGTTTAAATGCCTTGCTAGTTAAACCAAAGATTGAAATGTAGCTAGTGTAATTTCCCAGCCCGTTTTCCTCAAAGCTAAACTGCTATCCCCTTGTAATGAAAGTCTTTCCTGCACTTCTAAAATCCTCAGGTATGGACTCTATTTATCTAAATAGTGAATAAGTATTTCTTTGGTAATTTTATTAATTTAACAGGTCAAATTAATAAAATTAATTTTTATTAATTTTTTATGGCACAACATTCTTTATGGAGCCTTTGAAACATGTTTTAAGAATTTATTTATAATCAGGAAAAGAAGTAGTTTTATACAACTCATAGGTTATTAAAGGCTCCTTAAACTCACGAAACACATATATTTTAACTTTTATTTTGTTTTCATTATTCCCATCAATCCTCAAAGCTGACTTCTGGCCCTGTGTTCAAGGGTCACACTCCAGTGGTGCTCAAGGGGCGGTGTGTGGTGCTAGGAATCAAACCCAGGGATCAGCTGTATGCAAGGCAAGTGCCTTACCTACCGCATGGTCTCTACGGCCAAGTTTAACAAGTAAATAGGAATTTCCCCCCCATTTTCTGGAAGAGGGGGGGGCATGGTTTGGGGCCACATCCTATGGTACTCAGCGTTTACTTCTAGTTCTGTGTTCAGGGATCACTTCTGGCAGGGTTCAGGGAACCACGTGGGGTGCTACACCCGATTTCGCTGTGTGAAAGGCAGGTTCCCCATCTGCTATATCTCTCCAGCTCCTGAAATCCATTTTCTTAACGAAGAATTCTCTTTTTCATAAAAAGTGTTTTAAAAGACAATAGACATAGTTTTAAAACCTTGTATTAATCCAAGCCAAGATTTTCTTTTTTCTTTTTTAGCTTTTTGGGTCACACCCAGCAATGTTCAGGGGTTAATCCTGGCTCTGCACTACACTCAGGAATCACTCCTGGCCATGTTTGGGGGACACCAAAGGTGCAGGGAATCGAACCCAGGTCAGCCATATACCAGGTAAATGCTCCACCCACTGCACTATTGTGCCAGCCCCCCGAATCAAGATTTTTGTAGAAAAATCTCATTCCACAAAGCTTGTAAGATATCACAAAATAATGTGCTGTTAAACCAAATAATCTTACCCCAGGCTGCTTTACTTTCAAGAAATTGGGCAGTACTCATTTTTAATCTATCCTGTTGGATTTCAACTGTATATGTTTCAGATGCTATATTAAAAATAGCTATCATTCATATTATATAGTTGACTGTGATATTTGCTGCCATCATATAAACAACAGAGGCAGAATCTAATTTTCCAAAGTAGCAGTATGTCTAATGTTTTTTTTTTTTTGGTCTACTATGCAGCTTTGCTATTATAATCAGCAAGTGAGAATTTATGCACTTACACTATTCAATAACTACTTTTAGAGGAGCAAAAAAAAGTACAGAGGGGGATTAAGGTGCTGGCTTTGCATGCCTTATCTGGTACTACTTCATCCCTAAGCTCAAGCAGGAGTGACCCCCAAATACAGACCTGGGATTAGATGCCAAGTACCATCAGGTATAGCCCAAATAAACACAGTCCCCCAAAGCAATCTATTTTAGGGGTCTGGGAGATAGCTCAGTAGTCAAGGATGAAAGCCTTATATGTAGCACCAAAAGGTTTTCAAGTACCATCAGGCCTGAGCACTGAAATACTGAGTCTGAGTACTGCCTAGAATGGCCCCAGGCCCCAGCACTGCTTGGAAATTCCTCCAAAGTTTTACTTTCAGTTTCTTTACATTCCCTCCAATTTAAATGAATTTTTAAAAAATTCTCTAGTGGTCATGATTTGTATCACCTATAGTATTCAAGTAACACCACAATTTAGATTGCATGACAATTTCTTCTTACTTTTAAAAATGGTGAATCTTCCAACATGTCAAGGAACTCGGGGAAGTAATCTCCCACTTCTTCATCCACTGCTCCCACCAAGCTGATCTGCCGCATGGGGCCAGCTCTGTAAGTACCATGAGAATACGTTCTTTTTACCTAAATGATATGGATTTAATTAAAAATTATACATAAGATAATGCCCGATATCACTGTATAACATTGAATAATATCAAAGTATTTGTAAATAACATGAGAGACTTAAAAAGGGTGCCTTTGGCTAACGGTGACTACTTATGAAAATATAATTCTAGATAACTGATGAAAGTATTTCTTATAAGACAGGGGTACATTATTTGATATATAGTACTGCAAAAATTGCATTCAAAAGATTATATATCTAAATTTTCCTAAAGGAAATGGTTCTTAATCTTAATTTTCAAATGCAGACCCTCTAAAAATGTTACATTTACCCACAACCAGTGATTCGCAAGTCTATGAGGCCATAGTAATATAGTCCTTCTAACCTGTAACATATTAATTAGAATCTAGCTTCTATTTCTATGATTAACTTCAAAGAAACACTACAGGTCCCAAATCTACCTTAGTTTCCTTAACTGAAATGATTTACCTTTGATTGCTTAAGAAAGTTAGGTAATTGTATAAAGTCACCAGTAATATGTTTTTACATGACTATCACTCAAATATTAACCAAATTAAAATTGCTTACACCTCAAGAATTGTTTGATATTACAATTTTTCACATTTTTGCTTAAATCCTTCAAAGAAACCTATGCCTTTTCACATATTAACACTGATAAGCAAGTCTTCTTCCTTTCTTCCTTTCAGAAACTTTGAGCAAAATACTAATCTTTTTTCCTTAGCAGTCTCTGTGGACACCAAATCGTTAAAGACCAAATGGTCTCAGTTCGTCTGGATCTATCCCAGTTTTAAAAATAAAGCCCAGTAAACCAGACAAATCCAGAGAGGTCAACCTTTCATCACATTATGAAAACAGAATCTAAAAGATACAAAGATATTCACATCAGAAATCAAATCCTCATAAACACACTTGGTACAGATAGTATTTCAGTATAACAAAATATCTAAGCACTGGAGTCAGAGGTATAGTACAGAAGGTAATGTACTTGTTTCACAATATGGGAGGGGGGGTGGCAAGGGGTGGGGAAGTGGGGGAGGTAAACCAGATCTGATCTCGAGATGGTTCTATGAGCCCACCAGGAGTGATCCCGGAGCACAAAGCCAAAGCCAGTAGTAAGCCCTGAGCACAGCTGGAAACAAAAATGTCTAAGCACCTAATTATATATTTCCAAAGACAAAGCAATAAAAACTATATAACATAATCATGTGAATAACATTAGAAAGTGTTGATTATCAGAATTAGTGAAAAAACTATAATGCTTATATACTAATGCCTTAATAAATTTACTAGAATTACAAGCTTGTTCCAAATTCACTTCTTAGAAACAAACATTCCTCCAATCCCCAAATTTACAAAAACATGTGGGAGTTCTATGTTCCCTTTTTGTACAGATCATCTGATCTTTTACTGTCTCCTCGAAGTAGTAACAGAGTTAAAATCTCTCTCTACGAGGGGATCACTAAGTTAATGATGGTTGGAGGAATCATTTGATATGGGAGATGTGTTCTATAAGCAGATAAATGACTAAACGTGATAGCCTCTCAGTATCTATATTGCAAACCATGATGCCCAGAAGTAGAGAGAGAGTATGGAGGAAATTGTCTGCCACAGAGGCAGAGAGAGGGTTGGAAAGGTGTGTGTGGGGGGCGAATACTGGGGACACTGGTGGTGGAGAATGTGCACTGCACTGGTGGAAGGATGGGTATTCGACCACTGTCTGACTAAAACTCAAACATGAAAGTTTTGTAACTGTATTTCGTGGTGATTCAATTAAAAAAAAAATCTCTCTTACAAGTCTTAAAGCTTAAAACTGTCTTAAAGCCAGTTGGATGTTCTGAATTCTACCCAAAAAAACAAAAGGTCATCTCTGCATTATAGTCATACAGTCAAATTCATAGTAAATTTACTATTAAATAACACATCAGGTCCATTCATTGGTATTGAGTTTGTGGCCTCAGTTTTGAATCTGTGAATGTCAATATGTATTTTAAGAACCCACATGACCATTAAATAAAAGCAACTTATTAGGGAGGTAATATTTCCACTTTAAACAAACACGTTTTCTTTTATTCTAATTTCTCTACTTTATATTAGGTCAACAAAATGTCTACATGCCTAGTTTTAAAAAGCCAGAAATAAAGATAGAGAGAATACGGCAGGTAAGGTGCTGTAATTTGGTCCCCTGTGTCCTGCCAGGAGTAATCCCTGAACTCAAAATCAGGAGTTAACCCTGAAAACATTCAACCTCACCCCCCAAAAGATAACAAAGAGCTACAGTCACATAAGTCCTATGTTTCCGACTGATTCATCCTATTATATTAACAACACAATCAATTAAATAATTTTGGTTAGAAGTTTTCAGTGAGTGAATTCTTCTAAAATACTAAATACTACTTTACCAGCTTTCCCAAAGAAATGGGTAATATGACCTTTCTGCTGTGATTGAAGTGCGAGGATTAAAACCAGGGCTTCACACATGCATTCTACCACCAAGCTACACCTGTGTCCAGGAAATTATTTTAAATTTATTATTATTATTGTTGTTGTTGTTGTTGCTTTTGCGCCATACCAGTTGTGCTCAGGGCTTCTGGCTCTGTGCTCAAAGATAAATTCTAGTGTTACTCAGGAAACAGTATAGGGTGCCAGGAAGTCTAATCTAGGTCAACCACACACAAGGCAAGCCCCTACCCACTGCACTATCTCTACAACCCCTAGACTTGATTGTGGCTGCTTTTTGTTGTTTTGTTTCGAGGGTGAGGGTTGGCGACACCTGGCTGTGCTCAAGACTTGCTCCTGTCTGAGCTCAGATATCACTCCCAGCAGAATCTGGGGGATCAAATGCAGTACCAGGGATTGAAAATGGTGTGGCTGTATGCAAAGCAAGCACCTTCCCTGCTGCTCTGGCATTGGAGTTAATGGAAAATGAACTGTTAAAATTGTGTTTAAACCTGTCTTGTTCATTATCCATGTAATCTTTAGGGAAAAAAATAACATGATAATGATGTTAGCTTGCCACAAAAAGGGAAAAGTCACTTTCCTAACAGAAAATCCACTGACAAAAATAAATCTTATAGACTGAATACTGCTTTCTCTTATTTAACTTAATGAAATTCTACAACAAGGGATGAAATAATTTCTAAATATGGGGCTAAAGAGATAGTAGGGGTGTTACAATGTTTACCATATATGCAGCCGATCCCAGACCCCTGAGCCCAGTAAAGAGTGATTCCTGAGCAAAGAGCCAGGAGTAAGGAATGGGCATGGCCAGGTACAGCTCCAAAAATAAACAACAAAAACTATGAAGCCACTGAAACAACTCATTAGTTCCTGAAATATGCCCCCTTGATATATCAGTCTCTAAAACAAAGATTCTATAGTCAATTCATTTTGAAAAAACCCTACCTGTTTGGAAAATTCATCACACACAAATTGACTATTAAAATTTTCCGAGAAATCTCACAACAAACTGAGTCGGGAGTTTAATTTGCATTTGGCCAAACTGGATTCATCGCCAGCAACCCATCTGGTTCCCAGAGCCCATACAGGAGTAGCCCCACAAAGAAACAAATATTTGGCTCAGAATGCACTTGTTATTCTATCTTGACTTGAAAATATCTTCTAATAGTTACAATTAGCAAATCTATCAACATCCCATTCTATCAAATAATACTTTAATAATGAACCTAAAATAATATAAATAATACTATCAAATAATAGTTTAATGAACCTAAAATATAAATATTTAAGCTAGTGTCTACATAAATATGATGTATATACAAAATTCATAAGTGCAAAAAACTGAGGAGTTTGCAGCAGTCCCCGCCCACACATGCCATTTTGCCAACAGAGAAACAGCCAAGCTCCACAACTAGTCTCGAAAAAGCACGTCATGCTATTGAATCTTCCCAGATAGACTGGTTTGGGTTGACAACTCTGGGCCCTTCTCGGAATGGGAGTGGGCAAGCAGATTCCCCCTTCTGCCTGAAGGCACTACAGCCCTCAGCCACACCCACCACCCACCAGAAAGTAACAGCCTAATTCCACAACTGAACCTTATCCGCGTTGCCAAGCTACCGAATCATTCCAGCTCCATAGCTCCTGGACCATAAGGCCACATAGGTGGCGACTGAACACCTCCAAACGTCACAGTACTGACAGCCCAGTAGAATCACAGCAAATCTGATGGGAGAAGACAACTAAGCTCAATGGGCAAAAACAGTAACACTGAAGGCCCAACTTGGGGTCTGGAGCAATAGTACAGAGGGTAAGGTGTTTGCTTTGCACGCAGCTGACCCGGGTTAGATTCCCAGCATCCCTGAGCACCGCCTGGAGTAGTTCCTAATTACATAGCCAGGAGTAACACCTGAACATCACTGGGTGTGAACCATAAAGGGCCAAAATAGAGTAAAACTTATAAAAAAGGCTCAACTTGGACCAACTATTATAATGACAATCGTAACAATCATAACAGCTATCACAAATTGACTTTTATTGATCAAAATTTTGATGATTCTATTTGCTTTTGTGTTGTAACAAACAATATTAAATATATTTGCTTATACCGGCTAAGGGAGGAGGAAAGGCTGGGGTGGTGGGTTGGAAACTGGGGACACTGGGGGAGACAGGATTGGTTGGAACATTTAATGCCTGAAACCACTGTATTATGAAGAACTTGGTAAATCATGGTATTATAATATAAAATTTTTTCTTATAGTCGAGGAATATCTGTGATCTTCTTGAGTTGGGGTGGGCAATCTCCCCCCTTAACCCATACTTCCAGAAACCCTGGCAGCCACACCCACATCCCAGAGCTAAGTCAGTCATCATGTAAACTCATCCATTAGCTCAGCTTTACACATTCACAACTACATATCGAAAGAGACATAAGCCAAGCCACTAAAATTAATGGGTACACCAGTCTCCCAGCTGAAAATTATGGTATCCTCCAGAGGAAACGCAGACCAAGTACCCACCCTGCAAAGCCCTGGCAGCACTGCGCACGCACACACACACACACACACACACACACACACACACACACACACACACACAAATAAAAAGAGGGGCTAAGAGCAGTAGCAGAAGAGGCAAAAAGGCTGTTGGTTCCATTTTGCTGGTTTGGGAGGTACAAGGAAAGAAAGGGGAAAGACTTCTCTTTTTTTTTTCTTTTTTGCTTTTTGGGTGAGACCCGGTGATGCACAGGGGTCACTCCTGGCTCTGCACTCAGGAACTACCCCTGGTGGTGCTCAGGGGACCATATGGGATGCTGGGAATCGAACCTGGATCAGCCACTTGCAAGGCAAATGCCCTACCGGCTGTATTATGGCTCCAGTTCCGGGAAAGGCTTCTTAAAGGACAAGATCTGATCATCACATTCACACTAACATAAAAAGTAAGCCACAAGGGGGAGCCATTTCCTATCACATCTGGCATATTCTTTTGAAAGCAAAAATAAATATTTAATCTATATTTTATTTTTAAACTAGCCATATTTTAACAAAAATATGAAAGCAATTTTATAAACGGGAGACTTTATCATGAGAGTATTTCATTTTGTTATTGTTTTGGTTTGGGGGTCACACCCAGAGATGCTTAGGGGTTATTCCTGGCTCTGCATGCTTAGGAGACTATACGGGATGCCGGGAATTGAATCTAGTTCGACTGTGCGCAAAGCAATTACCCTATCCCCTATCCACTGTACTACCTCTCTGGCCCCAGCGAGTATTCTTGTCTACCATAATAATTTGTATTTAATCAGCTCATAAGCATTTAAGGAAAATATGCCAAGCACAACTGGTCAATCTGTAAACTTAACACAAAGGAACACAGTGGTTCAAAGATGGTATGTCAGGGTCCAAGGGACAGCTCACTGGCAAAAGCACCTTTCAGGGTGAGGCTGCGAGTTCAGCCCCCTAAGCCACCCCAAGGTGCAGAACACAGCAGCAAGGTGCAGCAACTCGAGGCTCATACAGCACAGCCATGTGTGCACCGCAATCAGGAGTGAAATCCCTAGCAAGAACATAGATGAGCATCACAGCTCCTGGTGAGCACCACAATTAGAATATGTATGAGTACCACAACTAAGAGAGTAATCTGTGACACCCCTCTCCACTCCCAGACATCACAACAACAAAGGGAAGAGACAGAAGGAAGAAACAGTAAATATATATATAAATAGCACATCAATTAGCCTGACATAGTGAATGATCCCAACATGGAATCAGCACACCAGTGTCTCCCCTCATTCAGTGAGAGGCAAATTAACAGACCAGATCCTTACTTAATCATTGTTTTCATTAATATAAGACATTAGACCAAAGTCATAGTACATCTGGTAGGGAGCTTGCTTTGCATGCAGCAGACTCAGGTTTAATTCCCAACAACCAATATGGTGCCCTAGGCACCACCAGGAGTAATCCCTGGGTACAGAGCCAGAAGTAACCACTGAATATTGCCAGGCGTGGACCCAAAACAAAACAAAAAAATTAAGACATTAATCACTGGTTAACATCCTTGAAGTGTTATCTAATATAAACAACTTAATAGAAACTAGGATAAAAAAATGTTTTAAAGCTCCATTTTGGTAATGGAACAACAGTACAGTGGTAGGGTACATGCCTTA
The DNA here is from genome assembly GCF_027595985.1 of Sorex araneus. Taxonomy (NCBI): domain Eukaryota; kingdom Metazoa; phylum Chordata; class Mammalia; order Eulipotyphla; family Soricidae; genus Sorex; species Sorex araneus. The sequence goes on from NC_073302.1 coordinate 401,842,577, forward strand.
CATGCCAGTGACCTGGGTTCAAGTCCCCAAAGTGCTGCCAAAGGTGATCCCTGAGTAGAGCCAGGAATAAGCCCTGAGCTCAGTGGGGTGTAGCCCAAAATGAAAAAAGGGGGGATGTACCACTAAGATTTAGCACTCAGGCAGAGGAAAAAGCTGTTAGAAAACAACTGCTCAAATTTTCATATCCTCACAACTCTCTAGTGCTGTGTGTTTAATATTAAATACTAAAAGACAAGTGTAGTTTTATTTATTGTTCAATACCTAAAACTCCTATCTTACCTGTCTTTTAGTTCTCCTTACATACGGGAGACCAGGGTCCAGGGGAATGGCTCAGCAGGAGAGCACATGCCTCAAATATGAGAAGCCCTATATTCAATCCCTGGAGAAAAGGGGAAGGAGATGGTGGGACCAGCAAAGGCACAAAACAATAAATTGGGGGCAAGGCTGATCCATGAGTGGCTGTGCTCAGGGCTTACTTCTGGCTCTGTGCTCCAAAATTACTCCTGGTGAGGTTCAGGTGATCATATGCAGCGACGGGGTATTAAAGTGCTGTAACTCCTGTACTATCTCTATAGTCCTAGGGCAATAAATTTCTACATGAACACTTGAACAAATTTGGTATATTAAATAAAAAAACAAGACAGGTGCCAGAGCAATAGCAGAGTGAGAAAGGCAATTGTCTTGCACGCAGTTAACCCAAGCTCAATCCCCAGCACTCCATATTATCCTAAGTGCTGCCAGAGTGATCCCTGAGCAGAGTCTGGAGTAAGCCCTGAGCACTACCAGGGTGGCCCAAACAACCCCAGAATAACTTTGGATAAATACCTTAATAATATCATTTCCTGGGCTGGAGCAACAGCATAGAGGGCAGGGCATTTGCCTTGCATGTGGTCGACCCGGGTTCAATTCCCAGCATCCCATATGGTCCCCTGAGCACCACCAGGAGTAATTCCTGGGTGCATGAGCCAGGAGTAACCCCTGTGCAATGCCAGGTATGACCCAAAAAGCAAAAAAAAAAAAAAAAAAAAAAAAAACAAACCTAAAAACAAAAAACAAAAAAACAAAAAAAAACAATTCCTGGAGGGAAACCACCAGATAGAAAGAGTTCTAATAAGGAAGCGTCCCCCAAATTAGAAACAGAACTAAGCTACAATAATTATGTTCATTTGCCTTTTCTTTTTTAGAATCCATTCAACTTCAAAAAGCAGTCACATTAGGAAAAATCAAGGCTATCTAGGCAATTTTCCCATTCACAGGAAACAAAAAAAGTTTTCAGTTTTGGTTTAATTTTAAAAGTTCTTAAAGGGTCAGAGCAATAGTACAGTGGGTACAGTACTTGCCTTGCATGTGACCAATTCCTGGCATCCCATATGGTCTCTGAAGACTCACCAGGAATGATCCCTGAGTGCAGGCCAGGAGTTAAGCCCTGAGCACTGCAAGGTATTAAAATAAATAAATAAAACAAAAGCTCTTAAAAAAAAAAATCGGCCCAGTAATAGTACAGAGGGTAAGGCATTTTCCTTGCATGTACCTGACCAGAGTTCGATCCTGACACCCTATATGATCCCTGAGCGCAGAGCTGGAGTAAGGCCTGGATACAGCTAGCTGGGTGTGCCCCTTCAGAAAAAAATTTAAAAAAGGACCAGTGAAATAGACAGCAGATAAGGTGTCTGCCTCTAATGCAGCCAAACCAGGTTTGATCCCTGCCTCAGCACAGCCAAGAGTGATACCTGAACACAGAAGTACAGAGACAGAAGTAAGCCCTGAGCACCCCAGGTGTGCTTGAATAACAACAAACCCAATAGATCCTAAACTCTTTTTACAAAAAAAGTGAAGTGAGAGCCCAGGGATTGTTCAGTGGTAAAGCATCTGCCTCACAAGTGTGAGGCTTCAGGTCTGATTCCCAGCACTGCAGCACACTTGCCATGTGTGATCATTATTGCACTGCCATTCGGGACCACTGACACCACAACTGTGTGAGACCACTGCAATAAAGGCATACAGTAACTGAAGCCAAGTGTGCAACTTCTGTGAACCTGTGGGTGAGCAAAACAACTGTGTAACTTCAGGTCATCACAACAACAAAGAATATTGGAACATATACCTTGCACAGGCACCTCCCAGCATTTAAGTCTAAAGCTAAAGAAGCAAAAATAGCCCCTCCAGCTGACAGTCATACAGATACGGGGTCAGAGTTACAGCTGGAAAAAAAGAGACGTGTGTTGGTTCCCTCTGAGCACTATTTATCCAAGAAGCCCACAGAGATGATGGCCATCAGAGTAGGTGGGTTTGTGAAAGTTCCCATGCTAACCATTTTTAGGCATTTTTAGGCATTATTCCATAAAGCAAGAAGATAATTTTAGGCAAGAGAATTAACAGCTTTTAAAAACTAGAAAATACAATGTTAAGTTTATGTAAGTCCAAGGAAAATTCTTATACTCACCCCAAAATGCAGAATTTAAATTTCATTAAGAAAAAAAAGATAAACAGAAACTGAGTTCAACTCAATATTCACATCAAAAGAAGTAATTTGGTTTTAATACTCCCCCAAAATTTTATTGTATTCTGACTTTTTATTTCAGACCTACAGCAAAATGAGGAACAAAGAACAGAAAGTTGTCCAAAAAATATAATTAAGTAACTTTAATAAAAACTAAAAGCCTCTTACCTGAGCATGAAAATTGGACATAGTTGTAGTCTCTATATCCTTCTTTCCCAATATCTCCATTTTCACTGGTGAATTGGGAAAATTAAATGAGAAGTAGTCTAAAAAGTCAGGTAAGTAAGTAGCTGCCCCGTGAACAATACCCATTACATAGAAAGCTGCAGAGTTTTCATTCTCACTGAATACTAGACCCACAAACTCTTCTGCAAACCTCTCCATCTCCACAGGAGACAGGTTGGAGAGTTCATTGCTGTATGCGTGGATAACTGATGCCCCTCCATTAGGCTGGTGCTCAATATGAATGAGCTGTTTGAACTTCAAAGTGTCCAACCTTTTGAGGTTATTCTGAACCCGTGGCTCTTTCAATGAGACAAATGGAAAATCACTGTTCTCAGGAATTTTGGAATCATAGTTCTTGTTATCCAGAGTATTTCCAATGTAATCCTTTATGTTATCATTTAGGATGCCTTTGGCCTCTTGATCTTCAACATCAGATAGCAATCCTGAGCAGATGGTTTGAATAGATTTGCTGTACATTTTTGGACGCTTCCGTTTTTCATTCTCTTTATGTTTCTTTTTCTTTTTCTTCTTTACCTTTTTAATTTGTAAGTCTTCTACATTTGTTTTTTGTTTCTCCTTCCCACCTGTTGGGAAAAATGTTTTTTGAAACTCTTTATTTGAGTTACTTAAAAGACCATGCTTTAGGAACTGTTTTGTAATAAATAAAGTTTACTCAGAATTAGGTTTAGGTGTGGGGCTCATTATATGCAGCATGTATTCATAATTTGTAAGACATACTTTGGTCAGTTTCTATTTCTATACACAAACATATCACCCTCCAAGGATTACGACAAAGTTACATCTCTAATACACATTCCCACAATTTGAAATGTTGGCAGGTATTCAATCAGTGTGTAATAGAGGAAATGAATGAATTTAGAAAGCATAATCTTCAAGTTTAATATCCAGAAATAAAAAGTTGAATAAAAGTCTGTGTGAATGGTACCCTCAACTTACTTCCACTAATCAATTATCATACTTTAGCTACAATTGTAGAAATTGCATCTAAGTGTCAAGATTTTTACACCAGAAAGGAAGAAAAATATACAAACAGTGTAACAACAACAAACACAGTAATTCCTTCTATAACTTCTTGAAGTTCTTCTTTAGACTGCCACACTTGCTAAAATGACCTATTTTGGGTCCATAAGAGAGAAAAGTTACCAGTGAAGACTCAATAAAGGATTATAAAGGAGATGATAAAATCTGGATCTCGCTAGCGAGCTCAGTAGGATAAGCACATGAGCTGCATGCAGGAGGTCCACGTTCAATTCTTAGTTTCTCTCTCCCTCTCTCTCTCTAACTTCAAATAATACCTCTAAGTCTGTGTCACCGAGGACCTGGATTCAATCCCTTACACCATCTGACCCACTGCACACCCAACACCGTTAGCTATGTCAGATGTGGTCCTGAGGTACCCAAATACTGCTGGACCCCGAGAACCATTGGGATGACCTCCCTGAAAAAAAGGACAAAAGAAAAAGTTATGAGGCATTCACTTATCTATTAATGAGTTTCTATAATGGCAAGTAGATCCTAGACTGAGAAATCTAGAAATTAAAAAAAAAAAAGATTAATACACAGGAGTTACACACCTACAGAGTCTTAAGGCACATACAAACCCTTGACATAATTGTATTATTTCTTTGCAATTTAAAAAAAAAAGGGAACCAGGAAGAAAGCCCAAAGGGCTACTTGTATATATGTTTTGTCTGCCAGAGGTTCAAGTTTCATCTCCAGCACAAGGTCCCAGCACTGCCAGGTCAAGTCCCTGAGCACTGCCAGGTGTGTATAAACTTCCCTTGGGACTCCCACAAAAAGTCAACAGAAAAAGTCAATACTCTCACTAGAAAATAATGCTTTCTAAGATATTTTGAAAAGCCACTAAGCTTATTCGTTGAGAAAAGGCAGTCACTGTTCCATCTGTCACTTTTAAAATCTATCATAAATGAAATCCTGAGTACCACTGGGTGTGGCCTCCAAAAATAAACCCTGTAAGGTTATGGGAGCCCTATCTCCTGATGGATGTACACAGTAGGCCCCAGACACAAATACATACTGGACACAGAAGACATGCTCAACTAGAGAGAGCTAGAAAGAGGCTCAGACACAGAGATAAACAGCAAAAAGATCTAGAAAAAAACTCAGCACAAACATAAAAAGAGCATGTGTTGTTATGATTAATTACAAAAGAAAAAAAGTAGTTAAAAAAAAAATCAGGGACTAGAGCAATAGCACAGCAGGTAGGGCATTTGCCTTGCACGTGGCCGACCCGGGTTTGATTCCCCGCATCCCATATGGTCCCCTGAGCACCACCAGGAGTAATTCCTGAGTACAGAACCAGGAGTAACCCCTGAGCATCGCCGGGTGTAACCCAAAAAGAAAAAACAAACAAACAAACAAAAAAACACACGCTTGCTCTTCAAGCTCATATTCTCCCTTGAACACGTACCTTGCTTGCTCCTTTTTCTGTTTCTTTCTTTCCACCCTGGAGAAGCTTGTGTTCTTACTAGAACATATACTTCTCTCTTTCTCTCCCTTCACATCTAAGTGAATTTCAATAAAAGTTACCTTGTTTCAGCAAAATAAACAAATAAACATCAAGAACTCAATAGCACATGGTCAGCCCCAATTTAATTCACAGCACTGCATCTAGAATCCCAAGCACTCCAGGAGTGATCCCTGAACAAAGAGCCAGGGGTAAGCCCTGAGCACTGCCAGCTGTGGCCCAACACCCATACCCCTGTATCATCAAATAGCAGGTAAGGGGCTTGCCTTGCAGGCGGAGGGCATGGGTCTGATCTTCAACATCCCATATGGCCTCCCAAGCCCGCCAGGAGTGATTCCTGAGTGCAGTGCCAGGAGAAGTCTCTTACCACTGCTGGATGTGCCTTTCCCCACAGGAAAGGGGGTGGGAAATAGGTAATACCCAGAAAAATTGGATCAGACTTTTAAATATATACGTCATGATCTTGGGAGCAGAGGGATAGGTATATTTTAGCTATGCTTTTTGCTGCCTTTGGTCTTTCAGAAGTAACTATGTGTGAGGGTATGTGTGAGCAATATTTTCAATTTTCCTGCATCAGTTATCTACCTGTGATCTTTCATACCCTACCAAAATCTTGGACAGTGCGTTCTCTGACTTACCAAAATATGCTATAATGATACATTATTTTATTTCCCCCCAATACTGCAACCATCGCATCTATATTCTTACAACACATCAATAAACAACAAAGGTGGCTAGAACATAACAGAAATATGCTTAGAATAAGTAGTTGAATTAACATTAGAATAACATTAGATACTAAGAGAATGAGAGCTAAAATAATTTTATTATGTTTCTTTAAACAATTTCCCATAAAGCAATTTTGTCAGTAAAAAATGTTTATATGATCTCAACTTATTATGTACTCCAGCATATATAATTGTATACATGTATATATCTACATTAATATACAGGTATATTAAACTTGACACAGCTTTTACTAAAAACCTAGGAGACTGAAATGGCGTAGAAGTATCTTTTGTTTTCAAAAAGTTAACATCCATTTCAAATGCTAAAGTGCTATCATTAATCAATGCCCATGTATGACAGAGCATACAATACTATTATCAGAAGGAGAAAATTATAAGGAGAAAATAAACATGAAATTCAGAAAGGAAAGAGGAAAATAGAGTAGCAAATAATACACTATTCCACCAAATATATTTCATTATTGCTCCAAGAAACCATTTTAAAAAGAAGAAGCCATTTCCTGTTCACTGGCTCACTTGGGAATCGGCCACACAGGCAGGGCTTTTATAATACTTTTTCCCAAAAGCTAATTCTCGATGCTTACAATGGGGCGGGTATGTTTTCCCAAATGAGGGGCTGGAGCAATAATACATCGGGTATGGTGCTTGCCTTGCCAAACTGGTTCGATCCCCAGCATCCCATACAGTTCCCCGAGCACAGCCCAGAGTAATTCCTGAGTGCAGACAGGAGTAACCCAAACAATGCTGGTGTGACGCAAAGAGAAAACAAATCAACAACACAACAAAACCTCACAAAAAGCCCTTTTTCCCAAATGAACTCTCATTGTCATCAAACTGGTGACAAACTGTCATTGTCATCAAACTGGTGTCCGTTTGAGCAAATTGTTGCTCATCGATTTGCTCAAACGGGCACCAGTAACGTCTCCATTGTGAGACTTTTTGTTACTGTTTTTGGCATATCGAATACGCCACGGGTAGCTTGCCAGGCTCTGCCATACGGGCAAGATACTCTCGGTAACTTGCCGGGCTCTCCAACTATGTTTTATTAATTTAATTATCACTATCAATTGAGGAAATAGTTTTTTGTTGTTAGTTTTCCCTCTCTCCCTCCCTCCCTTTTTGGGTCACACCTGGTGATTCACAGGGGTTACTCCTGGCTCATGCACTCAGAAATTACTCCTACTGGTGCTCAGAGGACCATATAGAATGCTGGGAATCAAAGCCGGGTCGCCCAAGTGCAAGGCAAGCGCCATACCCACTGTGCTGTCACTCCAGTCCAGTTTTCCCTTTTTTAATCAAAAGCTAATATTGCATACATGCTTATAAGTAAGATAATATTCATTTACTGAGTAAACATGGCCAAACACTGTACATGACACTTCCCCCATACTTTACCTCATTAAATCTTCACAATCCTGTAAAGCACTATTTAATTTACTACTATCTCCATTTTTTAGTAAATACATGTTCCATGGTTAAGCCAGTGGTCACCAAATCCTTTCCAAATGTATCTCATTTCTGAACCTCCCTCCATGACCACCACCCACTCTTTGTCATTACAAAATTTCAGTTTAAAAGTCATTGCTTCTCTGGAGCTGGAGCAACAGTACAGCACATGGGGCTTTTGCCATGCACAGAGGCAATTGGGGTTTGGTCCTGCATCCCATATGGTCCCCAGAGCCCTACCACAAGTAATATCTGATGGCACACCCAGGAGTAAGTCCTCAGCACCACCGAGTGTGATCTCAAACCAAACAAAAAACCCTCCTCTACCTGACTACTTCAAAATTAAGGTTCCTGTTTCATATTACTCATTAATCTCTATTTTAGGCTCCCTTATCTCTAAATCCACCTATTTCACATTAAAAATCTGGCAATCAGCTGAGTAAAACAAGAAATTACATTATTATATATTACAATGCATTATAATAAATGACTAGCCATGTCCACCCCCAACTCCCCCCAAAAAGTTGAGAGGCCAAAGAGGCAACTCAAGGGCAGTGTGCATGCTCTGCATGCAGAGGGCGGGAATTCAATCCCTGGCACTGCTAGGAATGACTGCCTGAGCAACTGCCAGAGCCATAAGCAGTTCCGTGGGTACTGGTACCCTCAACTCTCCACCTGACTTTAAAAAAAGGGGAAAAACGGCCATTTAACTAAGCAAACATGGTAGAGTTCAGTAAACATTTCAAGCATTACTGCTTCGCTGCTATAAATAGTGTGATTCAATTAGATTCCTGCCTCAAAGACTTACAATCTAATTAGATGACATAGAACAAATACTGTCAAAAAAAAAAAGAACATAAATCATAAGTATTAAATAGGGACAAGTTTAGGCTCTGACCTATTTATTTCAAGGTACAACAAATTTCCTTGAAAATAAAATTCTGATCATTATAAAAGAAAACTTAAACATTTGCAAACATAACAAAGAAAGCAATGACCTGCTTAATACTTTTTATTTTTTGGGGGGGTCACACCCGGCGATACATAGGGGTTACTCCTGGCTCTTTACTCAGGAATTACCCCTGGCAGTGCTCAGCGGACCATATGGGATGCTGGGATTAGAACCTGGGTCGGCCGTGTGCAAGGCAAACGCCCTACCCGCTGTGCTATAGCTCCAGCCCCAATACTTTTTATTTTTAAATAATGTTAGTCAGTTATTCTGTAGTACATGCAATGTTAGTCTTTTCTTCCTTATACAGACATAAAGTTTATCAACTCATGATTTCAATATGAAATTAAAGCTAATGTGCGTAGATACACAATCTGTGAACTTTCTTCTAAGGTAGCTAATAAATTTACTAGCTATCCAACAAAAACCCTGCTTCTCTGAGTGAATTTAAGACTGTCCTTAATTTTATTCTGCCACAAAATGTCTATGAAAAAGTTCAAATATATTAACAGTATTATTATCCAACCACCTAGACCCCAAATTATCCTTCCAACTCCACTGATCTAGTACAGCAACAGAAAACAATTGAATAATACAGAAGAGAAAAACAAAAAAGGAAACAAAGAAGATGCTCTGAAACATGTAAGAAACATAAAGCAAAGTAGTATTCCTTCTCATCTGGCTTAGAATAAAGTTTTAATATAAACCTACACTACCATATAGCAATTGCCTTCAAATATCTGAGAGCACTTCCTCCACCATCCGATAACGATGAAAGGTGCTTTAGCCTTTATCTCAGATTAACTAAATATGGATTAAAGAATAGTATAACAAATACATTAATTAGATAACCGATTTATAAATAACCTAACCACTTAATGAAGTTTAACCTTTACTACTCTGTTACAATTCACTGAAGAAATGTTGAAGATTAGAACTTTCTGCTATTACGCTTTCTTTTTATAATCTAACTATTAGTGTTCAGCAAAATACAGCACCAATAAAAATGTTTTTGTAAGTCATTAATTATTGCTGAGCAACATAAAACATTACAACTAAAATACCAAATACAGACTTACTTTTCAGCAAAATCTTTACTTCCCCATTCTCTTTCTTGATCTCATTCATTACTTTATGCTTCTTTTTCTCTCTCTCTTTTTCTTTATCTCTCTCTTTAATTTTATCTTTGATTTTATCTGTAAGACAAAAATTAATATTTTAAACCATTTACAATTTAATTTTTCTACATAAAAGTTAATTTCTAGAATTACAATACTCTAAGAAAAGCCAAATGAAACACAAGCATATCTTTCTGTCATCTCAATTCCCCCCCACCCCAATTTAGTGGGGTATACCAAGCAGCGCTCAGAGCTTTCTCTGAATCTATGCTCAGGGAACAACCCATGGTGGGGCTCATGGGTTCATATGTAGGTTCAAATCCAGTAATGGTAACATGCCAGGCAACTGTCTCTACCACTTGTGCTGTATCTCTCTGGCTCATCAACATTTTTTTCCTTCTTTTTTGTTTTTTGAGTGGAGCAAGATTCTTGATTGAATAAAATTTAGACATGGGGCTTGGGGCTGGAGCGATAGCACAGCAGATAGGGCGGGCAGGCCTTGCACGCAGCCGACCAGGGTTTGATTCCCAGCATCCCATATGATCTCCTGAGCACCGCCAGGGGTAATTGCTGAGTGCAGAGCCAGGAGTAACCCCTGTGCATTGCCGGGCATGACCCAAAAAGAAAAAAAAAATTTAGACATGGGGGTGAGAAAAAGAGAATACATGTTCAAGAGAGAACACAGGCTTCTCAGAAGTGGAAAAGCAGGGCGCTGGAGTGATAGCGATAGCACAGCGGGTAGGGCTTTTGCCTTGCACGCGGCCAACCCGGGTTCGATTCCCAGCATCCCATATGGTCCCCTGAGCACCGGCAGGGGTAATTCCTGAGTGCAGAGCCAGGAGTGACCCCTGTGCATCGCCGGGTGTGACCCAGAAAGCAAAAAAAAAAAATAAAAAAAAAAGAAGTGGAAAAGGAGGGAGAGATTTGTGTTCATGGGCGAACACAGGCTTGAAAGAGCAAGCTATCCCATCAACTTTAGGGAAATATTTCCAAAAATCCTTTTATGTATTAAATATATAATATTCATGATACAAACAGCCAAAGGTTTTTATCATATATTTTGTTCTAATAATTATCCTTTTGCATCCTATCAACTAATCTTAGATTACATCAAATCACTTAAAAACACTGGCTAAGGGGCTGGATCGATAGCACAGCGGGTAGGGCGTTTGCCTTGCATGTGGCCAACCCAGGTTCGAATCCCAGCATCCCACATGGTTCTCTGAGCACCGCCAAGGGTAATTCCTGAGTGCAGAGCCAGGAGTAACCCCTGTGCATTGCCGGGTGTGACCCAAAAAGAAAAAAAACTGGCTAAGCTTAATCAAAACAGTCCATTATAATGGGTAAAGTACCTTCTTTGAAATAGGGTATATTTGGACTAATGACATCTTGCTGGAAAAATTATTCAATTTCCTAATCCTGTGGCGGTTGATAGCTTTCTCATAGATTACTACTAAGAACTAAACGGAGAAAGGTATAAAATGTACCCAGAGTGCCATTTCTGTTAGATGTTAATTCCCTTACACTTACACTGTTTGAAAAAGATACCATTGATCTGACTATCTGAAGATACTATAACATTAAAATAAAGTGCATGAAACCAGAAAGATAGTACAGTGGGTAGGCCACTTGCCTCGGACATGGCCAACCCAAGTTTGATCCCCCAACATCCTGTACTATCTCCAAGTCCACAAGCAGTGATCCCTTAGCACAGAGCTAGGAGTAAACCCTAAGCACAGTTGGATAAACAAACATACAATCTAAGTAAATAAAATACAGGGCATAAAAACTCTAGGACAGATTTATCTGAATTCAAAACAGCTGTATTTTCCAGTTTTCAAAGTAATTTAACGTCCTATTTTTGTTTGTTCAATCAAATTATTATGCAGCCAGCAACATAAGATGTAAAGAAGAATTTTAAAACAATAAAATACTCCTTGCCCTTAAAAGGCTTATTATAAATTACCTATTTCACATACCAATAATTCCGGGGTAAAATAAAAACATCTTAGGTGATGGAACAGAGAGACATTATAAAGATAAGGTCTTGGCTAACAGGGCTGCAGCCACAACCCTGGTTAGAATCTAGGCACCACACAGGGTACCCTAAGCATTGAGCACCACTGGGGATGGCCCAAAAGACAAACAGAAAGTCTCAGGTAAGAAGTCTCCAGTTAAGAAGCCCTCATCCAGAATACTCAAGCAGATAATTCCCCAAAATTAAATCTCTGCGCTTAATATACGTATTAAAAGTTTTATCATTAATAACAAAAATACAAATTTAGGACGAGAGAGACAGTATAGGCATTAAGGCATCTGCCCTGCGTGTGGCACTTGCCCTGCATCAGTTCAATCCCAGAACTGCATGTGATCAGAGGCGCACCAAAAAAATCGATCCCTATGGGCTGGAGTGACGGGTAGGGCGTTTGCCTTGTATGTGGCCGACCTGGGTTCGATTCCCAGCATCCCATACGGTCCCCTGAGCACTGCCAGGGATAATTCCCGAGTGCAGAGCCAGGAGTGACCCCTGTACATTGCCCGGTGTGACCCAGAAAGAAAAAAAAAAAACTGATCCCTGAGCACAGAGCCAGGAGTAAGCTCAAGGCAAAGTGGGGCAATACCCACCCACCCCCAAATGCAAGTTCAAACATCACTTTCACCTATCAAACTGAAAAAGTCGTTTTTTAAAAATGTCAATACTCAGGTCAGCTGATAGGACAAAAGATTTAAATCAAATCAGAAGAACTTGTTGCACTTCAGAAGAGTTTACTACTCTTCCCTTTATTTTAAGTACATAAAATCATCTAATGGCTAATATGTTACCCCACATTGCTGAAACTTAGTTACATATATGTTGGTATTTCCAAAGTATGTATTTTAATTAAAAAAAAACACCCTATCATTTAAAAGCACGAATCAGTCATCTAAAATGTCTCTGCATTTCTCTTACCAATTATCCATATTCACTAACCTAAGTGTTAATTTAATTGCTATTAAACTTTTACAACCTTGTTAAATAAAAATTTACATTAGAAAAATAACTTGTTAAGTATACAACTCAGTTTTTGCAAAAACAGATAGCAGCTATATATTCCCATCCAGTACTATATAGCATGCCTGAAGTTTCTTAAACCACAACAAAACTTTAATGCATATATAAAAATACAATATTCTATAAACCAATTAACATTGCAAAACATAATCATTTTCAGAATAATAGTGCAAGTTACTAAAAACATTTTGTTTTGTTTAGGGGCCAATACAAGGTGCTACACATGACACAGTATTCAGAGGCTATACTCCAAACAGTGCTCATGGGACCATGTAGGGCCAGAGATTAAACCCAGGGTCCTACATGCATCCAGTCTTTGGGCTATCTTTCAGGATCCTAAAAAACTTTTTACATTGTACCAGATAATCAAATTCAAGGCTTCACACAGGTAAAGCATATCCTTACAACTGAGTTATATCTGGAGTCAACATCATAATTTTTAAGTGACAAAAAGTTCCCAAGTTTCTGCAATAAAAGCTTATTAATTTCATAACACAAAAAGAGAGTAACAGAATTTGCGTTAGGTAAGATATCAAATATTTCAAGTGAAAATAAACAGAAGGCATAGACATTTTAAGAAAAATATCATAAAATTTAAAAAATGGCATTAGAGGTAATAAGGAGAGTGAGTGACAACATAATTGCAATTACCTCCCACTTCATACTCAAAAACTCCTAGACAAAAAGCCATCTCAGCAAAGACAACTCATTCTACATAGAGTAGAAAAGCATTTTCTCCATCTCTTTCCCTTTGATGTTGCAACGAACAGAGCTCACACTCACTTCAATGCAGTACTTATACATTTTACTTTAATGTTCTTATTTTATTCATTTATTTTGATTTTTGCATCACACACAGCAATGATCAGGAGTTACTTCTGATCCACACTCAAGAATTGCTTCTGGGATTGCGCCATAGCTAGAAGACTGTTTCATGAGTGGAGGGGAGAAGGCAGATGGAATAGAGAAGGGATCACTTCTCTATTGAGAAAATGATGGCTGGAGGAACTAGTAGGAATGGAAGATGTGTGCCGAAAGTAGAGAACGGACCAAATACGATGACTTCTCAGTGTCTGTGTTGCAAGCCATAATGCCCAAAATTAGAGAGAGAGTATGGGGAATATTGTCTGCCACAGAGGCAGGGGGAGGGTAGGAAAGGGGGGGTATACTGGGGATATCGGTGGTGGGGAATGTGCACTGGTGGAGGGATGGGTGTTTGATAATCACGGTGAGATTGTAACCCAAACATGAAAGCTTGTAACTATCTCACGGTGATTCAATAAAATAAGAAAAATTTTTTTAAAAAAAGAATTGCTCCTGGTGGTGCTTGGGGGAACCATATGGCACTGGGTTGTCCTTGCTCCTCCCACAGGGAGCTGTTTATTGAGTTACTCCCACAACAGTGCCCCTGAGGCACACCCAATTCCATCAAGCACCAATAATCTATACTGCTTTTCTCTTTCCTTTAAATGTCACTTGCATGGTTTAGCAATGTCCTTTTTGTATAGACACAGGAAGACAGTTCATGCTATGCTTTGTAACATGGGAGTTAATTGACTCCAAAATATTTACTCCTGGGCATCCATATTACTTGACTTAAGCCTCAGTTGCCCTTAGTTCCTAGCACTCCAAAAGCAGGGTCCTGACAAAGGCACTGGGTGGACCCAGAGCAAGTTGTAAGCTACCATGGCATCAAAAGGGGACAAGCTAAGCGCCCTAAGTATAAGTGAAGAGCACAGTCATGGAACAAGCTGTCATGACCCAAAAAGAAGAAACTGAATAAGGACCCTGCTGGCGTTATGAAAGATTAACCTGGTCTGAGGCCTGTAGTCTGGGATACATAGCGAGATGTCCCCAGGAAGAGCCAACCTTGAAGATTAATATATCTCATATTACTGTGTTCATGCAAAATGACTAGAAATATTATAATAACAAGTAAATTAACTATGATTGTTTAAATGGATTAGTAGCTGAGGAAAGGAGAAAGCAATATACCATAGATGGAATCCTGCCCTTGAGCGGATCTCCTAGTAATCTGGAGTGCTGAACCCTCAAATGAAATTTTGTCCTTGAGTTAATCTCCTAGACATTCCCCGGAAGGAGTGGCTTTACATCTGTTTGTTGCTATGACAATGTTCAACCCCGCCAATGTGTACCCGCACCCTTCATGATTTCTATATAACTAAGCTGTAAGGGATAAGAGGAGGAGAGGACTTTGAGGTCTACAAGGACACTAGAAAGATTAGACTGGAGAGGACTAGGAGGACTACGAGGAGACAGAATGATGGAACTCTGATGACCAGGACTACAACCAAAACTACGACTACAGAAAGGTTCTATCCCCAACACCCAGCATGGTCCTCTAAGCCCACTAGGAGTGATCCCTGCGTGCAGAACCAAGAGTAAGCCACTGGCCACTGTCGACTAAATGTGGCCAAAAAAAACAAAGGGGAAAATAAGGAATATAATCAAATCTGCAAAAATACTGAAGTGGGGACCCTCTGCGCCTAAAGACTTTGACTCAGAGACCTAACACATTAGGGCATCCAGCGCAGCTTCTAATAGCAATGCACTGGAACTGCGAACTGGGCTGCAACTCTGTGCTGCCCAGGGATGGATTTTTCCTCCCCACCCTGTCTTCCTGCACGGAAAACGGCGGCAGCACCCACATGGCAGGCGCCATCTTCTAAGAATCCTAACCCAGAGGTATTTGATTTTTACACTTGGGGCTCCTAGGGACTCATGGGAAGGGGGTGTAACCGGCATACCCTCGGTCCAGATAAATTCGGAGCTGCTGAGAGTGAAGCGGACCCTCTGCGCCTAAAGACTTTGATTCCAGAGACTTCTTACAGCAATGCACTGGGACTGTGAGCTGGACTATGCAATTTCTGGCAGAATTTTCCCTGGACTTTAACATCTATAATTGTCAGCAATGTGAAACGGTTCCTTTTGAACAGGTCTGACTTGGGGGGGAAACCCCAAATAATAACAGTAAGTTTTTGTTGAAATATTGAAGGTTATTAATGTAACAGCCACCTCTGTGGACTGTGAACTAAGCAAAAGTTCCACACCAGCCGAGAAGAGGAAATATCCCTCTTTCCAGGTTGTTTCCCATTTTCAGGGAGAAACGTGGCGTACACCATACTATGAGGCGCGGGAAGGGGGATGAGGGGAAAAAGAAAAAGGAAAAGGAAAAAGGAAAAAAAAAGAGTTATGTACTTGGAGCAGTGGGGCTACATATCTCTTCATTCCCAGCAATGGAAAACTAATTATCAAATGCTTCCTTGGTAGTAGGGCTATCTTTCTTGGGTGGAAACTCCAACAACAATAGTGAGTTTTGTGTTGAAATAGGGAATATAATCAAGGTAAAGAGAAAATGAAGTGAAATTCATTAGTTATACAGTAGGGGGTGTGGGGTGGGGGCGGGGGGTATACTGGGGTTTTTGGTGGTGGAATATGGGCACTGGTGAAGGGATGGGTGTTTGAATACTGTATAACTGAGACATAAACCTGAGAACTTTGTAACTTTCCACATGGTGATTTAATAAAAAGTTAAAAAAAAATACCGAAGTGTCCTAATAGTGAAAAACTATAAAGCTACAACAGAGTCTGAGACTGGAATACACACAGGAACACAGGGTTGGAACTCCAATACAACATGGTACCCCCAGCACCGCTAGGCAAACATCCCCCTCTCAAAAAATAAAACACAATGACTGCAAAACTTCATTAATAAAAAAATAATAATATCCTAAAAAGTAGATAAAAAGAGACAACGATAAGTAGCAGAAAATATGCTGGATCTCAAGAAGTATGGGGGTGGGGAGGGAAGAGAGGGAAAGAGGAGGGGAGCAGAGAGAAAGAGAAATCCAGTACCAAAACCTTTTAGTACAGTGGGTAGGGCATTTCCTTTGCATGTGTTGGACCTGGGTTCAGTCCCCAACATCCCATATGGTTCCCAGAGCACCACCAGGAATAATTTCTGAGAGTAGAGGCAGGAGTAACCCTTGAGCATCCCCAGGCGTGGCCCCAAACACCCCCCACCTCCAAACACATACACACAAGCACACACACCCTTAAAATTTTAAATGAGAAAATAGAGGGCCCACCTCAGTGGCTTAGAATGTCTGCTTTGCAAGCATACGTTTAAATGTCCCATATGCACTAAGGGAGATGCTGTCAGATTTGGGTCTGTGTTAGCAACTGCTCTCTGCAATCTCTGGAGCCACTCTGATTTCCAGCCACAACAGTCAGGTGTACATGAGCACCATAAACAGAGAGGTCTGATGACCCTTCCACCCTATTCCCTGAGCTCTGCATCTAAAACAAAGTACAAGCACCATGTCGAGGAAGTGACCTCTGAGGAGCAATGAGTGATACTTCCTTCCTACCACCACGCGCCCCCCCAGCAAGCACAGCAACCATAACCTGTGTGCTGTGAATAAGAATACAAGCATCACCATCAGATATGTGACCCTCAGTGAGCACTGCAGATGGGGAGGCATGCAACCCCAGGTCATCACAGCAACAAAGAAGGGAGAGGGAAGAAAGAGAGGGAAGAAATTAGGAATCAAAAGCATGTGAGAACTAAAAGTTATTGTTGAGGGTCACTGTCACTGTCATCCCGTTGTTCATCAATTTGCTCGAGTGGGCACCAGTAACGTCCCCATTATAAGACTTGTTACTGTTTTTAGCACATCAAATCCGAGATGGGTAGCTTAAGCCCTCTCCCCCCCCCCCCCGCCCCGCCACCACACACACATTTTTGTTGTTGTTTTGGAGTCACACTCGGTGGTCCTCAGGACTTGGTCCTGTTTTGGTACTCAGATATTATACCTGATAGTGCTCAGGGAATCATACGTGGTATCAGGAATCAAATCTGGGTCAACTGCTTGTAAAGAAGTGCCCTACAATCTATACTACATCTCTAGCCCCAAAGCCATGTTTCATTAGGAATCCTTCCTTCACTTCCATCTTTAAATGTTACAAGTTTTCTTTCTCCCCAAAATGCATAACATCAATCTAATCACAAGTTCAACTGAGGGACAATATACAAACTACCAGATTAATATCCCCTTCAATTTATAATTTAACATTGTCAAAATAATCAAAACCAAGAAAAGTTAAAATAAATGACTAACATGCGATGAAACCTGAATAAGATCTCCGAACACCCAAAGGACATTCAGTAAAAGACTAAAGAAATCTATGAGCCAGAGCTACATAGTGAGCAGGGTGCTTGTCTGGCCAACCCAAGTTTGATCTCTGGATCCCACGTGGTCCTCTGAACACTGCCAGGAGTGATTCCTGAGGGCAGAGCCAGGAATAACACCTGACCATGGCTGCATGTGGAAAAACAAAAAAATAATGGGGAACAGGGACCAAGGGGGGGGTCTGAGTGTACGGGCGGTGTAAATGGAGTGGTATGGCTATATACCCAAACCACAGAGCCAACAACACTGAAAACAAGAGATCCAACAACAAAACTTCAACAACCAAAATTAAGACTATGACTGTCAAGGTGGCAGGCTGGGGATAGAAGTGCAAGAGCGGATTAGAGGGAGGAATACAGGTACGGGGCAGTGGGGACCTAGGAACCCCGGTGGAAAAACAAGACACAGGAGCTGGGATTGGTGCTGGAACATAGTATGTCTAAAACCCAAATATGAATAACTTTGTAAATCATGGTACTCTAATGTTAAAAAAACATATACACCTTCACTGGAGGTTCTTAGGAAAAAGTGGTAGAATTTTATGCCAAAGTTTAGGATTAAATTACATTCTTTTAGCATAACCTCAAATGGATTTCATGCTACCACAATATTCCTGCTTTGTTTGGCTATGTGTCAAAATTTCAACTATATTACTGCAGTCCATGAAATAAACTGATCTGAGCAACACTAATCTCCCGCATAATTCTCCCCCAGTCAGGAGGAAGTATGGCTGAAATTAGATCTGAAAATAAGTAGGAAGACAGAAAAAAGAAAAGACAGAGCAGTAAGTGAAAAGACTAAAATGTAAATTTAAAAAAATCAATCAAGGGCTGGAGCAATAGCACAGCGGGTAGGGCATTTGCCTTGCATGCGGCTGACCCGGGTTCGGTTCCCAGCATCCCATATGGTCCCCTGAGCACTGCCAGAGTGATTCCTGAGTGCAGAGCCAGGAGTAATCCCTGTGTATCGCCAGGTGTGACCCAAAAAGCAAAAAAAAAAAAAAAAAAAATCAATCAAGGATTCTGTAAAAGGAATGCATATTCAGATTGCATAGCCAGTAAATGAAGAGACTTATCACACTATTAATCAGGCTTAATCAGACTATTAAAGCCAGAGCCTGCTCAGCCTGGTCCTT
Organism: Sorex araneus; assembly: GCF_027595985.1. NCBI lineage: Eukaryota > Metazoa > Chordata > Mammalia > Eulipotyphla > Soricidae > Sorex > Sorex araneus. The sequence goes on from NC_073302.1 coordinate 401,861,473, forward strand.
ATTGCAACAAACATTACTGGACTCTCCCTTAAAACTTCACCCTAGTGCTTGCTTCAGTAGCACATACACTAAAACTGGAACAATACAGAAAACATTAGCAAGGCCCCTGTGCAAGGATGACACGGAAATTCATGAAGTGTTCCCTATTTTTCAGTATCAATACTGCAAACCACAATGCCCAAAGGGGCAGGGGAGAGGGGTTGAGAGAGAAGAAAAGCATCTGCCATAGAGGCAGGCAGGGGGTGGGGGGGTGGGGGGTGATGGGAAAGAATCTGGGGACTGGGAACACTGGTGTTGGGAAATGTACACTGGTGGAGGGATGGGTGTTGGAATACTATATGACTGAAATCCAATCATTAACAGCTTTCTAAGGGTGTATCTCAGTGATTCAATTAAAAGTTAAAATACATATATATATATAATTAAAAATAACTTCACCCTGAGTTTTCAAACTGCATTATACTAACCTCAGTACTCCTCTATTATCCTAAAATGTTATGTTTGACCTAAAATGTGTCATAAATTGTCTCCTCTTCTCTCTATGCCTCTAAAAATGCACTGTAGGACCAGAGTAATAGTACTATTGTTAGGGTGTTTGCCTTGCATGCAGCTGAGCTGGGTTCAATTCCCGGCAACCCACATGGTCCCCCAAAATCACCTTTTTAGGGTCAGACCTAGTGATGTTCAAGTGTTACCCTTGGCTTTGCACTAAGAAATTACTCCTGGCGGTACTGGGAGGCCAAATGCAAGAGATTGAACCAGGCTGGCCACATGCAAGGCAAATGTGCTACCCACTTGCATGTACTATCACTCCAGCCTCTGAATTTAACTCCTTAAGATGAATTTCCACAGCAGGTAGGGTGTTTGCCTTGCACGCGGCCGACCTAGGTTCAATTCCTCAGTCCCTCTTGGAGAGCCCAGCAAGCTCCCTGTGGTGTATTTAATATGCCAAAAACAGTAACAAGTCTCACAATGGAGACGTTACTGGTGCGATGAACAACGGGACGACAGTGCTACAGTGCAGATGAATTTCCAAACTGATTTCCAAACCCAACCTCTCTGCCAGCTCCATACCTCCACCATCAATTTTAACATCAAATTTAACATCTCTTTTATATAAAGTTTAAATTCTCCTTCTAATTTCCAATGACCTTAGTAATTTAACATCCTCCAAGATGCCATTTTTTAAAAAATTTTCAACAAACCATTATAATACTTGTTTCTGCAGTTTTCTCCTAACATTAAATAGCATGTTTCATTCAGTCCAGTTCATTTTTCCAATGAAGTACATACATCTCTCTTCTTTTCCCTCCCCAGTCACCATGTCTGTCATTTCTCTCCACCAATTCACAAGCAGTTTACCATGCCACTCTCTTCCATTTTAAACAAACAAAACCTTACTTGAGAAAAAGATTCCCACAGTAGACCAGTAATTTTTTCAATTCAAACTAATTTTTAACCATCCCTTCTACAACTTAACATGTATACAGGACTCAAGTGATTCAATATTATTGAAGTATCTTACTCCAATATTTTTACACATAACACTTAGCTAGTAAGCCTCAACCCATGTGAAGTCACCTACCAATATCCTGCACATTCTGCATGATATAGCTGAAATTCATCTTTCATCAAATACTTCTGATTCCTACAATTAAAAATAATTGCCTGCCGTCCCTCCACCTGCCCTCTAGGAATCCCAGCAGCCGCCATCTTCTAGAACTCAGAGAAAAGCTCCAGGTACAGGTGGTGGTGGTGAAACACCAGGCCTCATGAGAGGAGTCCATCCTTCTCCTTCTCCCCCAGCCCTGATGGGACTCTAGATGACACCCACATACAGTCACCGTCTACTTAAGCTTCCACACGGCCATGATCCAGAGATACACAAACGAATCTCTGACAGAGCAATTTGCTTCAGCATCTCTCCAGACCCTAATTACTAAAATTTCAGAATTCCTAGAGTGTGCGGCCACTCTGAGCGGCTGCAAGACATCATATTGTATCCTTGTATCCACAACAAGCAATACAAAACACATTGTCTAGCACTGCATTTTCGGCAGATATGAGTGGAAATATCGAAGATAACCAAAGTAGAGAAAGAGAGTATTGTGCAAATTGTCTGCCACACAGGCAGGGGTAGGTGTGGAATGGGGGGTGAGGAGGGGCACATACTGGGAACTTAGGTGGTGGTGGAAAACGTGCACTAGTGAAGAGATGGGTGTTTGATGATTGTATGATAAAAGCTCAAACACGAACGCTCTGTTACTGTACCTCACAGTGGGTCAATAAAAAAGGGGAAAATTTTTAAAAATTCAAAATAAAAATAATTGCCTCATCTAATATGATCTGAATTTTAATTCTTTGTGTAATTTCTCTAGGTATCCTACTGGATTATAAACTTTTTTACAGTTACCCTTTCCCAATGCACCTTTGTTATCTTCTATGGAATTTACAAGTGTTTTGAGCATAACTTGCACTAAATATGACTAAAATTATGAGTGGGCACAGGAGAAGAATTAGAAAAAACAGAAACAAGTACTAGAGACAAACATCTAAAGAGTTGCAGCATTTTTCTTTTTTCTTTTATTTTGCTTTTTGGGTCACACCCGGCGATGCACAGGGGTTACTCCTGGCTCTGCACTCAGGAATTACCCCTGGGGACCATATGGGATTCTGGGAATCGAACCTGAGTCAGCCGCGGGCAAGGCAAATGCTCTATCTGCTGTGCTATCACTGTAGCCCCAGTTGCAACATTTTTCATTATTCCCTTCCGACCCCGTTTCCTTCCTGTGCTCCCACCTCCTATTTGTTTTTACCAATCTGCCCCCAGTCTTCTCATGCCACCCCAACTCATTTATGGCGATAATCTAAAAGTCAACAGTCAACAAATTTAAAAAAGAAAGAAAAGAAACTGTCTCTTACAACACAACTCTCCTCAATTAAATTTCATTTTTCTAGCGGTAATAATAAATATAAGCAACTATCCTCATTCCACACATTGAACAGTGCTCTGCACCCCCTAGTCCAGATGTTCCCAGACTACTGCCCTCTTCAGAAACAAAATTATGATCAGAAAGCACCCAGCCACCCCCTACCCCATGTCAGGAGGAGGGTGGAAGGGTGGGAGAGAGGGAGGGAGAGAGAGCGACAGAGAGCAAGAGAGAGAGAGAGAGAGAGAGAGAGAGAGACAGAGACAGAGACAGAGACAGAGACAGAGACAGAGACAGAGACCCTCCCACACCAAAGCTCCCTGGGTCATTCTGGTGTGGAACGGTATCACTCATTTTGAGAACACTGCCCTGCCTTAGCAAGAAATAAACGCTAAATTTACATAAGAAAAATGAGTGGAGAACAAATTAAGAGAAATAACTGATCTACACTCAAATGCTTTTATAAGGCTGTAGAAATAAACAGGATATAGTGCAGGTATGACAAGAGAAAAATAGTTAAGATGGTATTGAATGATGAAGCAGTGCCAGAAAGGTTTCCAGACCTCGTTTTTTCACAGAAAACTGAGATCTTACCTACTCTCACTTCACATAGGAAAATGCATGAACCCAAAGCATTTATTTTCCCAGGCACAGAAACTGAATATGTGACTCAACTCTTAACAGGTGCCCCTAGTTTATAGTTAAAAAGGGCTTATGCCAGGGTTTACAGCAGAAAACCTATAAATATGAGAATCACTTGAACTATAAATGGTTTATGGTATTTAACTAATTAGAGGTAGGTCCCTACTTAAAACCTGAACATTTAAGAACTACTTCTAACTCTTCTGCATCACATCTTGCCCAGGAAATAGTTACATACAAGGGAATGAATAATTAGAAATGGGCACCAGAACCTGGAAAGAAGAAAACTTTTGCCTTCCCTACTGACTAATGGTTAAGAATTGACAAGCCAATAAGGCAAATGGTACTTCCTCCTCCTCTGAAGCTATTTGTCCATCCATATGGACTGAAACCACTGAAAGGGTGACTGGACATGATTGTACAAATTAACACTTAAGAACCCTAGGATTTGAAAAAATATGTACAGATCCAGTCAACTAAACACCAGGATTTAGGGGGTTGAATTACTGATGAACTAAGGGAGAGTTAAGAAGCTTCTACTTCTATGACTTACACTTAACCTCCAGCTACTTATCAAATCAAAGGTTTATACTAACTGATCTCTAAAGGGCCTTTCATGTCTAATGTTCTGTGAATCTACATTTCTTTTAATAGAGGGGAAAAATTAGTTCAGTGACTCATACAGAAACAATATCCCATGTTTTGCACAAAAATGTTTCGGTCTGAAGAAATTATGAGGAAGTTCAAATTGTGTACAATAATCTCTTACTATTCAGGAATAGGCAGATTGCTTTGGATATCATGTTCACAACCAAAAAAAAAAAAAACAAAAACAAAAAACAAAAAAGGATATTGAAATAAGAAAGTTTAAGATAGCTAGGATTAAGAAGACGTAAATATGTAATACAGTAGAAACAGTTCAGACTTTGTTGATAGACATATTTAAGTTAAATTCCAGCTCTGACTAAAACTGACCAATACCTACCAGGACTGGAGTGATAGCACATTAGGTAGGGCCTTTGCTTTGCATGCGGCCAACCTGGGTTTGATTTCTCCGTCCCTCTCAGAGAGCCCAGCATGCTACTGGGCATGTTACTGAGAGTATCCCGCCCACACAGCAGAGCCTGGCAAGCTCCCTGTGGCGTATTCGATATGCCAAAAACAGTAACAAATCTCACAATGGAGACATTACTGGTGTCCGCTCCCAATCGATGAATAACGGGATGACAGTGCTACAGTGCTACCTACCAGAACATCTAAGTACTAAAAATGTCAAGTTGAATAGTTATACTCTGCTGAAAAAGATCCAAGGTTTCCAAGACCAACACAGGGCCAGAGTACAAATAAACACAGGGGTTAAAAAGATACATGCAAGAAGTCCACCTGGCAAGATTCCCAGCAGCATGATTCCCTAAAGACGGCTGGTAGAAACCCCTGAGGATGGAGCTAGGAGTAGCTCTGAGCACCACTGGGTGGGACCTAGCACACATTCCACCAATATTACTCCCCCCAAAACCAATACAATGCTGGAAGTATCATAAACCACTTCCTAAATATTACAAAGTCTTTTATTGAGATTAATCTGTTACTCATAATGAACGATGTATCATTCAATGTTATGAAATTATATAGCAAACTATTATGTAGGGGGGAAGGCCTTGTTTCATATCAATAATAATCTCTAAAATATAACTCCCCCAAATAAAATAAAATACCAAGACACGACTCATACCATACATTAAATACTAATAAATCCTATGCAAATATCTTAAAATAAAAAAAGACTACAAGGATTGTCTCAGTGGGAGGGCCAAAGGGAGAGAGAGTACAGCAGGCAGGGTGCTTGCTTGAAGGCGGCCGGACCAGGATGCATTTTTATTTGGTCTCCCAAGCCAGAGACAGGAGTAACCCCTAAGCATCCAGGTTGTGTGCCGCCCCCACCCACCCCCACAAAAAATGATTCTGTAGAAATTGAAATGTCTGTGTACTAATTCTCCAGAAAATCAATAAAATCTTATAAAAGAAAAAAATTAATTATAAAGTATGTTCAAGGTTTTAAAAATTGTAAATCTAGTGTAAGTGTGTGCATATTTATACCCCTGCATGTATGCACATAAAATTATATTTTGTGCTATTAATTTGAAAACTAATGAGATGAAAGTGGAACAATTATGGTTATATCCACTGGTTGGTTGTATGTCTTACTTTGGCATATATCTATTCAAGGATATTGTCCACTTTTAGACTTAAAGTCTGACAACATATTATATCACTGTATCACTGTCATCCTGTTGCTCATCAATTTGCTCGAGTGGGCAGCAGTAACGTCTCCATTTTGAGACTTGTTGTTACTGTTTTTGGCATATTGAATATGCCACAGGTAGCTTGTCAGGATCTGCTCTGAGGGCGGGATACTCTCAGTAGCTTGCTGGACTCTCCGAGAGGGGCGAAGGAATCGAACCCAGGTCAGCTGCGTGTAAGGTAAACGCCCTGCTGCTGTGCTATCGTTTTAGTCCTAACATACTACATATTCTACTTAAAAATGAAAAGCTATACAAAGTCTATCAGATGGCGCAATAGACCTGAGTAAATGCTATGGATGTGGGAGACTCAGATTAGCACAAGTGTAGCACAAAACAAAAATAAAACTCCAGGAATAAAATTAATTTGAGCTCTACCAAATTTTGTCAATACAAACTCCAAACTGAACAAAGATTTCCATTTATAATCCCATTACAGGCACTGTAAAATTCTGACTAATATTCTGTTTGCACAATATTAAATGATAAGCTTCATAAACCAGAGTACACAGAATATTCTGACAACTTAAGGCCAGTAAAACAACTACTATTCCCATAATTCATCTCCTTTGCAGTTCTCATGCATTAATGCCAGCCTCTTGTATTCATGACAATTTGCCCATTGTCTGTGAGATGCTGGTCCACATTTTTCTGCTGTTCTCACTTTAAAACAGCTGCCAAAATATTCCTCAATGATAATGGCATCTCTTCTGCATAGGAAAAAAGGACTGAAATATACTGTAACTCAATTATTTCCCAAACAGATACTGAGTGCTGAGAGGAAAGGGGATAATCTAAAAAGAATAGCAGTGTCCCAGATTTCAGAGTTGGGTCAATGAAGACAAACAAGTCATTAAAATGGTAAATAAGATGTGCAAAATGATCTGAAAGATGTCTAGCAAGAAGCCCTAACCTAGCTCCATAGGTAGCAAATGCCTCCTTTTAAAGCTACTACTTAAAGATGAATAGTCATTTACCAAGTATAGAAAAATGTGGAGAGAATATAGGACAGGGAGTGGAAAAAATTCCATGCAGCAGGCAGTACTATGGAGAAGTTACAGACGTAGCAATGCAGGGGCCAGACATAGTACAGTACAAAGGGTGTTTGCCTTGCATGGTGCCAACCTGGGTTCAATTCCCAGCATCCTATATGGTCCCCTGAGCACCCCCTGAGAGTAATTCCTGGTGTGGAGAGCCAGGTGTAACCCCTGAGCATCTCCATGTGTAGCCCCAAAACGAAACAAAAAGACATGAACAATTATAGTGCTTTGGAGTGCATATTAAGGAAACTGAATGCTATTTCATTAACAGAAAAATTAGATATTCACATAAGCAGTTTGATCTCTAGCTATCACCATAAGAATACATTGAGGGACCAGAGAGAGCACAGTGTTTACTTTTTATCCCCAACACCACTGGTTAAGATTTTTATCCCTAACTCTATTTGGTCTGCCAAGCATCCTGGGTGCAGTCCCCAGGCACTGTTGAGTGTGGCCCTGGAGACCATGGGACACAGCCCACCTATAGGGCACCCCATACCACCACCAGGGGTGACCAGAATTCCAGTATACAGAGGAGAGAAAAGCAGGGAGGAAGGGCGAGAGTGGGAAATAAAGGAAAAAGGACTGAAGCAAAAGAGAAATAACGGAGACAGGAACTAAAGGAAGGAAGGATGAGGAAGGGGAGGGAGAAAAGTCTAGGAGGGAGGGAGAGAAATTAGGTTGTTCCATTCTTACAATCAGAGTAGAGGTTAAGAGCCCACATCTCTTGGATTTTTCAGGGACTAGGCAGGAGATGTGGTCTGATGGGTCTGAGCCCCTTCAAGGCAATGGAGGGGTGGGAGAAAGTAGAGGCAGAACACTTTAAAGGACATGCACAGTTGATTATGTAACAACTGATCTGAAATTATTTGTTCTTGCACCATAAAAAGTAACCACTACTGCCACTGCTGGTGCCAATAGAGGAGACATCTTTTTTGTGTGTGGGGCTGTATTAGGCAGTGCCCAGAACAAACTCAGGGATCCCAAATGCAGAGCATGCACTCAAGGTCTTTGAAACACTCCCTGTCCCCTTTAAGATGACTTTTATTGAAAGGGTAATCTCCACACAAACATCCTCAAGCACACGAACATTACAGAACAAATCTTCTGTAGAAAGAATATTTTAAACCTTACCCACTTTCTTATCACTCAAAATTAGTGAAATTTGAATCTGTAAGAGAACAAGTTTAAGGGATTAGCCTGAATCTAGACTCATATCTATCTTATAAAACCAATTCTGCAGACATAGCCACAATTTTTAAATCATATGCTTATTTTCTTCTTTTGAAACCTATAAATTACCTATAAATACTATCTATTTGACATTCACACTATATTTGTTTTCAATCAGAGGTCAAGAAGCAATATATTTGATAAATTCATGATACCAAATCATAATTTTCCTCTCAGGATCTTTTCCTTTCTATGTCCAAGAGGACCAATGACATGACTCTGGGTCAGCGAGATAATACCCTGGAGGGCAACCTCAACTGGTAAACTGATTGACACCGATTTAGCAGCATAGGAGTTAAGGCACTTACTTGTCATGCATGTGATTGGTCCCAGTCAGAGACCCAGCACTGCATATGATTCCATGAGAACTGCTAGGGGTGACCAGAACATAGTCAGAAATAAGTCCTCAGCACAGGTAGGTATAGCCCCCAAATCAAAACAAAACAAATGAAAAACAATCAGTTATCACTAAAATCCCAGAATTTTACTATTACAATGATAGAAGACACTGGGACTGAGATCTGAGTGGTGGAGCATCCTTGGCACTTAATGCCCGTTCCTCAACCCAGCAACACCATGATATGGCCCTAATGACCACCCCCACCCCACCCCACCCCACCCCAGCACAGAACTGTCAGACCAACACAGCCAGCTCAAGCATCTTAGATAGTGGTCCTTGCACCTCCTACCCTCGGGCTGAACCCTGTCTTCAAAATCTCCTTACTGGGGTTGGAGCAGTAGTACAGCAGGTAGGGTGTTTGCCTAGTAGGCCGACCTGGGTTCTATTCCTGGCATCCCATATGATCCCTTGACCACCGCCAGTAGTAATTTCTGAGTGCAGTCAGGAGAAACCCCCGAGCAACATCGTGTGTGACCCAAAAAGCCAAAACTACAACAACAACAACAGAATAATAATAAAATCTCTTATATTTCTTCTGCTTTGTTTTGGGGGGCTACACCCAGCAGCTGCTCGCTCCCACAATCCAAAATCAGTACCTTGCTTCCAGCCAGACTCCACCAGTCTCCAGACAGACCTCACTGAGATATTAATCTGCTGGAAATTTAGGTATGCAGGTTTTGTGACTGAAATCTCCAGACTTCTCTAGGAGTCACTACCTCCTTCCACCTCCCTATACTTTTGGAAGCCCGAGCAGTCACATCCACACCCCGAAACTACCACCCAGTTAAAAAAGCTAGTCCAGGGGCTGGAGAGATAGCACAGTGGGTAGGGTGTTTGCCTTGCACTCGGCCAACCCGGGTTCGATTCCCAGCATCCCATATGGTCCCCTGAGCACCGCCAGGGGTAATTCCTGAGTGCAGAGCCAGGAGTGGTCCCTGTGCATTGCCAGGTGTGACCAAAAAAAGCAAAAAAAAAAAAGAAAAAAGAAAAAAAAGAAAAAAGCTACTCCAGCTCTACATTCCTAATAAAAATACTGAACTCCTGAACATACACAATGATCTCTAGTACCTGTATTGCAAACTATAATGCATAAAAGGAGGAGTGGGGAAGGGTGGAGAAAGAGAGGAGAGAGGGGAAAGAAAAGAGAAGATGGGGAGAGAGAGAGTGAGGGGGAGGGAGGAAGTGTCTGCCACAGAAGCAGGCTGCCAAGGGGGTAGAGTGGGGTTCGGGGGATGGTGGGAGGGAAACAGGAGACATTGGTGTGGGAAGTAGATGGATGGGTGTTAAAACATTGTATGACTGAAACCCGGTCATGAAAAGCTTTATAATGGTCTATCTCACAGTGATTCAATTAAAAAAAAACAACAACAACACTACTTTGAATTCATTATTACTCTAGCTAAAGAAAAAACCTGCCTTCCTATTGCCCTTTGAATGAAATTGCACTTCTTATCCCCAGGCAAACAAAAGGTAGTAGTGTTTGCTTGGTAGTACTATGCCAATTTATTTCCCAACTCTACAATTCACCAGTCCCAGCTAAAAATGGTTCTAGTGCCAGATCACTGAACATTACCATGCACACTCCTCTCTCTACAATCTCCCTAACACCAGCTTCCCCTAAGCTCAAAAACTCTATTTTTTATTATCTCCATTTACCTAAGTCTCCCTTTTAGTTCAAAGTCTATGTCACTTAACTGACCAACTGTAACACAACACAAGGTACAATTCAAAATGAGGTATCAAGGAAATAGTACAGCAGGCAGGTGTTTGCCTTGCATGCACATGACCAAGGTTTGATTCCTGGCACCCCAGATGATTCCCCAAGCACTGCCAAGAGTGATGGCTGAGAACCAGAGGAGTCAATGGGTCGAGTGCTCTGCACAGGTGAGGCCCAGGTTCAATCCCAGGAACGTCAAAGTCCTCAACACCACCAGCAGCGAACTCACAGAACAGAATTTACTAATTCTGTTTTTTATACGCTCAATGAAGAAAGGTCAGTAACGGCAAACAATTATTCCTTTAAGATATAAAAGTTATCAGGGCTAGAGCAATAGCACAACGGTTAGGGTGTTTGCCTTGCATGCAGCTGATCTGGGTTCAAATCCCAGCATCCCATATGGTCCCCCGAGCACCGCCAGGAGTAATTCCTAAGTGCATGAGCCAGGAGTGACCCCTGTGCACCGCCAGGTGTGACCCAAAAAGCGGAAAAAAAAAAGGTATAAAAGTTATCAATTTCACCAGCTGAGGGCTGGAGCAATACTACAGCAGGTAAGGCACTTGCCTTGAATGCACTTGGCCCAGATTGAATCGCCATATGGTCCCATGAGTACTGACATGAGCACAGAGCCAAGAGTAAGCCTTGAACATTGCTGGTTGTGGCCCCAAAACAAACAAAATAATTACCAGATGAACAAATGTGCTTTCAAGAATATTGTTCCACGGGGCTGGAGCAGTAGCACAGCGGGTAGGGCGTTTGCCTTGCACGCGGTCAACCCGGGTTCGATTCCCAGAATCCCATATGGTCCCCTGAGCACCACCAGGAGTAATTCCTGAGTGCAGAGCCATGAGTAACCCCTGTGCATTGCCAGGTGTGACCCAAAAAGCAAAAAACAAACAAACAAAAAAACAAAACAAAAAAAACAGAATATTGTTCCACACAGTACATCAGAAAATTACCTCTTATTATATAATATTTATGAAGAAAATACACAGCATTTCCATTACCAAAACTATTCAATCTAAGGGCTGGGGAGCTGACTCAAGAGCTAAGGCACATGCTTTGTATAATGGAACCTCCAGATTCAATCCCTGGCACAGAGGGTGTGGCAAAATAAAGCTAATTTGAATTTAATCAAGCTATTTTATCTAATTTTAAGTTTACAAGAAACAAAAGATCAAGTTAAGCAGCATCACATCAAAGCAACTTTAAAAGTCACAGTAGATACAGAAAACTCTACACAATATAAGCACTTTAAGCTGTTATCCTCAGGGGGCAATGGATAGTACAATGGATAAGGTGCTTGCCTTGCCTGTAGTAGATCCAGTTGGATCTCCGGCATCCCATGTGATTCCCTGTGCACTTCCAAGAGTGATTCCCTGAGCACAGAGCCAGGAGTAAGCCCTGAGCATGCTGGGTGTTTGGCTCAAAAACAAACAAACAAAAACACAAGGGGGTCAAAGAAAAAGTACAACAGACAGGATGCTTATCTTGCATGTGGCAAATCCAGGTTTGATATATATAATTAATCCCCATAGTACAGGATCATCTTTCAACTTTTCTATATGTTTAAAAGTATTTACAGGATGTCAATATGACAGTACAGTGGGAATGGTGCTCGCCTTGCACAAGGCAGACCCAGGTTTGATCACTGGCACCACATAAGGTACCCCGAGTCCACCAGGAATAATCTCTGACTGCAGAGCCAGGAATAAGCCATGAGCACTGCCACTTGTGACCTAAAACTTCATAACAGAAACAAAAAAGTATTTAAAATAGGAATCAATGGGGATAGCACAGCGGGTAGGGCGTTTTGCCTTGCACGCGGCCAACCCGGGTTCGATTTCTAGCATCCCATATGGTCCCCCAAGCACCACCAGGGGTGATTCCTGAGTGCATGAGCCAGGAGTAACCCCTGTGCATCGCTGGGTGTGACCTAAAAAGCAAAAATAAATGAATGAATGAATGAATGAATGAACAAATAAATAAAAATTATAAAATAGGAATCAAATAGTAAAGGGATTAATATACTTATATACACAGCCAACCCCAGTACCACCAAGTCTCCCTCAAGCACTACCAAGAGTGCTCCCTGAACACTGCCAGCTGTGGCCAAAACTTAAATTTAAAGGAAAATAAAAGATATCAGTCAACAGACCAGGGATATAGCTCAAGCAACAAAGCGCATGCTTCACCTATGTAAAGTCCTATGTTCCATTCTCGGCACTAAAATAGAAAAGTAGGCCAAAAATAGTACCTTAGAACAATCTGGTTTTTTTTTTTTTTTTTTTGTTATTTCATTTTTAGGCCATACCTGGAGATGCTCAGGGTTTACTTACTCGTGGTTCTGGGCTCAGGGGATCTTATAGGATGCTAGGAATTGAACTCGGGTCCATTGCATGCAAGGCAAGTGTCCTAACCATTATACTATCATCCCGGCCCCCATAGAACAAATTTTAAGGTTTATATTTTCTATTCCTGTTTATCAGTCTAAAGGGAAAAATTTGACTGAAGTTAGGCTCAGGTCCTGCAAAGATAAGAGTAGGCATGTTTTTCAGGCATCACTGTCAGTGTTGAAGCCCTGGGTCATGTGTCCTTTTAGCTATCTGCAAAATTCAAAGAAAATTTTCAGGCTCTGAACACTGGGGAGAAAGTATTTGGTTACAAACATTCCTGCTTCCATAGAATTATACCCAGATTTATGTGCTGGGGTAAATCTGGGACATAAGATTTAGTCGTCACCAGGGCACTGGCAGCAAGTCCATCTATGGGGAGAGAAGTTTGATGTGAATTTCATTCTTGAAGCACATGGGGCCTGGCATCTTGTCCATGGCAAATACCGGACCCAACCAACAGTCCCCAGTTATTCGTCTGCATTGCCAAGACTGAGTGGTTAGACAGCAAGCATGTGGTCTTTGGAAGGTGAAGAAGGACATGGCTATTATGGAGGCTATGGGTCCAGGAATGGCAAGACCAGTAGCAAGAAGATATTAATTTTTGAATATGGACAAGTCTAAAAGCTCTGATTCTCTCAGCCACCAGACAATTCCTTCCTTCTTCAGCTCAGAAGAACACCCCTCCATCCCTCACCGTGCTCTGTATGTCCTCTGGTCCTCATGCTTTCCATGCAGTTTCCATTTCCTATCCCTTGAAAGTCTAACTGGAATGCAGAGTTGTTTATGATTATGAAAATAAGTAATATTCGCTAAAAAAGTGGACAGTTTACATGTTGGCTATCTCTGCAGGGTCAGCATAACTTCCATGATTTAATCAAAGAATACTGATATCACTGTACATGGCAAGCACTCAAGAAATGTATTTTTTTCTCCCACCAAACCCCAATGTTTGATTTCATATGCTGATGTGGCTGAATGCATTTCACAAGCTAACTTTATTAGCTATTAGGGGTAATTTTTGTTTGGTTACTTATTTATCTTTTTGATACTAAAGAGTTAACCTATGCCTTGCTCAAAAGCTGGTGGTAATGTAAAATGATATATCCACTAAGTAAAACACTATAGCAGTTCCCCATAAAACAAAAATAGAATTACCATATGATCCAGCATTTCCACTTTTGAATATATACTCAAAAGAACTGAAAACAGGAACTCGAAATGCATCTGTACCCCCGTGATCATAGAGCATTATTTACAAAAGGCAAATAATAGACACAAGTAGCCATCAAGGATGGATAAATAGAAAGTAGTATATATGTAATAGAATATTACAGAGCCCTAAAAAGCAACTTCAGATATATGATGCAACTTAGGTGAAGAGATATCACACTAAGTGAAATAAGTTCTATACAAAAAGGTAAACATGAGGAAGAGTAGTCAAATTAAGTAAAAACAGAATGAACAAGGGTGTCAGGAGCAAGGGGAATAAAGACAAAACAGCAAATTGTTCTCTGAGTATAGCCTCTTAGTTTGAAAGAGTAAACCATTATGGATGTATATGGTGGCAGTTACAGAACAATGTGAATAGACTTAATGCCGCTTTACTATAAATACACTTAAAATGATTAAAATGTTCAAATGTACGTATTTTACTAAATTAAAATATTTTTGGAAAGAGTTGTATCATCCAAACCAAACTCTTAATGACAGTGGGAGAGATTTTCATTTGTTAATGTGTATGTACATGCTGGCTCAAATTTTATAAGCATTTGCAAACTAATGAAAAATTTAAAGCCTAATTTTTTTGGAGTGGGGGCCACAGTCAGTGGTGCTAAGGGATTACTCCTGGCTCTGCACTCAGAAATCACTCCTGGCAGGCAGAGGACCATATGAGATACTGGGGTTTGAGCCTGCCACATTCAAGGTAAATACCTTACCCGCTGTACCATCTCTCCAGTGCCTAAATACTGATTATTTTGAAATGAAATATTTGCTTAGACAATATGCTAAAATGACAAGTAGAAGCTCAAAAGGTTGAGAGACTGAACCTATATCACACAAACAGGAAAAATCAAGGCTAAAATTTAGAATCTCTTCTTGAAAAACACACCCAAGCAATAGAATAAGGGGAAAAAACAAAACATGAATTCCATATTGATGTGATTAGGAAACACTGTAATAAAATATATAAAAGCAGAACTGATACTAAAAAAGTCAATGATTTTGCACAATGTAGTATAAATTCCTACAGAAAAAATAATAATCATGCTTACTATGCAGTTTCCAAAAAAGGCTAAAAAATTGGAAGTGCTGAGAGATACAAGAACACCTTCGGGTATTCCCCACTACCCTAAGGGCAAATACTTACCGTCTTCAGCAAAATCATGACTCAAGTTGCAGGGGTATCACACAGGAAAAGAAACATGTGAAAAAGATACTGGGGCAAGAAAGAGTAGTCAGTACGGTGCTGTCTCGCATGTGGCCAACTCAAGTTCTATCCTTAGCATTCCATATGATTTCCCCAAGCAGCATCAGAGTCATTTCCTGTGGGCAGAGCCAGGAGTAACTCCTGAGCATTGTGGAGTACAGCCCCCAAACAAACAAACAAAAAAAGAAGGTGAAATACTGGTTTGAAACAGGAGACTGGGTGAAAATTTACAAAGTGAATGGAGAGACTTGTAGCTTTCTTCCCCCATCCAGCCCTAGAACAGTGCCAGCTAAAACTCATTATTTCTGCCAATTCTTTCCTCTCTCAATTATTCTACTTAGAGAGAGACAGAAAAAAAAAAAGAAAGACCTTTATTTGAATAAACTGAAAGCCTTCTTACCCTTTACCCAGGACAAAAAAGAGAAAAAACATGGGAGTTCATTAGTCATTAAGCCAAGCTGGTGCATGCCCAATGAGCTCTCAATTAACTTTGGAACTTTTTGTTAAATGTGAAGAAACTGCTAAGGATCTCACAGATCTTAAGAATGCCAAGAAAAAGAGGGAAATGAAAAAAAAAAAAAAGCAAAAAAACTAGAGGAATCAAACACAATTCAAGGAACAGAAAAGCCTGTCAAAGAAACTATCATTAATATCTTTGAAGGAACAGATGATACTGCTTTTGTGAAAAGGGAGCAAGATCCTATAACATAGCAAGAAAAAAATAAGAGCACACATTGAAAGTGTTTTAAAGACAGCTGAACGAAGGACTGGGGTCTTTTTAGCAGTGGCAGTGGAGTCATATGCTGCGTATGTATGCACTGTGTTCAATCTCCAGGCCACATGTGTCCACACTCATCTATATACTTAAGACTACACACTATATACAAATAAAAATCATTATGGCAACTGGGGATAAAGCTCAAAGGGCTAGTAAGCATGCTTTGCATGTAGGAGGCCCAGCAAACCCAGCATCATATGCTTCCACAGGACTGCAAGGAGCCAAGTTGGAGCACGGAGCTGGGAGCAGCCCCTGAGCAGAGCTGGATGTGATCTTTAACGCCATACTCCCTCTCTCCAGCAAAAGTTTCATTATGTAGGGTTATGTGACTCAGCAGTACACTACTTGAGTCGTATGTGTGAAGCCTCGAGTCTAATCCCAAACTTCAGGGGAAAATAAGCATTGTGTTGTACATCTAAGATGAAGACAGTGCCATACATTAATTGGATCTCAACATTTAAGCTGAAAATTTCAAATGGTTGAAAAAACTGACAGGGGAAAAATAATGACAACTTTTGGAAGCAAATTTTTCGACATCAACATTGAAAAATAGGCAATAAAGCATTCGAGTTTTCATTTTTTTTTAAATTTTGGTTGTTTATGGGGGAGTAAAGTTACAACTAGCAGTGTGTGGGTTGGTGCTTGGGGACCACCATAGTGGTGTTTTAGGGGATGTGGTGCTCCTCAGCACCTGAGCCTCCTTCATACATTCAGTCCACTGATCTATCTTTCCAGCCCTCCAGCCCCCACGCTTTTTTTTTTTTAAGTCTTTGGGCCACACCTGGCAGTGCCCAGGGGACCATTTGGTATGCTAGGGATGGAACCCGGGTCTACTATTTGCAAGGCAAGCACTCTACTTGCTGTACTCTATCTCTCTAGCCCCCTCCAAACTTTTGAAGACCGATAATTGTCAACACCAAGGTCCTTCCACTGCCAAAGATTCAAGTGTGAGGGTAAAAATAAAATTTAAAATGAAGTGTAAATATATGTACATATGTATACATATATTTCCCACCTACTCTTCTATCATACCCGGAGAGGAAACCAAAATGAATACATCAAAAGAAAGGCATGGAATCCAGAAAAAGAAAGGGCTCAACAAAAGTGAAAGAAATTCCCAGAATATGATCTCAGGGAATTCCCAAGATGACAGCTTTGCAACAGGCCTAAAGAAAAAAACGAGAGACTAAAACAGGAAGAGCAACTACAAAAGGGATTAGAAACAAATGAAACTGATGGATTTATCTGACCGATATGACCATGTGAAAATTTGCACAGAAGCATTTCACAGAACTGTGAGTGCAGAGAGGAATATTCTACCAGTCAAAACTAAACAAACTGGGGGGGGGGGGAGGGGGGGAGCCAAGGAAGGAGAAACAAAAGATTACACAAGAAAATAAAATCTTAGTAAACTACTATCTCAGTCATAACAAATACTGGCATGAAAACTCTGAATATGAATTTAACTTATTAAAGTACTGGAACAACAGTAATAGAATGCTGACGCTTGGAGGTCTTGTATTAAAAAAATCTGCAAACATCTATTCCTTTGTAAGTACTGACATTTGCATCATATTCATTCTAAGAAAAACGTCCACTGTGTTTTCTTCATAGTTTATTTTGTTATAATTATTTACTTGAAATTTGTTTCAAATGCAGTATCATGATTTGCAACAGTGTTACTATTCATGTTTCAGGCATATAATGTCATAGATTGTGAATATCCCTCCACCACTGTTCATAGATAACCTTCTTGTACCCCCATTCACCCACTTAGCAGACTCAGTTCTGTACGCTGAGTTTGGAAAAGTCTCTATTTTCACTAAAAGTTAAATTCTGTGACTACACTTCCCTGAAAAATTGAGGCCTATGGGCCAGGGAGATGGCTCAAAGAGCTGCAGGAGATGCACTTCACGCATGAGTCCCTGGCAATGCATAGTCCCCAGAGCACCATGGGGAGCAACCTCCAGAGAACTGAGATGGGAGTAGTCCCAAAACCCCCCAGGTGAGGTCCAAAACAAATAAACTCTGAAATGTCCTAGTTTTGTCTTGGGACACAGAGACATTCTAAGAAAAACAATGTTTTTAAAAATATAAATCATAGGGGCTGCAGCAATAGCATAGCGGGTAGGGCATTTGCCTTGCATGCGGCCAACCTGGGTTCAAATCCCAGCATCCCATATGGTCCCCTGAGCACCGCCAGGAGTAATTCCAGAGTGCAAAGCCAGGAGTAACCCCTGTGCATCGAAAGCAAAAAAAAAAAAAAAAAAAATCACAGAACCTCCATTAATCAATAAAAAGCTGAGAATGGTAAACACCCCCAAAATGCAAAACAGAAACACTAATATAATTTAGAAGTCAGATAAATTTAATTGATTACTGAAATATGGCACATTTTTAATATCTAATGGTATGAGCTCTATTGTGAGATATTCTAAATTTTGGATACCTTTAGTTAACCTCAACTTTCCCCATTTACTGCTCAATAATTTATTCAACCTTAACAAGAAAAAAGGGTCACAAATGGTTTAGTAGATAGATTAAAAGTACCAAACCTGGTTATTTTCTAGTTTTAAAGTTTCAAAATGTGGATGAGCAAGATAGCTCTAAGGGCTGGAGCAACACTTTTCATGCAGGAACCCCAGTCCCATCCCACACACTGTCAAAGCATCATAGGGCGTGTTCCCATCCCCCACCAACCCAAGGTCCACTAGATGTGGCCCAAAACAGACAAAGAGCTCTAAAATGTTTTGCACCCTTTTTCAAGAAATAAATTTAGAGCTTGAGAGTTAGTGGGTAAGGTGCTTGTGTTACACTCCAGGTCCACCACTGACACAGCATACGGTCCCCCAAGCACAGTCAGGAGTAAGCTCTGCACACACCTGAATGTGGCCAGAACCAAAATAATAGTAAACTGAGCTTTTATTTGATAATCCAAATAATCATGCAAATCAGTTACAGCACTGATTAGACGGCCTGAAAAGTTTTAGGTTTGTGCAACATCAGTAACTAGACTAAATGGGTCTAGACTAGTATGCTTTCACATTTTTTTCATTCATCACTCTTATTTACTACATTCTTTCTTCATATGGATTGACCTATCTTTTCATTTGTTTATTAAAAAATAAAAAGCAGGGGCTGGAGCGATAGCACAGCAGGTAGGGCGTTTCCCTTGCACTCGGCCGACCCTGGTTCGAATCCCAGCATCCCATATGGTCCCCTGAGCACCACACCACCACGAGTAATTCCTGAGTGCACAGCCAAGAGAAACCCCTGTGCATCGCCAGGTGTGACCCAAAAAGCTAAAATAAATCAGCAAATAAATAAATAAATAAATAAAAAGCAAAGGACAGGTACAAAAAAAAAAAAGCGGGTAGGGTACTTGCCTTACATGTGGCCAACCTGGGTTTGACACTCATGCCCTGCCATGACTGATTCCTGAGTTGAGAGCCAGGAGTAAGCTCTGGGCACTGTCAGTTGTAGCCCCAAAACCAAAAAATAAAAGACAGAGTAACATTTTGTTTTTGTTTTAACAAGTTTTTACTGTTGTTGCTGCTATTTAAAGAGGTCACAAAGAAACTCCTAGAAACTGTAAGCCAATACAGCAAAGTGGCCGGCTACAAAGTTAACTTATAAAAATGTGTTGTGTTCCTATATGCAAATAATGAATCAGAAGAGAAAGAGATCAAAGAGTCTGTACCATTTAAAAATGTGTCCAAACTCATCAAGTACCTAGGAATCAACTTACAAAAGACATGAAAGACCTGTACCATGAAAACTTCAAAACACTTAAGAAAAAAAAATGAAGACCTTAGGAAATGGGAAAAAAATTCATGCTTGTGGATTGGAAGAACCAATGTTGTCAAAATGATCATTCTACCTAAATTACTGTAGAGATTCAATGCAATCCCTATCCAAATTCAGACAACATTATTAGAACAGTCAAATGTAAAGTTTGTGTGAAATTATAAGATTCCGGATAGCCAAAACCATACTGAAAGAAAAAAAAAAAACTGGGAGGAATCTCGTAACTAACTTGAAGCTATATACTAAAGCCATATTGATGGTTTGGTACTGTATGGTTGATACAGAAAAACTCTCATCAGTGGGTCAGAATAAAATATCCAAGGACAAACCCCATTCATATGGTCAGTTAATTTTTGACAAATCTCACAACAATAAGAATGACAATTGTCAAAAATACTGGAAATAACCTGTGTTGGCAGAGGTGTGGTAAAAAATGAAATCTCACTCACTGCTGGAGGTTTGTTGCCTGGTTCAACCTTAATGGAAAACAATATGAAGATATCTCAGTAAACTTAGAATAGTGGAGGGATGGTATATATACACAATAAAATACTACACAGCTGTAAGGAATGATGAACTCATGCAATTCTCAGCAACATGGATAGAATTGTAAGGTATGTTAAATGAAGTACGCCAGAAGAAGGATAAAGACGGGATGAGCTCACTTATATGACAGTATTTAGAAAAACTGGATGAGGGAACGTAATGGTTTCAGAGGTGATACCCAGATCACCTGATCGCTCCAGAACAGAGGGAGAAGAAAGTAAAGTTAAGGGGATGGGGGAGAAGAGACAGACAAGAAGCAAGGAGTGGGGGTGGGGGCGAAGAGGATTCAGGTACATTAGTGGTGTTAAGAAATGATAAAGCTAAATATCCAAACCAGAGTCAACAACACTAAAGTCGTGAGACCCAATCTTTAACAACAGGACTTAAAAAAGTTCCTGTCAAGAGGGCAGGCTTGGGGGAAGGCGGAGTTAACAGAAGGGAACCTGGGAGCATTGGTGCAGGAAAGTTGACACGGTGGTGGTATTGGGGCTGGAACACCGTATGGCTAAAACTTGAATGACTTTGTAAGTCACAGAGCCTTAACAAGCCTTTCTATTATTATTATTAATTTTTAAGATTAGAATTAAATATAGTAGGGCTGGAGCATTAGCACAGTGGGTAGGGCGTTTGCCTTGCACATGGCAGACCTGGGTTCGAGTCCCAGCATCCCATATGGTCCCCTGAGCACCGCCAGGGGCGATTCCTGAGTGCAGAGCCAGGAGTAACCCCTATGCATTGCCAGGTGTGGCTCAAAAAGCAATAGATAAATAAATATAATAGCTTGGAACTGTTTAATGGAGATGAGGGGTTGGACTTTTTAGATCTCTTGACGTTTTTTGTTTGGTTGCTTTTTGGTGTTGGGGCCACACCTGCTGGTGCTCAGGGCTTACTCCTGGTTCTGTGTTCACAAATCACTCCTGACTATGCTTGGGAAACCATACGGGGTGCCAGGGATTAAACCCAGGTTTGTAGCAAGCTAGAGAAGTGCCTTATGTACTGTAATCTGTCACTGTCACTGTCATCCCGTTACTCATCCATTTGCTCAAGCGGGCACCAGTAACATCTCCATTGTGAAACTCGTTGTTACTGTTTTGGGCATATCCAATACGTCATGGGGAGCTTGCCAGGCTCTGCCGTGTGGGTGAGATACTCTCAGTAGCCTGCCAGGCTCTCCAAGAGGGGCGGAGGATGTACTGTAATGTTTTATGACTATTTCTTTTTTTTTTTTAAAGTGATGAGTCTATTTTCCTTGCTTGGGTGCCTTTTTAGCTAGGTTTCAATTCTGATTCAAAGCAATCAATGAGCTATGGGAAAATTGAAGAGACGACTAAATTAATTCTATGTGCTAGTCTATAAAATATCCAACTTAGAGCAATAAAAAGAGATACATACCTTTATTAAAAAAAAAAAAAAGACGGCATTTCATATTGTCCCCTGAGCACCACCAGGGGTAATTCCTGAGTTCGGAGTAACCTCTAAGCATCACCAGGTGTGAGCCAAAAAAAAAAAAAAAACAATAATAATAATAATAATAATAATAATAAAAAATTAAAAGGACACCCGATTATCTATTCATCAAGATTTAAATGAAAACTGCAGTGAAAAGACTTTTATATTTGACATGTATGCAATTTATTACTTAAATGCCACTTTTTCTTAAGAATCTTCAGAGTCAGAACTATACCACAATGGGTAGGACACTGGTCTTATAGCAGCTAATCAACCCCAGACACCCCTTATAGTGCCCCAAGACCATCAGGAATGATCCCTGAGCACAGAGTCAGGAATAAGTTCTGAGCACCACTGGATGTGGCCAAAAAAAACCAAACAAAAATCTTTTATGAGTATTTAACATGAAAATTCCAAGTTAAAATTTTCATGATTAAATTTACAATGAAGACACTACACAACTATCCTCTTAATTTTTTTAAAGCAGATTTCTGGCCAGTAATGTAACTCTAGTTGCTGGGTCTTACAACTCTATTAATATTTAGCTACTATTCCCCTCCCCCCCAATGTCAACCTAAACAATCATTGCTTATTTTCATGCTTACTAAGGTAAGCTGTTAGCCTTTAAAAGGAAACCTACTATCATTTAAAAAACTACAAAGAAAAAAAAGAAAAGAAAAACACTCCCTTTAATAGTCATTACACTTCAAGGGCTATTTAAATTAGAATACCAGTGTATGTATTCTAACAATTGTATTCAGCAATTCCAATACACTGACAACTGGCTATACCCATATTCATTTCCTCATTCAAGGAACTTAGAAGTGCAGACGCTGCTCAACACACATCACCAATAAAACCGACAGCTCAAAGAGCTGGAGGGCGGGAAGCCCAAGTTGGATCTCAACACTGCAATGTTCTAGAGCTGAACCCCCCAAACCCTAGCACCAAGACTCAGTGAGTTCCTGATTGGCCAAAGCAAAGACAAAAAGTGATATTCAGCTTCAAAAGGATAATCTTCCAGGCACTGAAAGATTGGGTTTTGTTTTGTTCTATTTTTATTTTTTTGGTTTGAGGGACACACCAGCGGTGCTCAGCGTACTCCTGGCTCCTGCACTCAGAAATCACTTCTGGCGATGCTCTAGACCATGTGGGATGCCGATGATCCAACCCAGGTCGGCTGCTGCAAAGTAACCACCCTTGTATCAACGATAAACATGATATAATATCGCTCCCACCCAAAGCACTCCAATCTTTGTACATTTTAAGCCATCAAAACAAAATAGCTTTAAAACACTGACCTCATAAATTCGGGGATAAAAGCAGCCTAAATGCCATCTTCAAAAACCAACTTTCCTAGAAATGACTGCAAAGCTGACAGATCTTATCTCGCACCTGAAGGCCAACCCTTGGATGTCAAAGCCCTGCTTTGACAAAAACATCCAAGAAGCAACACTTACTATGTACGCACTTGCCCGCAGACCTAAGGAACTTTGATTTCTCCGTGGTCAACATTCAAACAGAATTATCACGGACAGCAGCTCTAAGTTGCCATCAGACCTGCCATGCTAAGGTGAAGCACTGCTCCATTCTCCAGAAACTCCACCTGACCATAAACTGTCAACGTCTATTTACCACGAAGATCAGAGCGATGTCCTTTCCCAGCAGTCGCCTCATTTTCCACCCGGACCACCAACAGACAGCTTCGGAAGGACAGCCACATAGTTAACGATCGTCCGCCTCCCTAGGAGCAGCACCTTGCTACATTTTAACAAGAAAACAGTCCAGCGGGGTCAGAGAAGGAGGCGGAAATCTAACCTTCCTTCTAGGATGCTCAGACACTGCAACAAGCCACTTGATTTTGAAGATCCCCTTCTCCCCCCAAGTCCTGAAAAAATCAGAAGTCCTGATTTTTTATCATTTTATCACTCTTGATTTTTATCATTTGCAACACGGGGGTGAGGGGGGGGGAATATATATTATATAGGGCTGAAAATTCTTTGCTTAAATGGGTGTTTCCAAGGGGAGCCCGGAGACACTCAAGAACGAGCTGCGGCGGGAGAGTGCAGCGAGGGCTACTCCTGAAACAGCTTCGCGCCCTGCAAACACACCTCCGTTCCCTAATAGGGATGAAAACTCGGACTCGGGCCTCCGGGAGCTCCCCAGTGACGCCGCTAGACACACACACACACACACACACACACACGCACGCACTTACACACGCACGCACTTACACACGCACGCACTTGCACACATACTCACACACTTTGGGGTTTGGGCACAGGATTTTCTGTCACCAGGACGAATTCCGGGAGCGTGTCTAATCGAGCTCAGCACCCGGCACATCCCTTCTCCAGACCTCAGGCTGCGGGATGCCCCCCCCCCCCGCCCCGCCCCGCCCCACCACCGCCGCCGCCACCATCACGACCCTTCCAGCGGATCCTGCACAAGACCGCGGCGCCCCGACGGCGGCGCAGGGACGTGCGAGAGGCGCGTTCCGGCCCTTTCCCCCGGGCCGCCCCCGAAATTACAGGCTCCATTTCCTGTCCCCGAGAGGGGGGTGGGGGGCCAAATCGCCCGCCCAGAACTGATCCGGCCGCCGAGCTAGCACGCGCGCGCCGCGCGCTGCCCCGGCCCGGGCCCCCGAGCTTCCCCCCTCCCCCACTCCCGGCGCCCGCACCCACCTCGCGGCTGCGGCTTCACGTCCCCGTTCTCCTCGCGCGCGGCCCCGCCGGCCTCGCCCGGCCCGCCGAGGCCGTGCCTGCGCCGCTCCCGGTCGCGCTTCTCCTTGGGTCTGCGCGGCGGCTTGGCGCCGGCCGGGGACGCGGCGGCGGCGGCGGCGGCGGCGGGCGGCAGCAGCAGCCGCGGGGGCTGCGCGTGCAGCAGCGTAGGAGGCAGCAGCAGTTTGCGCGGCAGCGGCTGGGACGAGGCGGCGGCGGCGGCGGCTGAGGAGGGCAACCCCGGGCTGCCGGAGAACGAGAACCCGCTGCGAGCAGAGGACGGCGAGGGGGCGGCTGACAGAGCGGCGAAGCTCCACGCCGCGGGGCTGCCATAGCTCTGAGGCGAAGGTGCCGCCGGCGGCTGCAGCTGCCTGCTGTGGCCGCCGCTGCTCCCTTCTCCGTTCAGTCTCCGCGGCGTCTTCTTCTCCTCAGTCCGGACCTTCTTGGCGGACAGAGGACCTGGCGGGTCCCGGGAAGGGGGCTGCAGCTTGCCCAAGGCTTCTTTTTCCGAGACGGCGGCGGCGGCGGCGCCGTGCATGGGGCTCGGCGGCTCCGCCATTTTGCGCTCCTGTTGTATTTACTCTCCTCGGCTCCCGGGCGCGGGGTAAAAGGGGTGGGACCTCCGCGGGGAGGCGGGCGGGGAAAGGGGCACCGGCCGGGTTGGCCATTGGGTGAGCCACTCCGAGGAAGCCAATCCAAGCCATCCTCTCGAAACCCATCCTCTCGAAACCAATCCGAGGTCCGCATCTGAAACCCGAGAGGCGGGCTCGCCTAGCGCCCGCTTTGGAGGTCAAAGCTCGGCGGGGCGCGGTTTTGTGGCCGAGCTTGCTGCTGGGGAAGGTTTTCAATGGTCGCCAGCGTGAACTCGGCTGCCCCGTGGAGTGTCCGGGAAGAACCCTCGCTCCCGACCCCAGAGTCGGCCCCGGGCCCAGGTGGCGCTCATCTCTGCTCGAACAAGTTTTGTCTTGTATCACTTTCTCTTTTCCCCCCCGGGGGTACCATTTGGTACCCTGCCCAGACTGCCGCGGCTCTGAGAGCCTCGTTTCGGGGTTGCTGGATGCAGAGGAGAAAAGTTTGCCTGTAATTAAGTCCTTCTGCTCAGCTGGAGTAAATTGGTGGGAGGGGCTTAAAAAGAAATCCCTGGTGTTCTGGCCAGATGTGTTGCAGTTGTTAAAGTCGTCGGCTCTAAATACTTGGAGGGCCATCACTCCCAGCAAATGTACAACTTTCGGATTACTTCCAGACTTGAAGGTAAGACGTTGCCTGGATAACATTTTTTGTTCAGCTTAGTAGTGATGGACTTTAAAAGATTATATTTTTATTGCAATTTGTAAATATTTGGAAAGCAGTATTTTTTCCCCAGACCCCCGTGTTTTAGTGTTTGGTTTGAACCCGGAGTGTTCTGTATTGGGTAAGCTTGTGCTTTGAGTTCTAGATTAATTAATAAGAGGTTGGGTGGGTCAGTAATATACGATTGAATCCATTGTAATGCCAAACAAAGCTAGAAGCACGACTTTATTTCACTCGAAGATCTCGCGTGAAATGAGAAAGTCGAAGTGATAGATCTAAAAAATGAAGCCAAGTCAGGATATGACCAGTTAGACGCTAGAGTCAGAGAAGAAAGTCTGTTGGCAGCAACAGGCTGGGAACAGTTAAACGACTTTCTAGGATTACCTATTCTCATGACCCTACATAGTTAGAATTCTTTAATTTGTTTTCCCTGTTTTAAGTTTGGTTTTAAAAATAAGTGGGGCCTGGGGGCCATAGCTCAGGGGCAGTACTAGCCTTGCCTGTGTGAGTGAGGTCCTAAATTCAGTCCCCAGCACTGCAAGAAAGGAAAATTGGGTTAGGGAGATTGCCCCAGAGGATTAGAGTACTTTCTGGGTTCGACTTCTGAGACCATAAACAAAAACTTTTAAAATATATTTGCTTATAGATATTTCAAAAGTTTTACAGTAATAAAAGTTTTTACTTTTTGATATATAAAAGTGAAAAGCGTATAGTTGGAATTGACTGGCAACAGCTATCTTCATGAAAAGCAACAGTAAGTGGTAGCGTAGACAAAGAGAATCAGTGATGATTGTTGGGGACAAAGCTATAGAACAGCGGGTAGAGCGCATGCCTTGCACACCTGGGTTTGATCCTGGGTACCAGGGGTGCTCCTTGAGCACAGAACCAGGAGAGACCTTGAGCACAGCCAAGTTTGCCCTGCCCTCCTCCCCCCCCCTCCCCAAAAGTAAAAATTAGCGGAGGTAGAGATAGTTCAGTGGGTAAGGCTTTGCCTTGCATTGCTGACCAGAGTTTGATCCTCAGCATTTCAGTATGGTTCCTTGCACATTCCCCCACGCCACACGGCAGTCCCAAGTTCCAGGCCTGCTAGGAAAAAGAGAAAATTGGAAACAAAGCAAGAGTACAGTGGGTAGGGTGCTTGCTCTGCACACAGATCTGGATTCAATTCCCAGCATACTTCATGGCCCCCCCAAGCCCGCTGGGAGTGTTTTCTGAGTGAAGAGCCGGGAGTACGTCCTGAGCACTGTGAGTGTGGCCCCAAAACAGAAGGGATAAGGGAAGGGAGAGAGAAAGGCTAGCCAGAACAAGAGGACAATGGATAGGGTAATTGTATAGTGGTTAGGACATTTGCCTTGCGCTGCCAACCAGGGTTTGATAATCAGCATTTCATATGGCTTCCTGCATACCCTCCACCCCACCCCCAGCACCGCCAGTAATTCCTGAGTGCAGAGACAGGAGAGACCCCTGAGCAGTGTTGAGTGTAGCCCCCTCCCCCCAAAAAAAAATAGAACAAAATAAATATCTGTTACTCACTGCCTTTTTTTGATTTTGTTTTTAGTTTTTGAGCCATATCTGGTGATAGATGGGCTAGAGCAAAAGCACAGTAGGTAGAGTGTTTGCCTTGCATGCGGCCGACCCGGGTTCGATTCCATCATCCCTCTCAGAGAGCCCGGCAAGCTACCGAGAGTACCCCGCCCGCATGGCAGAGCCTGGCAAGCTCCTCATCGCATATTTGATATGCCAAAAAACAGTAACAAGTCTCACACTGGAGACATTACTGGTGCCCGCTCGAGCAAATCAATGAACAATGGGACAACAGTACTACAGTTCTACCTGGTGATGCTCATGCATTACTCCTGGCTGTCCTCTAGGGACCTATGGGATGCCTGGTCCTGGGCTGGCCATGTGCAAGGCAATGTACTATCAATGTACTATCAATCCAGACCCAGGGGTCATCAAAAGGTACTCACTACCTTAAAGGTACTCACTACCTTTTTATGACCTTATTTGGTGTATTTCATCTGTCAGAGCTTCTACTTTGTAAGAAGCATTTGAGTTTCTAACAGAAGTCACTTTCATATTTTTTCTTTTTTCTGGGGCCACACCTGTTGGTGCTCAGGGCTTACTCCTGGCTCTGCACTCCGGAGTCACTCCTGGCTATCTCAGGGGACTGTATGTGGTGCTGGGATCAAACCAGGATTGGCCATGAGCAAGTGAATGCCCAATCCACAGTACTATCACTCTGTGCCCCCTTCTGCATTCTAAACTTCTGCCATATTCAAAATCACATTGAACTCTGCTGCTAAAGTGGTTTCTATTTTAGGGTGAAAGAGATAATACAGGTGTAAAACACTGTTCAGTGTGCTGCCAAACAGGGTTCAAGATCTGGGCACCGCATGTACCCAAGCATTGCCAGGAACAACCCCAGCACAGAGTTAGGCCGACAAAGATGGGCCCCAAATAAAAAATAAAATATCTTCTTTATTGGTGAGCTTCCAGATACAGAAAAGTATCTATTATACAAATTAACATAATACTTGGAAACTTACAGCACTTATTCCTTCATCTTGCAAAATCAGACTTGATTTTGGTAAGACTTGATAAGCACCCATTAAAGTGTACTCTTACAATGAAGAACAAAATCATGGCAGTCCTACAAAACTAGTCATGCTCTGACCCCTTCTTCTCTATCAAGGTCAAAGTCTTTATTCCCTCACCCCCAGCCCCCGCGTTTTGGGTAACAACCAGCAATGCTCAGGACTTACTACTGGGTCTGCACTCAGGGATCACTTTTGGCAGGCGCAGGGGTGTAGGGAATAGAATCCAGGTCAGCTGTATGTAAGGAAAATGTTCTAGCCACTGTACTATCACTCCTTCCCCCTGCTGTTGCTCTTTATCTCACTCTACACACTTCTCTGTTAATTACTCATCACATTGTTTTCTAATAATTCATAAATGCTGACAGTTCCTAATAAAGGATGAAGGAAAGACGAGAATAAAACACACACGCAAAACACGAAAAGTGTCTACCAACGTTGTACACTTGGTTCTTGCTTCTGAAAGGCTGTAAGTTTTTCAAGGGCAGGGATAATGAATTTTTTAAAACTTGTTTGCAGAAGCCATAATGCCCAAAAGTAGAGAAAGAGTATGGGGAATATTATCTGCCATGGAGGCAGGGAGAGGGTGGGAAAGGGGGGGTATACTGGGGAGATTGGTGGTGGGGAATGTGCACTGGTGGAGGGATGGGTGTTTGATCATTGTGTGATTGTGACCCAAACACGAAGGCTTGTAACTATCTCATGGTGATTCAATAAAATTTAAAAAAAAAAAAACTTTGCAGAATATTTTGGACATCTAGGCATTATCAGCCCTCAGTCGGTTGAAAGCATAATAATATGTTTGTGATCTTACGATGAAAACGATGATTTACAAACTTAAATGTCAGATGGCTTCAGTAGTTTCTTTCTTTCTTTTTTTTTTTTCTTTTTGGTCACATACCCAGCGATGCTCAGGAGTTACTTCTGGCTCTGCACTGAGAAATTACTCTTGGCAGTGCTTGGGGGATCATATGGGGTGCTGGGGATTGAACACGGGTGGGCTGCATGCAAGACAAATGCCCTACCCTCTGTGCTATCACTCTGGCCCTCTTTTTCTTTTTTTTTTTTATGTTAAACATAAGACAGAGGAAGTGGTGTTGCAAGGTGCATTATCTCCTCGGCTCTAGTTGATTGTTCCTATATGGAAATGAAGTGAGCCTATTTACTCAATATCTAGGTTGTTTGCTTGTTTGGGGGGCATACCTGGCTGTGCTCAGGGATCACTCCTGGCAGGCTAGGGGGACCACGCAGTTTGCCAGGACTCTTAACTCAGGTTGACCACATGCAAAGCAAGCACCCTACCCACTATACTATCCCTCTGACCTCAGAATTTCTAGATTTTTTTTTTTTTAAGTAGAGGATTTCCTAAGAAACAATGCAAACCATACCAAATACACTAGTGGGTCAGATATAAACCAGTCTGACTTCTAAATTTATAAAGAGAGGGGGGCAAGGGATAGAGCTCAGGGTGCCT
Organism: Sorex araneus; assembly: GCF_027595985.1. Lineage (NCBI taxonomy): Eukaryota > Metazoa > Chordata > Mammalia > Eulipotyphla > Soricidae > Sorex > Sorex araneus. Next base: position 401,891,220 of record NC_073302.1, read on the forward strand.
GCCTGCGTGTGTGAGATGTAGGCTCAGTCCCCAGCACTGAAAACACAAAAAGGAAAAAAAAAAAATAGACAAGAGTGGTTTAGTTTAGTGAAGGTAACTGTTTTGAGAGTTTCAATGGTGTAGGGTTGTGTTTTGTCTTAACTGTTGCTTTATTAAGTGTTTCGCAACTGGGCGACATCTCATGTAGCACAGAAGGTGCTGCTGTGTGCACGTGTCTCCACAGCCACGCCCTCGCCAGTCACTGGCACACACTGAAACTTCCCACCGCAGCAGATGTGTGTCAGCGGTGCTCCCACCCGTCCGCTGTGTCACTTAGAGGCTGGTCTCTGTGGTGTCCTCCTCTACTTCTGGGCCCAGCTGCATTTCACTCTTCACTTTTACCATCTTTTGGCTTTGTTCATGTTCCAGACCTTTTTGAGTCCAAAAGAAAAGAAAACCCTCTTTTCTATTGAACATTGTACTCTCCAAATCGTGGAGACAGGTCTTCTCTGGTTCAGGACATCTCCGTGTCTTTCACCGCCATAGTAACTTGCTCTTCTTTTAGACTCCTGTGACTCAATCCTGACTTTTTCTTTTCTTTTTTTTTTTTTTTGCTTTTTGGGTCACACCCAGTGATGCACAGGGGTTACTCCTGGCTCTACACTCGGGGATCATATGGGATGCTGGGAATTGAACCCGGGTAGGCCACGTGCAAGGCAAACGCCCTACCTGCTGTGTTATTACTTCAGCCCCTCCTGACCATTTGTGAATGATGACTTTAGGCACGTCTGGCCTTTTCAGTTTTTCCTGTGACACCACTTTAATATGAGAGCCAGCAAAATTGTTTTCTAAACAACCAAATTATTTTTTCTACCTTGCTCCCCCTGCCCCCGCCATAGTAAATATTTCAGACATGCTCTGCATAGTAAGTACTACTTTTCACATGAACACAGCCAAAGGTAATATGTAAGTTAATGGTCAAAAATGGACGTTTCATAAAATATCATAAAATTAGAAACCCAAGGGTGGGCAGGTTGGACAGGGTTGGGGGTAGTGGGCAGCAGAAGCAATAGTATAGCAAGCAGTGTACTCACCTTGCATGCAACTAAATTCTATCCTAGCATCACATAAGATACCCCAGACCAGGGGCTGGAGCAACAGTACAGTGGGTAGGGCATTTGCCTTGCACGCCTCCAACCAGGGTTCAATTCCCAGGATTCCATATGGTCCCCTAAGCACCACCAGGAATAATTCCTGAGCGCAGAGCCAGGAGTAACCCTGAGCATCGGTGGGTGTGATCCAAAAAAAAAAAAGATGCCCCAGACCCTGCCAGGAGTGATGCCTGAGTGCGGAGTCAGGAGTAAACTATTGATCACTGCTGGGTTTGACCCAAAACCAAGAAAGAAAAAATTAAATAAAACTAGGAGGCAGATGGATTTGAGCTACTGGGCATTGTATAGAGTACTAGAGGACTCTTTCTCTAGGATTTTGATTTCTACTTCTGTACATTGACAAAGATAGCTGAAGATCTCATTCCACAGGACCAGAGAGATAGTACAGTAAGGCACTTGCCCTCTACTCAGCCAACTCTGTTTCAATCTCCAGCACCACATGTGGTCAGCCAAGCATCTCCAGGGGTGATCCCTGAGCACAGAGCCAGGAGTAAGTCCTGAGCACGGCTGGATGTGTGCCAGGCCCCCCTGTCCCTCCCAAAAGAAATTTCTCATTGGCTTATGCTGTCAGCCACACTATTTTTTTCACTGTTCCTCGTTCATGCCTCTTGCCTCAGACCCTTTGCCCAGCTGTCTAGAATGCTACTTCCTTTCATCTGTGGTTCTTTATACAGATGTTATTAAGTCCTTTCTTCACATTCTATTTAAGGTAGCTCTTTTTCTTTTTTGATCATTCTCTATTTTCTTTCTTGCACATCACTTCTGGAGTTGCGATAATTTTTACTTTTTTTGTCTCTCTTCTCAGTGAGCTCCCTGGGGACAAACACTATGTGTTTCTTATTCACCCTATTTACCAGTGTATCTCCAGACTAGTCAAATGTCCTTTACATGTGTAGCACTCATCAAATGCTTACTGACTGGATAGATCAATGAACGACTCAGCCAGAATTTTTATTCATTAGTTTGTTTTCACCACTGATTAGAATTATTCAATGACAGTCCAAAGGTAAGGTGAAGGAAATCGCTCATAGACACGAAGGGCATGCTGCTCTTGTTTGATCCCTAGCAGTCCAGGTGCCATGAGTATCACCAGGAGTGACCCCAAGCACTGAATTCGAGAATCAATCCCCCACATCCCCTCCATATCACCAGGAATGACAAAAACAAAAGAAAGTTCAAGATAGGAAATGTGAAATTTTTAGCTTTCTGATAAATCAAGTTAGACCTACATGTGTGTTTTGCTTGTATTGACTGTTTCTTAATGGATAAGTTTCACTTTTTCTGAGTCTTAATACTCTGATACATTAAGAACTCACACACCTTGGGGGCTGGAACAATCATAGAGTGGGTAAGATGTTTGCCTTGCATGTGACCGACCTGGGTTCAATCTCTGTCACCCCACTTGGCCTTCTGAGCCTGCCAGAAGTTATACTTAAGCACAAAGCTGAAGTAAGGTCTGAGCACTACTGGGTGTGCCCCCACCACAAAAGAAGAAAAAAGAAAAAATCCACAACTCAAGAATTTAAGAATGCCTTTCCATAACTGTTCCATAGGTACAGAATAGTTCTAGCGGCAGATGTATACAAAGCAAGTATTTGGCTTGTTCTCTTTGGGGGGGAAGAGTGGACTGCACCTGACAATGCTCAAAGGTCACTTCTGGCTCTATGATCACCACCCCTGGTGGTGCTTGGGGAACCATATGGGATCAAACCCAGATCAGTACAGGACAGTACTTCTATACTATCTCTCTGACCCATCTTGTTTCTTCTATTTTTTTAATTGGAAGAATATCACAGCATAACATTATGTAAGTTTCAGGCATTCTTTAAAAATCAACAGGCTTCGGGTCTGGAGCGATAATACAATAGATAAGCCTTGCATACAGCCAACCTGGGGTTGATCCCTGGCATCCCATCTGGTTCTCCAGGCACTGCCAGGAATAATTCTTGAGTGCAGAGCCAGGAATAACCCTGAGTACCACCAGGTGTGGCACTAAGACAAAAATAAACAGATGCCAAGTTTCTAGCTTGAATTTTCTGTGGGTATATACTTCATACAGAGTTGCTAAGGGCTTTAAGAAAGATGCAGGGGCTGGAGCGATAGCACAGAGGGTAGGGCGTTTGCCTTGCATGCATGCAGCCAACCCGTGTTCAATTCCCAGCATCCCATATGGTCCCATGAGCACCACCGGCAGTAATTTCTGAGTGCATGAGCCAGGAGTGACCCCTGTGCAATGCCAGGTGTGACCCAAAAAGCCAAAAAGAAAAAAAAAAAGATACTGACAGGGCCAGGGTGATAATACAGCAGGTAAGGTGTTTACCTTGCATGCGGTGGACCTGGCGTTTATCCCCAGCATCTCATATGTCCCCCTGAGCACCACCTGGAGTAACCCCTAAGCATTGCCGAGCATGACCCAAAAAAAAAAAAAAAAAGTTGACATAATCCTGGCCCTAGAAAAAAATCTGTTTATCTAAAATAGCCAAATGTGAGTACAACTTCATAGGGGAGACAATTACCTGTTAGATTCATTGCCACTGTTAGTTTTCTTTATTATTACAAAAGCTTTACAGACTTACCCTATTAGCACCCAGTATTTTTATGCTTCTCCTCTTCTCAGGCATAATTAAATGGTAAAAGTCCCCCAAGTTCCCATTCTAGGACCTTTGTTTCATCACCTTTTTCCCAAACAATCTCAAATATCTTGAACATTTTTTTTTTTAATCCCATTTAACAGACACAGCTCCCCAGGATACATCTCTAAGCCTGATCGAGCTTCATCTGTGACCTGACTAGGTAGCATCTTCGACACATGTAAAAAGCACCTCAAATTCAGCATGTCTGAGGCAGGCCTGCTCATATCTGTTTTCCTCTTCTCCTTTCCCATGCAGGCTTTTTTTTCATTCAAATTCACATGTGCCTAGCCTTAAAAATAAAGGAAAATAAATTGCCAGGGAAGAGTCCAGCAGTCAGGGCTTGTGTCTGGCCTGTGCTGCGTCCGGGTTCAATTCCTGGCACCACGTGGTTCCCCAGGCTCTTTCAGGCACAGCACTGAGGTCCCTAGCACCACCTGAGTGGCCCCGCATGCCTGGCACGCAGGGCCTGAGCAGCATCTCATCTTGCCCAGTTGGCTGGGAATAACCAACCCTGGACCTCCTGAGTACCACTCGAGAGGCCCACACACTTCTCCTTGTTAAAAAAAAAAATATATATATATATGTATATATATGTATATATATATATATATATATTGCCCTATTAGCCTTTCTCTTTTTCTTTTTCTTTTTTAATTATTGAATCACCCTGGAATACAGTTACAAAGCTTTCATGATTTTCAGTCATACAATGATCGAACACCCATCCCTCCACCAGTGCACATTTTCCACCACCTTTGTCCCCACTATCCCACCTGCTACCGCCACTGCATCCCACCCCCTGCCTCTATGGCAGATCATTTCGTTCTTACTCTGTCTCTACTTTTGGGCATTATGGTGTGCAATACAGATCCTGGGAGGCCATCATGTTTGATCCTTTATCGTCTTTCACAACTAGCCTTTTTCTTAGGAAATGGCAGTGGTCTTGGTAAAGTCTTTGCAAATGAGACTTGACAAGTGAGGATGAGGGGAGGCATTTAGCCTACTGTCCTCCTCCCCTCCCCCCCCATTTCTCTCTTTGACTTGTCTTTGCGGGGGTGGGAGAGGGAAAAGGGCAACTCTTATTCAACATCTCAGGTAAGCTGAATTTCCACCCCTTAACTTGCAATATTGTTTTACAGTAAATATGGCTCAATGATTGGCTTGACCACAATCTTCTTTTCAGTTTGAGTATTTACTTAAGTTCAGGAGAAGGAGAACAAACTAGGGGAAAGTGAAGTTGAAAATTGTAGGCAAAGGAGTGGCCACTAGTTAAAGGGTTTATTGGAGAACCAGAAGCAACCACAAAAGCAGGAAGAAAGTGAAAAGAGTAAAAGGGGCCAAATCAAGTAACTAGAAGCCATCTATAAATATCTCTGGGTTAATTGTGCTGCCAGAATTTTTATGTGGATGAACAGCAAATCAATTTGATTATTTATTTTAAGGAAGCCCATAAAAGGCAGAGCAGGAGCCTTATTCAATATAATAAATCTCTGAGAAGAAAAGCATAAATCTTGTGGACTTAGTTCTCTGGGAAGAGGGAACTACTTTAACTGGGAAATAAAAAAAGCAGTGTGTAGAGAGTAAAGCGTTATAACCTCAGAGTCTAGATGTGCCAGGAAAAGGGAAGGGAGGGAGGGAGGCTCAGAGAATGCCTGGATTGAAAATTCAATCCTGTATCCAGTTTGTGATTCTCCTTTATCACATATCTTTTGCACTTAGAAAAATTTCAGGCACCAGATTTATTGTTCACTGCTTCATGGTTTTGGGCATGGTCCTATTAGACCATCATTATGTGAGGGGGAATGACATTTACTGGGTGCCTCTTCTAATCCTGAGCATTTTCCTTTATCCCTGGCTTAAGGAATCTTCCAGGGCATTTTTCAAAACCAAACTGGAATGCCATAACCAAGCCGGAATGCCTTGTTCTGTCTAACTCTTAAGAATATTTGGGGCTGGAGCCATAGCACAGCGGGTAGGGCATTTGCCTTGCATGCGGCCGACCTGGATTCGGTTCCCTGCATCCCATATGGTCCCCTGAGCACTGCCAGTGGTAATTCCTGAGTGCAGAGCCAGGAGTAACCCCTGTGCATCGCCAGGTATGACCCAAAAAAAGCAAAAAAAAAAAAAAAAAAACAAGAATATTTTCTTTTGGGCTGGAGTTATCATAGAGTGGATAGTGCACTTACCTTGGAGTCAATCCCTGACATACCATATGGTGCCCCAAGTACTAGGGGCACTCCAGTAGGAGTGATTCCTGAGTTAGAGCAAGGAATAAGACCTGATCATCACCTGTTGTGCACCCCCTCCAAAAAAGAAAAAAAGAAAGAAACACTATCATCTTGGGCTGGAGATGTGACTTGGTGGTATTGAGCTTGCTTTGCCTTGCATTTGTGAGACCCTGGGTTCAATTCCTGGCCCACCAAAACAAAAAGACTGTCATATTATTTTGCACTAATCCACTCATACAACAACAGATAGTACAGATAGTACTGAGTATCCATTGTACCGAGCCTTGTGTGCTAATATGATTGAGAGGCTAGATAAGAGATAAAGGGCAGCTCTGGGGTTAAAATGCTATAGAGGCAGTATGGGAACTGGAGCAATAGCACAGTGGGTAGGGCGTTTGCCATGCACGTGGCCGACCCAGGTTCGATTCCTCCGTCCCTCTCAGAAATCCCGGCTAGCTACCGAGAATATCTCGCCTGCACAGCAGAGCCTGGCAAGATACCCGTGGCCTATTCGATATGCCAAAAACAGTAACAAGTCTCACAATGGAGGCGTGACTGGTGCCCGCTCAAGCAAATCAATGAACAACGGGACAACAGTGCAACAGAGGCAGCATGAATGATGATTCGGGAAAATACAGAAGGCAAACCTACCAGCCTAGTTTTAAACATGAGGAGAAGCATCCCAGAGAAAATAATTTTGGAGCCAGATTTTTATTTTTAAGTGTAGCAAGCAGAGAAGATGGGAAAGGAGCTCTCAAGAGACTGAGGAAGTAAAATTGCGCGCTCGAGTGTGTGTGTGTATGGGGGGGAGGGGTTGAAGGGACAGGGGGAATTGTGAAGTAACATCTCATTCAGTGTGGTAGACTCTGTGAGAAGTCCCGTGCAGTTCAGCTCTACAGTCAAGAAGGGCACTAGACCAAGAGGCATCTCAGAACAGACTGCAGGTTTTGTAGAAGAGCCTGTTTGTGAAAGGTGGTACTTGGTGATCGCCTTGGCCTGCTAAAGTCAGAGAACACAGCTAGTGTACTTAAGGGCTTTCAAGAGGAAGCCTGAGAAAGGTTCACTGGACTGTGTTTGACTTCCTGCTAATTGCTCGACAACTTCCCCAGGTACTGCTTTCTTACTTGAGATTTTATTTCTGTGTGCCATGCAGCACTCATTTGCCTTTTTACTATTGCAGTTATCACAGCTTTTCTTCCAACCAGACAACTTTAGGAAAGATTCAAAATTCTACAATCAGATTTACCTTCCGCTTATTAAAAATTATTGTTTTGGTTGGCTTGGGGCTACACCCAGCAATGCTCAGGAGTTACTTACTCCTGGCTCTACTCAGGAATTACTCCTGGGTGTCTGGTGGACCATGTGGGTTGCAGGGTCAGCTGCATGCAAGGGAAGCAGCCTACTCATTTTACTATTTCTCCAGTGCCCCAAATTATTCAAATTTAAAATACATTATTCATTTCATACTAACTCATCACTTTATTCAAATGTAATTATAGGGCTGGAGAGATAGCTCAATGGGCTGTCTGTATGCTTTGCATGCTTGAGGCCCAGACTTGGTTCTTGGCACCACATGGTTTTCCTTCAAGCACAGCTGAGGGCATCCTACAAGCACTGAGCCAGGAGTAGCCCCTAAGCACCACTAGGTATGGTCCAAAGAAACTAAATAAATGGATATATCTATAGTTCTATTTCTGATGATAGTTTTTGTTTCAAAGTATTAACATTAAGTGAAATAGTAAAATTGTGAAATAATATTAGCACTGTAGCACTGTCGTCCCATTGTTCATCGATTTGCTCAAACGAGCACCAGTAACGTCTCCATTGTGAGACTTGTTGTTACTGCTTTTGGCATATCAAATATGCCATGGGTAGCTGCCAGGCTCTGCCATGCTGGCAGGATACTCTCAGTAGTTTGCTGAGCTCTCCGTGAGGGATGGAGGAATCAAACCCGGGTCGGCCGCGTGCAAGGCAAACACCCTATCCGCTGTGCTATCGCTCCAGTCCAAGATAATATTAATTGCAAAAAATATTTAAGCGTGTCTTTTTTATTGTTTTTTCTTGGGTGAAACCCAGCGATGCTCAACGATGCACACTCCTGGCTCTGCCCTCAGGAATTACCCATGGCAGCGCTCAGGGAACCATATGGGATGCTGGGAATCAAACCCAGGTGGGCCGCGTACAAGGCAAACTCCCTATCTGCTGTGCTATCACTCCAGCCCCTCAAAGTATTTATTTTTAAGAGAGGGGAAAAAAGACATGCTTTGGGCTGGAGCGATAGCACAGCGTGTAGGGCACTTGCCTTGCACACGGCCCACCTGGGTTTGATTCCCAGCATCCCATATGGTCCCCTGAGCACCGCCAGGGGTAATTCCTGAGTGTAGAGCCAGGAGTGGCCCCTGTGCATTGCTAGGTGTGACCTAAAAGGCATAAATAAATAAATAAATAAATAAATAAATAAATAAATAAATAAATAAATAAATAAATACTTTGAGTCAGAAAGATAGTACAACAGGTAGGACACTTGCCTTGCCTGCAATTTACCCAGGTTCAATCCCCGGCACATCCATATAGTCCCATGAGCACCACCAGGAATGGTCTCTGAGTGCAGAGCCAGGAGTAAGCCCTTAGGCACCACCAGATGTGACCCAGTAGACATAAACAAGCAAACAAACATGTTCTTTGGCAGGTATGGGTTGTATACCTCCAAAAACTTGTGTTGAAGTCTTGACCAGTAGTAACTCAGAACATGATCATATTTGTAAATGTCATTGCAGATTTCATCGGTTAAGAAGAAGTTCTATTGAAACAGAGTAGGCCTATAATCCAGTATGACTGGTGTGTCCTTACAGAAAGGAGAATGCCGACATCCTCTTTTTGCAATTGCCTGCTTCCCAACTTGGGTTGGAATCATTTCCTTTTGGTTTAGTCCACGGGCACTCTCCTCTCTCCGGAAGCCCATGTTCTCTCTTGACCTGTAACCTTTTCTCTCTCCCCTTTCAATAAAATTGCTTCACAAACAAGTGAGGGTGGAGGGGCACACAGGTGAAGAGGAAGGCGGAGAAGTTGGTGATGCTTCTCCAAACCAAGAAACGCTGAACTGGCCGGCATGACATCAAAAATTAAGGGAGAGATAGGAAGGAAGACACAGAAGCCTGCAGACGGCCCCCGCTCTGCCAGCACTGCAGACTCAGCCTGCTGCCAGCCTGGAGAGCTGTGAGCCTGAACTTTGTGCTGTTCCAGCCACCCAGGCAGTGGTGCTCTTGTTACAGCACCACTAGAAAAGTGATACGGGATGTGATGAGAGAGCTCGCAGAGTCTGCTTAAAGGGTGAAGAACTGTTCATATATGAGGCCCGTTGACTGAGGCCAGACAGCAGAGTCACCGGGTTGCTGCTCGGGACGCTGGGCAGCACATACGGGAGTGCTGAGATGGAGCGTGTAGCCACTCCCTTCCGGGCAGGCTCCTTGGCGCGGAGATGTCTCCAGGCTCTGTATGTATGTCAGCAAAATCTAGAAGTCAGTAGTTCACTACTTGATTTTTTAGTGTGTGTTTGGGAGCCACCCCCAGTATTTCTCGGAGCTTATTCCTGGCTCTGCACCCAGGAGTCATTTCTGGCAGGACTCAGGGCGCTGTCTGGGGTGCCAGGGATCAGACCCACATGGGCCGCATGCAAGACAAATGCCCTATCTTTTGTATTCTCTCTCTCTGGCCCATATTTTTTTAAAATTGCATCTCTCTGGGCCATGGAACATTTGACAATTTTTGGCTTTACTGATGCAGTTCAACTAAAGTATTTTGAATTGGAACCACTTTATAAAAAAAATCCACGTATATTTGTAATAGTTCTTTCTGCTTATTTTTGTAAGTAAAAAGTATAAAGTTTATTAATTGCATGCATACCTCTTATACCTATGGGCGATGGCAAGAAAAAGTAATTCCTGACTTTTTAAGACATGTCCTTTTCAGACTTTAAAAAGCAGAGAAGGGCCAGTGCCACAGGATAGCGAGGAGGATGCGTGTCTTGCACACGGCTCAGCCAGGTTTGATCCCAGCTCCTGTATGATTCCCTGAGCCTGCCAGGAATGATTCCTGAGCTCAGCGCCAGGAGTAAATCCTGACCACTGCCAAGGTGGCTCAAAACACCAAAAAAAAATTTTTTTTTAATTAAAAAAATGTTTTTGAAAAAGACCTCTTAAAATTAACCTTAAAAAAAAAAAAGCCTGAAATATCTTTGGTGTATAACATACAGGGTTTATGTATACAGACTGATATGTCAGCATTTTACTATGCTACAACGTGTCACCAAAAGTCTGATTTCATCCCATCACCATATCATTAATCCCTTTTTCCAGTGTATTCACACCTGTTCCCTGTTCCTCTGGTATTCACTATTTTTTCTTGTGTCAAATGAATGCGTCTGTAAAAGCTTCCTTCATGGGCCATAATTGCAATGGAAAGCTTATCCCATTCAACAGGACTGACCATTTGTATATCGGTCCCTTAATATTTTAAATCTTTGTTTCTTATTTTTAGTCTGGAAGTTCTGTATCTTGTGAATATATCATTTATTCACTGTGATTTGTTAGAATGAAAAGAAATGTCCATGGATAGAAATAATAAATATGCAATTGACCTATCATCCTTTGATTGTGCTTGGAGCTGGAACTGGATTTATAAGGGGCCAACTTTAATATGGCCTGTGTCCTACACTGTTCAGTAATAGAATGACTATGGACTGGGGAGGGGGGGCGGGGGTATAAAGGGCTGGAGCTTCTGCTCTACATAGAGGAGCCCTGAGTTTCATTCCCCAACCAGGTATACTGTTCCACAGAGAAAACCTCATTTCTGGGGCTAGAGAGATAGTACAGCAGGTAGAGCACTTGCCTTGTACCAGCAGCCTGAATTCCATGCCCAGCATCCCGTACGGTCCCCTGAGCCCCATCAGGAGTAATTTCTGAGTATATAGCCAGGAGTAACCCCTGAGCATTGCCAGGCATGCCCCAAAAAGCAAGAGAAAGAAAGGAAGGAAGAAGAGTCATTTCTCATTAAGGGACTTCCTTTTTTGTGTTTTCAACACTTTAAACATTTTGTTGTTGTTGTTCTATTCATGTAAACATGCCTTCCTCAACTTTGAACTCGAATAATAACAGATTTTAAAACTTGTTTGTCCAGTTTACTATATGGTTATTTTTCTCTTCACCCATGACTTAAATCTTTTTTTTTTTTTTTTTTTGCTTTTGGGGTCACACCCAGCCATGCTCAGGGGTTACTCCTGACTCTGCACTCAGGAATCACTCCTGGCAGTGCTCAGGGGACCATATGGGATGCTGGGAATCGAACCTTATGGGATGCTGGGTCGGCCATGTGCAAGGCAAACGCCCTACCTGCTGTGCTATTGTTCCAGCCCTGACCCATGATTTAAATCTTACTGTTGAAAACTGATAAGATAAATATTTGAAACTGTACATACATTTTATGTTTAGATTATTTTAAGACGCTGGTGAGATAGTAAGGGGTTAAGGTGCTTGCCTTGAATGCAGCAAACTGTAGTTTGATCACTGGGACCACACATGGTCTCCTAAGCACCTCCAGGACTGAATACCTCAGACCCAGGAGTAAGCCTGGAGCACTGCCAGGTATGGTCCAACTCCTCCCCCACCATGCTACTCACCAAAAAATTCTTAGGATCACACAGAGAAGTTAGGGCTATCAGTCAAGTCTTTGGAAATACGTGGTATTTATCAATGGCTCATTTTTCTAATATTAAGATGGGGAAGTAGCCAGTCTCCATAAGTCATAGTTCAGAGTCTTTTTTAACCTTTTCCTAAAATGTACATGTGGAAAGTTCTGAAACATGGAATATTCAGATAAATTGATTGTCAATCATTTTAATATTTAATCAGTCATTTAATAAAACAACACTTTTTTTTCATTCCTTGGCAAATATTTATGGAGCCCCTACCATTATGCTTAGTTTTACATAGACAAAGGCACAAATGAACATGATTTAATTGTGGAATGGGATCGATATATTATAAAAATTTACATTATGTATAATTTCTGACAAATTATAAAAGGAAGAACGTTCTGAAATAGCAGGAGTAAAGCTGCTTTAAAGTAGGGGTAGAAAAAATATCCGAGGTGAAAAGACGCTTTCTTGGCAGGTAGCAGCTTGGACAAATGCCCTGAGAGAGTCCAGAGCTAGACTTGTTCAAAATGCAGGTGAATCCTTCAGTTCTCTGAGGAAATTGTTTTTCTCTGCATGCTTTTTCTCTGCGTATTTCTATGTATAGAAATATCTGTACATAGCTAAGATGTGGGGATTGAGGAATTCAAAGCAAGGTTGAAGAAGTAGATGGGACTACCAGGCTCCTTCAAAAAATGAAAAGTCAACTTACATTTTATAAAGATCATGAGCTAGGGACTGCTCATGGAATGGAAAAGCAAAAGTGAATATAAGAAGGACAGATATAATGTGCTTTGGATGCCAAGATAAGAACCAAAGAAAGTGCTAAGTAAACAAGCTTGTGAGTCAAGGACAAGGGCCTTAACTTGCTCCTCAATCCACCTCTTCAGAAGTTAAGCAGAGTAATCTTAGCCATTTATCTTTGTATCTCTACAACTCCCAGAACCCCTCACACCCCAGCACAAGCTTAGAGAGAGAATGACTTTTGGCAAGAGTTTAATCAAGCCCTTGAAGAAAGTAATTACGAAGTTTGTACTAGGTGTTTGTGCAATTAAGGGAGTAGCCACCTAGAATGGATATTCATCTACAAAATAACTGACTGATCTTGTGGAAAAAGCCAGTGGCCAGTGCGAGGAAAGGGGAAGGGGAAGGGAGAGACAGAGCAACCACTAGACACTGGCCAATACTGTATACCTACACCCAGTACCTCTGAGGTGGTGGGGTACACTCACATTTAGTGGACTCCAGGCTTTCTCTTGATTCTGTGCTCAGCTCTCACTTCTGGCAGCCCTCTGTGGGACCATAAGCATTACCAGGATCGAATCTGGGACAGGCAGGTCCAAGGCAAGTGCCCTAACTCCTGTGCTATTGGCATACTTTAATCCATTGCAAGAGAAAATGAAGCAATAGCCAGAGTAAGATCCAAGAGCCAGAGAAATAGCACAGTAGGTAGGGCACTTGCCTTACTTGTGGAGAGAAGACCAGAAGTGATTCCTGAGTGCAGAGCCAGGAGTAATCCCTGAGCATCATTGATTGTGGCTAAAAAACTCAAGGGTGGGCGGTGAGGGGGGCGTTGAGGGAGAAGATTTGCTAGTCATGGCTGCCTTTTATACGAGTTAACTCAGGCTGACCCAGCATCCTTGCTAAATCTTCCTGGACCTATCAGGTGGGCAAGCCTCTACTGGAACAGCAGTCATAATGAGCCAAAGCCTGATCACTGCCCTTTCCCTCCCCCAACCCGTGCCCAAGGCATTTGCAAAACCAGCAGAACAGTAGCCTCTGGAGTCCTAGGAGCCTTTACCTGGCCTTCCCTGGCAGATGTGAGGTGCTTCACCTCCCTGTGTCACTCCCAGCGTCTGCAAAAGGGAGTGACTGTCCCAAGCCTCACTGTCTTTCTGCACTCTGCACCACCAGGTCCCTGACCTCTGTCCTCCACCAGTGCATTTTCCAGAACCAGATTCTCTCCTCCATGGTCGGCCTCACCATTCTCCTTGGGTTGTGGTTTTACACCTGTTGAAAAAAAAAATTCTTTCTTGGCGCTGGAGCAATAGCGCAGCAGGTAGGGCATTTGCCTTGCACGTGGCCAACCCGGATTCGATTCCCAGCATCCCATATGGTCCCCTGAGCACCGCCAGGAGTGATTCTTGAGTGCATGAGCCAGGAGTAACCCCTGAGCATTGCCAGGTGTGACCCAAAAACAAAAACAAAAAGATCCTTCTTATCTACTTCCTGGGGTTCCTGGCAGGGGCAGAGTGGTGGTGGATAAGCCTGTACTGTCAGCCAGCCAGTAATCCAACATGTGTCGTTCATTCATCATGCAGGCAGATTAAAGAAAATTGGAACACAGAAGGAAGGAAGGACCAGGGGGATGACTCTGCAGAGTAGAGCACATGCTTTGCACACGCGAGCTTCAGGTTCAGGCTCCAACCACACCTGGTTCCCCAATACCCTACTGGGGTATGACGTTGAGCGCTGCTGAGTGTCGCCCCCCAACAAATTTCCCAAAGTAAAAGTCTGCAATTGCTTGGTACTGGAGAGACGGTGAAGCAGGTAAGGCACTTGCCTTCTACGGAGCTGACCTAGATTTGATCCCTCGTACCACATATGGTCCACCAGCACCTTCAGAAGTGACCCCTGAGTGCAGAGCCAGGAGTAAGCCCTGAGCATGCTAGGAGTGGGAGTGGCCCAAAAAATAAAAAGTTTACAAGTGTCCACAAGTTACACATAAATCCACCCACATATAGTGTACCATTATTCCTTCACTCAGGCAATTACCACCTACTTACCAAATATTAGTAGCTCATTGCCAGACCTTCTTAAGAGTTAAAGCATACATCCAAGTCTCTTCCCCAACACCATGCATTGCTGACTGGAGGACAAGCCACCCTGCACAATAGGTGACCGGGAAGGGCAGGGAACAGAAGGAGACATGGGGCCTGATTTGAAGGAAACCCTCCTCTCTGCCATGTGCATCACTGGAACTGGTGTGAGAAGAAACAAAGGGTGACAGGGTTGACTGTCAGAGGGTGACAGGGCTGAGTGAAATGGGGAAGTTTCCCAGCTGAACATTTTGATCTCCGTGGCATCTTCCCCTGTCAGGAGTGATGCACTGACCACAGGGGCCTGTTGACCAAACCTCTGAAGGGATCACTTCTGATTCTCCTGGGGGACTAGGGAGATACTTCAGGAGCAAGGCACCACATGCTCTCCACATGGCACCACCAGAAGTGACCCCTGAGTTCTGGTGCCAAAACCCAAAACAAACTTTTTTTTGGGAGGGGAGTTTCGGGGGAGCTCACCCATTGATGCTCAGCGCTTATTCATGGCTCTGCACTCAGGGCCCTCTAGCAGTGCTCAGGGAACCATATGGGGTGCCAGGGATCAAACCCAGCCTGTGCCAAGCAAGCACCCTACTGCTGTACTAATCTCTCTGGCCAAAACTTACATGTTTTTGTCTGGATAAATTTTATCCCACTTTGTAGGGCGTTTGCCTTGCACGCGGCCAACCCGGGTTCAATTCCCAGCATCCCATATGGTCCCCTGAGCACCGCCAGGGGTGATTCCTGAGTGCAGAGCCAGGAGTAACCTCTGTGCATTGCCAGGTGTGACCCAAAAAGCAAAAAAAAAAAATTATCCCACTTTACTGTGGTATCAGAATACAGAATTGCCCTAGAGTTCACCTATATGTTGGCCGGTTGCTTGGTTGATTGTGGATCAACCCCTGCAGCGCTCAGGGTTTACTCCTGGCTCTGCAAGCTCAGGGCTTGGGGGATCAAAAGGAGGTGCCCGGGATTGAACCCGGGTCAGCCACAAGCAAGGCAAATGCTTCCCCCTGTATTGTCTTCTATGAGGTGTGTTGTAGCAGTGCTAGGAAACTGGCTTGAGGAAGGGAAGAACGAGGGCTCCTCCGACCACTTCTATCCTCTTCTAGTGAACTAGTGATACTGGCAATCTAGTGGGCAAAATGTTCCTCAGGGCTGGGAGCAGAAGGGTTGCACATGAGGAGGAGCTTGTGGGAACCTTCAGTTTATAGTCAGTGGATTCAAAGATAGGTGACAAAGTGGACTTGGATTGGTGTGACACAGTGAGTGTGGGGGGAGCACAGTGGGTCTCAGTGGGCTGAGTCCCTAACCTCTGAGATCTGTCACTATGAATCAAGAAGGTCAGAACCCAGCTTCAATATAGATAAGGCAGTTCAGCACCATTTGGGGGAGAATTATGTATCACTGTCGGGGTTCCCGGTGAACCACACCTGCCTCTCCTGCCTTCACACACACAAGAACTACTTGGTTTGCAATGAGGCCTCCAAGTGTGCTGGGTTTTTTTTTTAAGAACATTGATCAGGAATGGAGAGAAGTGCCAAGCACGTGCTCGCATGTAGGAGGCACCTGGGTGTGATCCTGGCACCACATGGTTTGCCAACATTGTTTTGGATGTGGCCCCCAAACCAGAAAGCAAAAAGCAAATGAACATTCTTCATACTTCACCGGATGATTTTTGCTTTTTTGTTTTGTTCTTGGGCCACACCTTTCTGTGTTCAGGGATCATACGGGGTACTAGGAATTGGACCCTCGTGCTGCATGCAAGGCAAATAAATGCCCTAACGGCTGTACTATTGCTCCAGCCATGATTTTCACTTTTTTTTTTTAACATTTTTAAAATGTAATCCATCTTGGTTTGTAATGCAATGAGTTTTCTATTTTCTAAATTTCTTTTAAACTAAGTGTAACATTGGATTTAATTGTTTTAACAATAGCGTATGTACAGAATTGCAAATTATAAACAGCTCCATGAATTTCTTGAAAGCTTTTTAAGGGTTTTCAAAATATTTAGTCTCTACTGCAATTGATCTGTTTTGTTTTGTTTTATGCTCTTAATCACCTGATTAAACTTTCTGTTTAGCATAAGCCTCAGGCTTGGGAACCTTTTCCTCATATACTTGTAATTAATCATCATCGTGCATTTGACAGAACATGCCCAGTTCTTTTAACAATTTCTCAGAGGTCTAATTTCGCAAACCTTTAATCAATTCCTGTTCTCCTCTGAACACTTTCCAGGTTTTTTTTAATACAGCATGACATGTAAAATTAAGTATAGTTTGTTCCAACTGAAGCCTGCCTGATGCCAAATAAAGCAAAAATAATTGCTTGTCTCCTTTTTCACACATATACCTTAATGTGATCTTATAAAATATTTGTCTCTATTTAAAGGTAGAGACAGGCATCCTACTTAGCACCAACCCTAATTGTTGGATATTTGTCTCATTTCAAAGTAGAGACACACATACTACTTATAATTGTTGGATATTGGCTTTGTTTCATCCATGGCTGGCTTAGTATTTCTAGATATTGCTTGTGATCCAATAGCATATTAAATATAGGTAGCTACATTTTAACCTATGAAAGGAACTGCGTAGGGAAGACTATACCCTGTGGTGCTCAGGGATCAGTTCATTTGGGAGGGGAGGAATCAATTGATGCTAGGGACATGCAAACTGTGCAATTGCTAGCCTTTTAAGCCATCCCCCTGGCCCAATAAATTTCTTTCTATTGTACTTTCAGATACTGTGCTTGCAAAGACTGTTCCATGAACAGTTGGCAAAAATATGAATTTGGCGTTAGGGATATCAAGAGCTAAGGCTTGAATGATTCCAAGTATCTTTGTGATATAAACTGGAAAAGAAAACTTAGATGACAAGAAAACAGAAGTGCTCAAGAATTTTGGAAGCAGACTTCCTAATATTTTACCCTATTAGAGTTCAATTATATGGGATAGAAACCAGTTTCAACTCACAGAGGGAAAAGGAAGTCTACTGGACGGGTATTGGATAATTTGAGGATTTCTTAGAAAGCAGAAAACACTAAATTGATACTGAAAGTATGAGTCTCAGCTATAGTCTGAAGAAGAGCACTAGGCCCCATTTGTTGGGATTTTTTTTTTTTATTCTTCCCTGATTATTCAGAGATTAAACCCTGGATTGGTGGCATGGGATGGGGATGGGGGAGCATTTCTAAAAGTAACTGTGCACAACTCCAGTGTCCTTCAAGACATCCCCAGCATCTCAGAGGTAGGGAAAGAGACGTCAAATATGAAATAATAATGCCAAGTGCTATAAGAGAAGTAAAATATGCTCAAAACTGACTTCCCAGTTGCCTTGTGGCTGTAGAGAAAATGTCCATTCCTAATAAGACTGTATAAATATGGTTGCTGGTAAAATAGATATTGTCTGTTTTTAAAATTCTCACTTAGGACTAGAGAGATAGAACAGCAGATAAGTCACTTACCTTGCATGCAGCTGACCCGGGTTTGATCCCTGGCATCACATATGGTCCCCCAAGTACTTCCAGGAATAATCCCTGACTACAGAACCAGGAGTAAGCGCTGAGCTCATCTGAATGTTCCCCCCAAAACAAAAATATCACATTCAGGGTGAAATTGATTGCACAGTGGTTAAGGCGTGTGCCTTTCATGCAGCCAGTCCTGATTCAATCCCTGGGACCTCAAATCGTTCCATCAGCACATCTGGGAGTGACACCTGAGCACAGAGCTAGGAGTTAAGCCAGGGGAGACTTAACCACTCCCTCCCTCCAAACAACAAAACTCTCATTCATGATTTCTTTGTGCCTCTCCCCCATGCAAGACCCCATGATATTTCCAGCCTGGTAAATAATAAAATGAAAAACACCTAAAGACATAACACCTGGCTTTGTTGCACCTGGGGCTTAGTAAAATTTTATAATCCTGTGTTACCTTAACTGTCAAAAAGCCTCACTTTCAAACAATAACCTCTTGGGGCTAGAGAGAGGGTATAGCAGATAAGGAGTTTGCCTTGCATGTGGCCAACCCGGGGTTCAATCCCTGTCATCCCATATGGTTCACCTGAACACCGCCAGGAGCGATTCTTTTTTCTTTTTTTCTCTTTGGGTCACACGGGGCAATGCACAGGGGTTACTCCTGGCTCTTCACTCAGGAATTACCCCTGGCGGTGCTGGGGGACCATATGGGATGCTGGGAATCGAACCTGGGTCGGCCCGTGCAAGGTAAACGCCCTACCCACTGTGTTATGACTCCAGCCCCAAGAGCGATTCTTGAATGCAAAGCCATCAGTAACTCCTGAGCATCGCTGGGTGTGACCCAAAAAGCAAAAAACTAAACAAAACAAAAAACCTCAATCACTCCTTACTTCAATTGTCTTGAGTAAATTCTCAAGTAGAGGTTATGCTCTGGTATAAGGTGATCACAAACAAGGAACCTACAAGAGGGGGTCCAATGTTTCAAATTTACGCATATGCATTTATGCACATGTTTTTGAGTGATGTGATTGTGAGTTACTTTCTCATGTGCATTAAGTTTCCTGAGAGAGAAGGTTGTGACAGGGTGCCAGTAAAATAACCGGGAGTTAGATATAAACCATTGTAGTGACTGTTTTGAATTACTTTCTAGTTCACTATTTAAAGTTTTGTTTTGGTGCTGTTTTTTGTTTGTTTGCTTTTTGTAATTGAGTTTCCACTGATGGTTTTCAGGGGTCATGTGGTGCTGGGAATCAGACTGTGGACCTCACACCTGTTAGGCATGTACTTTGCCACTTGAGCTGTCTCCCCAGCCCTAGGCTTAGTGTTATTTTTGGCTTCGTTTACATTTTTTTATTTGCCATAACCAAAAAATAAATTTGACAAGGACATTCAAGCCTTGGAGCTGGAATGAACAAGAAATCCCTCTAGTAAATTCTCAGTCTCCCTTTTGCTTTTTCCTGTTTGGGGACCTTTTTTTTTTTTTTTAAACATATCTTCAGCTTATCTGCATGTCTGCTGAGTGGAGCACGGCTGCCCTTTGCTCTGAGCCAGCTCTTCAAGGATATTTGTAGAGCAAACAATCTTAGGAAGACTGAAATCGGATCTCTTAAAGCAAAGAACAAGCCTACTTATTGTCCATTATAAAAGGTTCATGTTCCTTTAATGGAAGGTTCCGCCCCAGAAACAGCCCGTTGTATGTGTAGGTATCATCTGGCCTTTGTGTCTCCCCGGTGAGACTTGGCGCTCTGCATAGTGGTGTCTGCCCTCCCCGCCTCCCACCCGCAATATGCAAATATTTTAGCTTCTGCTGTTGCTTGAAATAAGCTCTACCTCTCACTTGTCTACTATCTTCTACCAATATCCATGAGGATGCGGTGAGGTGCACTTTTTTTTTTTAATTCTTTTGTTGATTCACCATGTGGAAAGTTACAAAGCTTTCAGGTTTAAGTCTCAGTTATACAATGCTCAAACACCCATCCCTTCACCAGTGCACATATTCCACCACCAAGAATCACGATATACCTCCCCCTCCCCCCCACCTCCCCAGCCCCCCACCCCGCATGTGTAACTGGTAAATTTCACTTTACTTTCACTTTACTTTGATTACATTCAATATTTAAACAAAAAATTCACTATTATTGATTTGGAGTTTCTCCCCCCTAAAGTCGATCTGCTGAAAAGAAAGCATTTGGTAATTTGTTTTCCATTGCTGAGAATGAAGAGATATGAGGTCAGGAGGCCGCACTAGCAGCAGCATAGTTTTGGATTTCTGTATTTTAGTGTTTTAGTAACTAAGTCCAGAGAAATGTCTGCCAGGAATCGCAACATTGTAAGCTTGTACCTCTCAGCAACTCTGGTTTCTCTTCAGATCGTATAAATCTTTCGCCTTGCACTTTTTTAGTTTGTAAGTAGAGTCAAATTTCAGGTTATTCACGTGTCTCGCCATTGCCGTGACTCCCAAAAGACTTCTTAGTTCCCTGCGTAAACACATTTTCAGGTGGACTAGCCCCACCAGTGCTCTAGCCGCACCATCCCTGTCTGCGCCTCAAGTGAACGAGCGAGCAGAGCTTGCACTCAGTTCAGAAGCCCTGCACAGCCCTCCAGGTCGAATTTAGAATTAGGCTGTTCGTGCCACTCTGCTCATTAATGTGTCTGTACTGCCCTTTGGAAAGACCCACTTCCACCCTGAAACACTTATGCCCCAGCCTCTGCTGTTTTCTAGTCCATGTCCTCTGCGTCCTTCTGCTGCGTTAGATCTTCTCCAGTGGCCTGCCACAGACGCTCAACTCATAATTAAAGATTAAGCATTGGCTGCTGATCAAAAGCTAAAGGAATGAGCACATTCATTACTGGGTCTGCTTATCCTTAGACTCTGCAAATTAATTTCCTTCATTCCACCCACACCCCTCCCCCTGAAAATTAATATATAAGAGAGCTGACTCAATTAATGTCCTGGCTTGAAACAGAAGCTTGAGGAATCCCGTCCCAGCACCGGCCTTTTCAGTCAAGCTTTTTCAAAGGACCTCTGCATTTTCTTATTGCATGCCATCCCTGCTCCTGCCTGTGGCGCATATGACTGCCCGGGGGTTGCAGAGAACAAAGGTCTTTAGGGGACGGTGTGGTAGTACAACTCGTGGGGTGCTGGTCTTGCACGTGGTCAATGGGGTTCTATCCCTGGCATCCTATATGGTCCCCTGAGCACTGCCAGGAGTAATGACTGAGTGCAAAGCCAGGAGTAACCTCTGAGCATTGTTGGATATGCCCCCTCCCCCAAAAAAGAAAGGACTAAGGTTTTTATTTTTAGTGACATTAGTACATATTACATGTACTCATTCAATCTGTATGTGTATTGTTGAAACCAAGTTTTGTAAGGGTGGTTTTGTTTTTGCTTTTGTTTGGGGGCCACATCCAACAGTGCTTACTCCTGGCTCTGTGCTCGGGGGTCACTCCAGATGGTACTTTGAAGGACTTTGTGTGGTGCTGGGGAGAGGGGTCAAACCAGTGTCAGCTAAATGCCAGTTTTATCTACCTGAGTGGGGGAGGGATTCTCTGGGGCTGGCCTGCAGCAAAAAGCATCTGCCTCGGGAACAGGAGACCAAGAGTTCCATCCATGGTGCCACCCACAGTTGCAGACCTCGGTCGGTCCCCGGTGCCTCTGCTGCCTGGTATTCTCCACGCTGCAGCAATGTTTGATCACAGATGCACAGCCAGATGCACTGAGCACTGCAACCAAACTGTGGCCCTTGCAAGCACCATAAGTAGAGCTATGTGAGCACTGTGGCAAGGAGCATGCTCCTGGTGAGCACTGAACAGAATGTATGCAGACATCACAGCTAACCCTGAGTGCGTGCGCACATGCCCGGGAAAGCACTGGACCCCCAGGACATAAAGGTTAAAATGAGATGGGGAGTTCTGAGAGCAAGGATGAAAGGTTCACATCTCTCTTCATCTCTCTTCCACTGGGTTTCAGATGAGTCTCTCTCATTCCAGCTGATGCCGTTTCTACTCTGTGACGCTTCATTCTTTACTTGACCTTCCACAGTGCTGACTCTTAAGGATATGGGGGACTGATTTACTTTGAAATATATTTTGTGGTATTTGGTAGCCCTCCAGTGGCCAAGTATTATACCTAACAAAGAAGTCTTTTGCTGTACTGAAGTACTTAGGTGTGAAATGTGATCATACTGTGACATTCTTTGAAATGTATCAGCAATACAAATTTGACAGGGACAAATAGGTGGTTACATATGTGATAAAGTAAATGATACTATATTAATTGTAGAATCCATACAGGTTATATATGGATCGTGTATATTGCACTCAACCTGTTTGAACCATTACATAATAAAATATTGAATAAAAATTTCTGTGCCTGACTCTGAAGATTTATACCTGTATAAATTTATGTCTGTGGTCCACATTACGGAACTTAGAAAAAAAGGAAATGGGGTAGGAGTCAGAGAAATAGTACAAAGTTAAGGCACTGGGCTTGCACATGGCCAACCCCTGTTCCAATGTCCTGGCACCATGCATGCCCTGAGCACTGAGCTAGGAATGGTCCTTGAGCACCACTGGGTGTGCCCCACCCCCTCCACACTCAAGAGTGACCCCTGGCGGCTGGGGACTGAAGCTGGGCTGTGCTGCCCATGCATGCAGTGCCCTACCTCCTGTACTCTCTAGACTCTGGCTCCTGAATTATAAAAGATGTAAAGCCACATTTTTTTTTTTTGGCCGGGTCTCTCCTGGGGTTTTGCCCTCTGGATCTGCTACAAGGGAGAATGAGATACAATTTCACTCACAAATTCACAGGTACTGTTTGTACCAAGGTTGAGAGAGCACCCCAAGATGGCACCCATCCATCTGCGATTCAGACCTCCTATTGATATCCTACAGGTTCTTGCCTCTTATTCCAGTTTTATAATTATAGGATCATAGCATTAGGTACCTGGTATTTGGTACAACCTCCCACCTCCCCACCCCCATTCATGTTCCCGAGGGTCTATTTCTGCACTTGACAGATCTCTTCTGGAATAAAGCTTCCTGCCTTTTTTTTTTTTTTGTAAAGCCACATTTAAACTACTTCAAATAAAATTGTTTTCATTAATAAAGCCACATTTAAACTACTTCAAATAAAATTGTTTTCATTAATAAACATGAATTCATTTTTCTTTTCTTTTTGGGGGGACTTGTGGGGGAGCTTACACATAGCAATGCTCAGGATCTACTCCTGCCTCTATTTTCAGGGGTCTCTCCTGGTAGTATTTGGGGAACCATGGAGTGTTAGGGCTTGAACCCAGACTTCCTGCATACAAAGCATGTGCTCAGCCAGTTGAGCTCTCTCTTGGCCCTGGATTCATTTTTCTTAACAGATTAAAAAAATTTTTTGTTGTTGTTGTTTTGTTTTGGATCCACACCCAGCTGTGTTCATTGCTTACTCTTGACTCTGCACTCAGGGGTCACGCCTGATGGGCTTCAGGAGACCATATGCGGTGCCAAGGATCACCAAGGTTGGCCACTTGCAAGACAAACACCTTACCTGCTGTACCATCTCTCCAGCCCACTTCACACGGATTTTTGTTGGCTTGTTTTGGGGTCACACCTGGGTTCAATCCTCAGCACCAAAAAAAATGGGGATCTTATTTTCCTTGAATATCTATTTTGCGTACTCAGGAAAATGTTAGCAAGCTAGATTTAGAGCAGCAAGGATATGGTGCGCAAAGTTGAACGCAGTACCTCATATATGCAGGGCAAGTGCTCTACCACCGAGCCACACACATAACCCTAAATTTAAAAAAAAAAATTTGACTTTTTGGGTCACACCTGACAATGCTCAGGAGTTACTCCAGCCTCTGTGCTCAGGAAGTACTCCTGGCAGTGCTTGGGGGAACCAAATGGGATGCTAGGAGTTGAAGCTGGGTTGATTGCATGCAAGGCAAATGTCCTACCTACTGTACTATCACTCCAGCTCCTAAATTAAAATTTTGTTTTGTGTTTTGGGGCTACACTTGAGAAGTGGAATTACTCGACTCAATGTTTGGGGTTCACTCCTGCAGTGCTGCTGGACTGAAGCCAAGACTCCCACACGCAAAGCATGTTCCCAGTCCACTGCACTCTTCATTCTTCTTCTTTTTCTTAATCAAAGGGCTGAGTGTTTGACACTCGCTGACAGTGCTGCTTCTTAGACAAGCTGCACTGGTCAGGCTTCACTGGAGAGAACAAATCTCTTAGGCAACTGAAGCCAAAAGGGATTTACTCTCTGGCATATTACAAGTGTCTGGCAAGGCTGAGAACACAGCCGGGTCCGGGTTCAGCAATGACTCAAACCCACGCCAGAGAGCAGCACTGTCAGAGCCAGAGTTGGTGGGAAAGTCGCCCCATGTGTCCCGAGTCCGTCGCATCCCCTGGCACCCCACAGACTGAAGGCCTCAGAGGCATGTTAGTACAGAATCAAGCTGAGAGAACCTGGATGAACACATGGGGATGAAGGTGAGGGGGCAGCACCCCTGAGGTAAGGGTTAGACGCCAGCAGCCCAAGAAAGAGCATCCCCAGAAGTAGCTGGCAGCACCCGGGCAGGTCTACTGCAAATGTCCACCAGAATCGGCCCTGCTCAGAGAGGGAGCCCCATTATCCCAGACAGGGAGGGTGTTGGTGTGCAAAAGCCACTGGGATGCATGATCAGTTCTTCAGCAGATTAGTGGCAAGAACCAAACAAATGAACAGCAGCTTGAAATAGCAAGTGAAATGCAAGTTGCAAATCTTCCTATCTTAAACAAACCAATTGTCAAAAACCGTTTATGGGGCCAAAGATAGTACAGCAGGTAGGGCACCTGCCTTGCACACAGATGAGCCAGGTTTGACCCCAGTATCCCATACGGTCCCCCCAAGCCCCAACAGGAGTGATCCCTGATATTCAGAGTCAGGAGTAAACCCTGAGTAGCACAGGTGTGTACACCCACACCCACACACACACTTTTATGATGTTCTGATGGAAATTTGAACACATACTTGGGAGAATTGATGAAAAATTATTGGGCTTTTGAGAAAAAAATTTGCATTAACACATAAGATAAGTATTTGATATCCAAGATATATAAAGTACTCAGAGGTCTACAAAAAATTCAAAAACTCCAGGGTTCCAGAGCCACGATTCTCTGACACCAGCCACACTCTGCTGTTGCAGATTCAGTGCTCTAGCTGGGGCACAGGGACAACCAAGACCACAGCCAGCGCTGTTCTGAGCCACGTGGTGACAGGGCTCATACTCGGCTCTCCAGGATTTGCACAGGAGCATGTGATTCCCCCACTTGAGCAATCTCCCAGGCCCATCAGTATTTTATTTTATTTTATTTTCTGTTGCTGTTGTGTTTGGTCCTCGAGGGTCACATTTGGTGGTGTTTGTGGGCCAGAATTCCTGGAAGGGAACCCTGGGAACATAGCTCAGAAACATACCCTGCTTCTTACTGGTCAGATGAAGGCACAAGGCCAGTCCAGGTATTGGAAATAGTGTATGTAAAAATAGAGCACACTGCCCTCAGATGGGAAGAGCACCACAAAATTATGATCGTGATATTCAATCTACCAGAGTAGCTGATCAAATTAAATGTAAAATGAAAATTTAATATATATAGCACTGTAGCACTGTTGTCCCATTGTTTATCGATTTGCTCGAGTGATACCAGTAACGTCTCCATTGTGAGACTTGTTGTTACTGTTTTTGGCATATCGAATATGCCACGGGGAGCTTGCCAGGCTCTGCAGTGCAGGCAGGATAGTCTCGGTAGCTTGCCGGGCTCTCCGAGAGGGACGAAGGAATCGAACCCGGGTCGACCGTGTGGAAGGCAAATATCCTACCCGCTGTGCTATCACTATTGGTAACAATTTCTTTTTTTTTTTTTTTTTTTGCATTTTGGGTCACACCCGGCAATGCACAGGGGTTACTCCTGGCTCATGCACTCAGGAATTACTCCTGTCAGTGCTCAGGAGACCATATGGGATACTGGGAATCGAACCCGGGTCGGCCGCGTGCCAGGCAAACACCCTACCCGCTGTGCTATTGCTCCAGCCTTCTGGTAACAATTTCATATTGTGACATTTCTGCCTGTAATTTATCCCATTTCTTTTCTCTGATGTTGGCGGTGGGGGCTGGGGAGACAGAGTGTCCCTCAAACTGTGCTCTGGGGATGGGGCCACTCACAGCACTACGTGGCCGGTAGTTTAGCCTGATGGTTATGCTTCTACATCTTTGTCCGGCTTTGCTCTTGAGAGGACCTGACTGCGAGAGGAAGCAGAGTCAGGCACCGAGGAAAAGCATGCAGAAAGCCTTATGAATTGTTTTAAGTTGTATGTTTTAGGGCCAGAGAGATAGTACAGTAGGTAGGGTACTTGCCTTGCATGCAGACAACTCTGTTTTATTCCTGGCACTGCAGAGGGTCCCTGTGTCCTGGCAGAAGTGATCCCTGAGCACAAAGCCAAGGGTAAGCTCTGAGCTCCACTAAGTGTGATGAAGAAACACAGAATAATCTTTTAATTGTATATTTTAAAGCCTGTTAGGTGATGTTTAGCTTCGTTAGCCAGCTCCTTCTCTAGCCACACCTGTATTCTTCCCTGCTAATACCTACACTTCTCTGAAGTAGAGAGGCAGAGAGTAGGGTGGTTAAGAGTAAAGAGTTTGGAAACGGAACTGGAGTTCAGCTCTGGCTTTGCTCCTTTGAGACTTCATCTAAAGCCTCTGGTTCTCAGTTTCCTTCATAAAACAAGGCTACCAACCTCGTAAGGTTTTTATGTGGATTGACTAAGATGCTATTATGTGTCCAGGGGTTAACAGAATGCTGGGTTGAGTCCTGGTATTGTAAAACACAAAATAAAACTGCGGTGAGTCAAATGTCTAGCACACACTAGCATTCTGTGACATCAGTCATTTTATTAGAGGAATCTAAATCACCCCAAACTATGTATTGACACCTTGAGTTTGCTCTTGGCATTAGGCCCTTCATAAACAATCTCAAACACAAAACCACCTTCAAAAGTTGGGTGCTATTGGCTTCCTAATTTTTCTCAGGTGCCTTTCAAGATTCTTTGGCCCCACACACTTCCTCTTCGTTTGCTTTGCCGCCCTCTTCTGGTTACAACAGTGCAGAGTTTGATGATGCTCAGTCCTCAGACACGGAAACTGCTGAGAGCTAGCAATATCCTTCGTAAAAGAATTTGACCTGCTGAAAAGGAAGCATTAGATAATTTGTTTTCCATTGCTGAGAATGAAGAGGTATGAGGTCGAGTGACCACACTTAGCAGCCTCTCGGTTTTGGGTTTCTGTATTTTAGTAACTAAGTCCAGAGAGATATCTGCCAGAAGTTGCATCATTGCCAACTTGTACTTCTCAGTTACCTTATATTCCACATATGAGTGCAATCTTTCTATGTCTGTCTCTTTCTTTCTGACTCATTTCACTCAACATGATACTTTCCATGTTGATCCATTTATATGCAAATTTCATGACTTCATGTTTTCTGACGGCTACATAGTATTTCATTGTGTAGATGTACCAGAGTTTCTTTAACCAGTCATCTGTTTTGGGGCACTCTGTTTTTTTCCAGATTCTGGCTATTGTAAACAGTGCTGCAATGAACATAGAAATACAGATGCCATCAGTGAGTTTTGTTGAAATATTGAATGCAATCAAAATGAAAGTAAAGTGAAATTTATTAGTTACACAGGCGGGGGGGGCCTAAGGGTGGGGGGCTAGGGGTGTGAGGGTGCAGGGTGGAGCTATACTGGGATTCTTGGTGCTGGAATATGTGCACTGGTGAAGGGATGGGTGTTTGAGCATTGTATAACTGAGACTTAAACCTGAAAATTTTGTAACTTTCCACATGGTGACTCAATAAAAAAAAAAAGAAAGAAAAAAAAAGGAATTTGACTTTGATCCTAAGTGAATTTAAATAAAACTCAAAATCAAATGTAAAACTAATATACATGAATTTCAACTTATTTCTATGATACGGAAGTAAATAATGACAAAGTAATTAATAATAGGGCCAAGACTATCGTTCAGAGGTTGGGTGTTTGCCTTGCACATAGCAAACCCAGGTTCGATCCCCGGCCATCTCCTATGGTCCCCCGTGCACCACTAGGAGTAATTCTGAATGCAGAGCCAGGAGTAACTCCTAAGCACTGCTGGATGTGCTTCCCACCCAAAAAAGTAATTAACATAAAATGGACAATTCACTTTAGGTTGAAACATGACAGGAGATAATAAATACTTCTAGGGCCAGAGAGATAGTACAGTGGTTATGGTGTTTGCCTTGCATGCAGCTAACCTGGGCTCAATCTCCAACACCATACAGAACCCTTAGCCCTACCTGGAGTGATCCCTGAGCACGTAGCCAAGAGTATGCCCGCAGCACTGCTGGGTATGACACAAAAAACAAAAACCAAACATGTTCTTGCTGACATATTGGCAAGAGTTAAGTCACAAACGCTATATTACATTAAATCCTAATAGTACACATGACATAGTTATCTCTGGAAAATGTAAAATGACTGGAATCTTTGGAATTCCCTTCTCCCCAATTCAACAAAGCCCAGACTTGTTTGGAACAGAGAGACATCTCTGGACGCTAGCCAAGCAGCTGCTCTTGGCTGGTGAAATTGTCTATGATCTAAATATTGTCATTTGCATGTCTTGCAAGATTGGTGCACGATAAAGACAAACAGCAGAGAAAAGAGGTAGCTACAGATGTGCTCAGAAAACTCAGATTCTAGCCCAAACTAGATCCGCAATGCACCGTCAGCCTCACGAGCATGGGCTGCTCAGAGTGGGAAGCTGACAAAATCTCTGTTCCACTCTTTGAGGCGCTCCATCTGCCAGAATGAAAAAAATGAACATCTGGCTTCCAAGGTTTGCTTAGCACAGATCTAAAACTGGAGAAAAGAGTTTCAGACACCAAAATCAATTTGTACCTCAGTATTTAAAAAGCAATAAACAGAATGAAGAATCTAAAATTTTTGTATGGAAAATAACATCACAAAAAGCTAGGAATGAGTTCTCTGTATAAGAAAACAAAAGCAACAAGAACCTTTTCAAAATGATTTAACTTATATTTAGTGTTAAATCTAAATGACAATGGATTGCAATCACACGTACCAAATATGTATCTCAAAACATACATTTAAATATATTTAAACAAATATCAAAATCAGAACGTATGTAGGGATGAGATATCATTCTTTGACTTTCAAAAGCTTCATATTGCAAATTGCATTTCTTCTTCATTGCTACCCTTCAGTACAAAAGTATTTTCAGTTTAGGTTAATAATGAAAAAGTTCAAAATACATATATATAAATAGATGTCTTCAGAGTAGAGCTAAATGTTCAATTTGGAAAGTGAATTTAAAACTATGGATATACTTTGGCAGTATAGTTAGTGGATGATGTTTTTGGCCTCCGGGAAGCGGGAACAAATATACAACCAACCCGCTGTGAAACTTTGCTCTGTGATTGTATTGGTATGTTTCTTAAATCACAAGTCAACTAGTGACTAAATTTGAAAAATGAAAACAATACAAAATTCCAAAACTAGGTAACAGCCTAGCTTTTAAAAACATGTATATAGCTTTGGATCCAATTCTTTGGGGTTCAGGGTGGGGGAAATCGGTGGCCACACCTAGCAGTGCTCAGGGCTCAGGCTCTATTCCTGGCTCTGTGTTCAAGTGACCTCTGGCAGTGCTTGGAGGACCCAGGACAGCGTCAGAAATTTGTTTTGGTTTTGGACCACGTCCATGCTGCACTCAGGAAACACTCCTGCAGCCAGCGCTCAGGGCACTCTATGGGGTTCTGGGATGGAACTCAGGTCTGCCCTTCTGCAAGGCAAGGGCCCGGCCTGCTGTCCTCTCAGTCAGGAATTCTAACTGGGGCGGGTGATGTGCAAAGCAAGCACCGTGTCTCCAGTACTCTTGGGCTACCATTCCTTTCTTTAGCTGACATGTGTCCTATTTTGTCAGAACAATGTTTAAAGAAAATATGTAGATTCAAGATTCGTTCACCTTGATACATTTAGCTGCACTTAAAGTATGCAGATGCCAACACTTTCACTAGGTCTCACGGTGACTTTCCAGAAAGATTAGTGAAAGCATAAAATGTAAGGACATTACTAAGTGGCCAGAGTAGAGGATAGACACAAAGAACAGCAATAGGAACTAATGCTTGGAGGAGGTGGGGCTAGGAGCAGAAAAGCCATTTGATATTGCTGCCCCGATGCCAGAAATGGGCCTGGGAGAGAGTCCAAGGGCTGGACACATGCTTTCTATGACTGAGTCCCGGGTCTGAGTCAAAGCTCCCCACGGTCCTCTGGAGCATCAAGCCAGGAGTGACTCTTGAGCACTGCTGGCTCTGGCCCCAACACTTCTCCCCACCTCCCCGCCAACCCCTGCTCCCCCCAAAAAGACAAACCCAGAAATAATCACAGAATCCTGTGTCTCCTTGGAGGAAGTGTACAGAAGGGCTCAACAAGCGACCCTCGGTGATTCTCCCTGGAAAATGGGGAGCTGGAATCCTGGAACATGAGAGCGCCCTGGGAGAGGGAGGGGCAGAGCTGAAGCAGCAGAGAACATTCCTGGGAGAAGCAAGCGGCTGAAAAATCTGTGCCTCACCTTCCTGGTGCCAGGCCAGGCAAGGTGCCAGGCCAGACTGGCGGATAGCTGCAGGAAGCACAGGCCACCGTCCGTGGCCCCAACACGGAAGCGGCCCCTACCCCACCTGCCCTGAGTCAGCTGTGAATCCCAGCGGCAGATTTTCCCTAAGACTAATTCTATGGGGGGTGGGGTACAACTCCTCTAACTCTGACGGCAAAGCCACAGAGGCACTGGCCACCACCCGGCCTTGGCTGAAAGGCGATATTAGTCTCTACTGCAAATACCCACCCGCTGCCAAAGCCAAGCTCAGCGCCACAGGTCATGTGGAATTGTGGACACAAACCATGGCCCATCCAGACTTTCACAACACCAGACCCTGGCCCAGCCTCCCAGACACTGAAGGAACAGTGGGTACAACTTGCAAAAAGCCCAGAGGACTCCACAAGCCACAAGGACTCTCCATCTGGAAGAGCACCGGGCTACAGGGGCAGGGAGGTTGAAAACCACTGTCTGCCGTCTTGGTCACAACTGCTGGCGAAGAAGGCTGAAGACGTAATACAGCTATTGGCACCCAATATGGCCCCAAGCCCAAGAAGAGATTCCTGAGCACGATGCCAAGAGTAAGCCCAGAGCACTACCCAGTGGGACTCACAAAGCACCTCCCAATAAATATCCTACTTATGTTTGTGTACAAATAACACATCAAAAATGTTTATAGCAGAACTGGATCGATAGCACAGCGGGTAGGGCATTTGCCTTGCACGCGGCTGACCTGGGTTCGATTCCCAGCATCCCATATGGTCCCCCGAGCACTGCCAGGAGTGATTTCTGAGTGCATGAGCCAGGAGTAACCCCTGTGCATCACTGGCTATGACCCAAAAAGCCAAAAAAAAAAATGTTTATAGAACATAATTTATGATATTCCCAAACCCAGGTGTCTATGAATAACAGAGTGAAGAAAGAACAACTGCTGCACATAAAATGACCAAGAGAACAGGTTTCAGAAGCGGCGGGGGGGGGGGGGGGGGGGGGGCGGCGGGGAGGCAGCTTCTCAGTAGCTGAGCTCTTCTATTCTTGACCCATGTGGTGATCACACTCAGACGGATCCTCAGGGGACCCAAGAGGCACTCCAGTGACTCTTGGCCAGCTGGGTCAGTGGTCCAATGCAAAGGCCCAAGATGCCATGCTGCTTGAGTCCTGCAGTACCAAGGTCGACCCTGCTCATGCCTCAGGGAGGCCCCCAGGGCTGCCACAGTGCTCGGGGATCACATGGGCCAAGGATTGAAGCGCACTGGCCACACGCAGGCAAGCATCTTAGCCCTTGTACTCTCTCCAGCCTCAGATAAAGCTTTTAAAGATTAATATTTTTTTTCAAATCCTTCTAAATTATGTTATACTTCAATGAAAGTCAAACAAATCCTTAAAAATAAAATCTTACTTAAAGTTTAATTAACATTACTATACAAATCAAGTGTATGAAAGAGTGAATTATTTTTTGGTGTTTTAGCTGTATTAGTGGTGGTAGAGGTTCACTCCTTGGCATGGGGAGCTAATAAAAAACCGTTATTCTTTATTTCAATTTTTCTTCACTCTCATAGACAGAAGGAAAACAAAGATGCACACCAACCTCAATCAGGGTGTCAATATTCAACTGGTACTTATGAAATCCATAGGACCCGATGGGACTTGTGAATAGAAGAAACTGGTATCCTCTACCCAGCTTACCTCCTTTTTGTATTAGTAGAAACTTTGTAGATAGTAATGAAAGGGATTCATAGAGCCCATTCAAGGATAAATATTTTATTTCTCACAGTGGTAGGGTGTTTGCCTTGCATGCGGCCAACCTGGGTTCGATTCCTCCGCCCCTCTTGGAGAGCCTGGCAAGCTACCGAGAGTATCTTGCCCGCACAGCAGAGCCTGGCAAGCTACCCGTGGCATATTCAAAAACAGTTAACAAGTCTCAAAATGGAGACATAACTGGTGACCGCTCGAGCAAATCGATGAGCAACGGGATGACAGTGACAGTGACAAGCTGAAGTAACATTTTTAATACTATATTTAAGTCCCAGGTATATGTCACCGAAAACCAACATGTGTGTCCCCTTTGTCATAATTATACACTTTTCCCAACCCAAACCCTCATCTTATCCATTGAACTCTCCAAAATGGTATTTACATATTAAGCATGTACAACTGGATAGCCTTCATATTCCAGGCATTGTAAGTACTTTGAACGCATCTAAAGCTCAACACTTCTACAAAGAGATGTCGCCCTCATTTTATAGAGGGTGAGATCTTTTTGACCAAGCAACATGACCAAAAAGTCAGCTCTGCCTTGCTCCAGTTATCAGACTCAACCCCATAGCTCCACCCATTCCCTTCCTATGTCCTAAGTCCGCCCCCTCCAGCCCCAGGCCATGATCAAGGCCCTGCAGGGAGTTGACTCAACCAAAGAGCCAGAGAGAGAACTTACCATGTAATAGTCTATGTCAGAATAGAGGTTTAGAGTGCGCTCGGGGACAAGAGGAAGGAAAGAAGCAGGAAGGTCTTCACAGTGGAGGTGACTAAGGGGGTGAGCAGTTTCAGAGACAAGAGGTGACCACTGTGAAGTGCACAAAGAATAAGGTATGACCATAACAAGTTTAGGAGCAGTGGCAAATGTACAAGTCATGAAGAAGATTGGTAGCAGTTCAGATTAGATGGCCAGAGTATAACGTTTTTGAATACTGAGCTATGTATGTTCAATGATAACTATATAGAACTGCAAAGCAATGTATTTGTAGAGGCGATTCTTGTCTGCACATAAACCCCATTAATGGTTAAACCCCATTCCTATGAAAGACTTACAGTTAATATTGAACCAGCAGGAAGGTGAATATTAAGTCTAATTTCCTAGAAATTAAAAACCAAGACAAACGGACACTGTAAAACTGTTTTTGTTTTTTAATGGCAGGTCAAATATCCCGAAACATACATGTACTTTGATAGTCTTCTAATCCCAGTCGAGTTCAAATATTAAAGGAACACACACAAGCTAAGAGAATTCAATATTGTTCCAAGGCACTTACTGAATCTCCATAACTAGATGAAAACAAGGACAATTAGGATGGACAATTAGACAGCATATAATATAAAAATAACTTTTTTGCTTACAATTTACAAAATGTATTATTATTACAATCTTTGCTCTCTGATAACCTGCAAAGCTGGCTGCATGAATCCAGCAATTTTAAAATTCAGAAACTATTTTCTAAAACTTTAGGGCAAATAATTTACAAATAAGGTACACAAAGATTTAGACCATGCAGAAATTTCTTACATCTTCTGTTAATAATATTTATGACTGCAATTTTATCAAATTATATACCTACTTGCCCTGTACATATACAAAATAATGCATACATGATAAAACATTAGCAAAAGAGTAGTCCTTACTCAATTTATCATAAAAGTATTACTATATTAACATGTCTACAAGCAGCGTGTAACAGGGTTTAGAGACATTAAGGCAATAATACTTGAAGTTACAAAATAAACCATATAATACTTTTTCCTAAGTGTAGTATAAGGCAGGTAGATGGTCCCAGCAAAATACATAAAGGTAACAATCTACTCTGCTTTTAGTCCCACATTTGAAAGATGGAATACTATATAAATCTGGCTTCCCGTGGCACTTGAATTTTCCAGTATAATTTAAAGTGTCTTTTAAGCTCCCTGAATCATGTCCATTCTGAAGGTGGATCTCTTGGTCCTCTGGGCTTTCCACAGCGATTACCAAAGCCTGTAATCAAACACAGCAGTTGGTCACTGTTCAAAAAGATTTCTATCCTATTAAAGGCATGCCTTAAGATACTGTTACTTCCTAGGATAAACTCTGGACACAAACCAATCAGTCTGTGTAGTTGAAAATTACTGCTTCAGGGGAGGACAATGCTGGTGGTTTGGGGGACAACACCCAGTGATGTCTGGGCTTACTCCTCGCTCTGCACTCCGGAATTAATTCTGGCGGTACTGGGGGGGACAATATAGAATGCCAGGAACCAAACTTGGCTTGCCACATGCAAGGCAAACACCCTCCCACAGTACTAAAACTCCAGCCTGAAAATTACTGCTTCTATAAAATTAAAAATCAGTTTTGTCACAATGTAAGAAAAAGTAAAGACGAAAGATAAGATATGTTGGACTGGAGCGATAGCACAGCATGAAGGGTGTTTGATTTGCGTGCGGCCAACTCGGGTTCGATTCCCATTTGGTCCCCTGAGCACCGCCAGGAGTAATTCCTGAGTGTATGAGCCAGGAGTAACCCCTGTGCATCCCCAGGTGTGACCCAAAAAAAAACAAAAAACAAAAAACAAAAAAAACCCACGTTATAGGGGCTGGAGCAATAGCACATCGGGTAGGGCGTTTGCCTTGCACGTGGCCAACCCAGGTTTGATTCCCATCATCCCATATGGTCCCCTGAGCACCGCCAAGGGTAATTCCTGAGTGGAGAGCCACAAGAAACCCCTGTGCATTGCCGGGTGTGACCCAAAAAGTCAAAAAAACACCACGTTATATATACTAGTTTCGGGTTACTGGGGGGTTATTTTGCGTGTGTGTGAGGGGTGGCAAACTATGGTGCTCAGGACTTAATCTTGGCTCTTTGCTCAGGGATTACTCCTGGTAGGCGTGGGGCACCATATAGGGTGCTTCAATCAAACCCGGGTCAACTGCATGCAAGGTAGCCCTACCCACTGTCCTAGTGCTCTGGTTCCGTTTTAGTTTAGTAAATAAGACCCATAGCTGATTGTGCACTGAGCTCAGGGCCTTGCTTATGTGCCATCTCCCCAGCTCCTAGTCTATTATATTTTAATTTTTAATCTCTGAATCAAGCATTTCATTCACTTGGTAACAAATTCTAAGGAACTTTTTTTTAAATTCTTGGTATATATCATCAAAGAAACAATGATAACAGTTTAATAAACTTTGCCTTGAAAATCCCCTACTAAGCTCGCAACATCACTTTTTCCTATTCTTGCCAGCATTAAATGCATAAAATTTTGAATTCATTTAATAAACAAATTACCAATATCTGTGGCTTCTGTTGGACTTTCTGATATTTGATCTTTCCTATTATTGCATGTAGGTGGACATTCTGGACAAGTTTCTGTGAGCACATTTTCTGTTGGATGATCTAAAATGCAAAAACAAAACCGTAAGTGATGTTAATCACCATCATTTATAGTATCATATATCTACAGACACCTCTAATTGTTTTAAGGTAGGAAAAAAAAAAGTAACTTTGCTCATAATTTTAGAGGCCCAGGTAAATATAAATGAAAGGGAAGTATGCTGAGAAAATCATGTTCTTAAGATATTAGGAGTATCTACAGGAACTAGTTGTATGTTATGAAGATTTTTGTTAGGCTCTTCTCTTTACTTACTACATCCTGATCTCGGTATATATTTCCTTAAAATAGTTATACAACGTATCAATGTCCCAAGGTAGTAAAATACCTTTAATATGAATGGGAAACTTTATCCTAGTGTAATAATTTCTCATTTTTAAAGTTTTATGTTACTTATTTTCATTAGCTGCTTTAATTCTCAAACTTAAGAAAGAAAAGATATTTCTATCATTCATTCATTCTTTCATAACCTTTTATATCTCTATAAAAAATTTTTCTTGGAAATATGACTATCATGTTGCAATATACAAAGGGAACAAATCACCCTTCGTATACCTTAAATTTACACATGATCTGTAAATTATATGTAGGTCAATTAAATTAACATGGTGGGTGTGGTCCTCCCAAAAAACAAACGAACATTTTTATTTTGGGGGGAGGGCCACAGTCCTGGCTCTGCACCCAGGGATCATTCCTGGCAGTGTTCAGGGGACCAGAGGATGGTGGGGGTTGAATACTTGGGTTGGCTACATAAAAGGCCCTATTTGCTGCACCACTGCTCCATGGGAATCCCTCTAAAGACACCGCTCAAAGGACTGAGCAAAGCAAGCAGGAGGCCTGGGTTTGATCCCTGGCATCTAATGGTCCCCAGAGCACTGCCAGAAGCAAGCCCCAAGCTTAGAGTGTGGAGTTGCCAGGAATACTGCCAGGTATGGGTTAAGGACCAAAACCAAACCAAAACAACAAAAACACAAAAATCAAAAACCTTGAAATTTATGTCAAAGAGATGATCTTTGTCCTCAGATGTTTACAGTGTGACAGAAGGGTTTTGTCACATAGGGTCTGCATCAACATATTTTTAATTGATTTTTATTTGTTTTAAAATTTTTTGGTTTTTTACTCTTTATGCATTTAGGCCCAGGGATATATATAGTTTTACCAAGTAATGATCTAGTGGGTAAGAGGTAAAAGTACATTAATTCTTATACTAATGTGATAAGATAATGATGATCTAGTCTACAGGCCTCAATTTTCTTTTCCTTAAGAAGTACATAATTTTCTGGGGCTGGAGCAATAGCACAGCGGACAGGGCGTTTGCCTTGCACGCGGCCGACCCGGGTTCAAATCCCAGCATCCCATATGGTCCCCTGAGCACCGCCAGGGGTGATTCCTGAGTGCAGAGCCAGGAGTAACCCCTGTGCATTGCCGGGTGTAACCCAAAAAGCAAAAAAAAAAAAAAAGTACATAATTTCTAAAATTCAGTAACTTTGTAAATCACAGTTAATAAAATTTAAAAAAATAAATTTTAAGTAATTATTGGTTTATAATATAATCTAATTTCAGAATACAGATTCACACCTTGACACATACTTGAACGACCCATCACAAAAATTTTGGTGTTATCACTATCAGATTGATCTCCTCTACTTGTTTCTCCCTCTTACTCCCCATTCTCCCCACTAGCTTCACATTTTCCAGAGTCTTAACAGAGACCTTTATTGTGTTTTGAAAAGGCATTCATTTCCTCAGTGAATAAAGATCATCTATTGAGGAACAGTGGGTTGATGAGTTTAGAAATAATTGTTTGGAAAAATCAGGAGGAAGTGAGAAGGTATCAAATAGAGCTTACAAGACATATGTGATGCTGAGGTCCAACTGAAGATGAAGACCTTCAGTCTAGAAAACGAAGGGATACCGGGGCCAGAGAGACAACTTAGTGCACTGGGCGGAGTGCAGGCTTTGCAATGACAGGGTCTGGGTCTCATTTCTAGCACTGCAGGGTCCCTTGAGCAGTGCCAGGAGTGAGTGACACCGAGTACAGACTGGGAGAGTCCCTGAGCAGCAATGGCATGGCCAAAAAACTGAAAGACAACAAAGAGTGTATACTGTGTGCCAGGCAGTGTTGGGCAGTGCAGTGTTGGGCACTCCACTGATGGCATTTTTTGGTTGGTTGTTTTTGGGGCACACTCAGCAGGGTTAAGGACTTATTCCTGGCTCTGCCCTAAGCAATCATTCCTGGCTGTGCTCAGGGGACCATATGGGGTTTCTAGGTCTGAACCCAGGTTGGCCACATGCAAGGCAAACACCTTACCTGCTGTACTATTGCTCTGGCCCCTGTTCTACATAGTTTCACATTAATACCAAGTACCAAGATAATGGTGAAAATTACATATATGATCTATATATAATAAGAGGGAACAAAATCTACAAACTTACCACATTTTTCAACTCCAGAAGTAATTGAATCCTATAATAAAGATATTAGCTATTAAAATCAATGTATTACAAGATAAATATCTCCAGAAATCAAGGGCTACCAGATCCTTATTGTGAAAGTTTTTTTTAAAAATGTTAAGAAATTTCTATTAGGTATAAAAAAGACAGGGGAATACCTTTCCTTTCTCAAATGAAACTGAAAATATAGGAGAAACATACAGCTGCATTGCTAGTCCCTCAAATTACTGTATCACTGACTATAAGATACAACACTGTTTCCTTAAGTTATCACCAGTTTGTCAATTAAAACACATGACCATGTTCCAAACTCCACTGTATGATGCACACCCCACTTCCCATTTTAGAAATATTAAATTGCACCAAAATATTTTTTTCTTTTTTATGTTTGGGTCACACCCAGTGATGCTCAGGGATTATTCCTGATTCTGCACTCAGGAATTACTCCTGGTGGTGTTTGGGGGACCATATGGGATGCCAGGGATCAAACCCAGGTCGGCCGCATGCAAGGCAAATGCCCTACTCGCTCTACTTTTGCTCCAGCCCCCGAAAAATATATATTTTTTTAATTAGTGTTAGTGAAAAAATAGTATTTCTTATGGTCAAAATATATAACTTACCAAAGTATTTTCTGTACATGAAAGATATCTTTACGCAATCAGAAAAAACTAAGGGAAGGAGTATGTTCCTAGTGTTAAAATTAAAGCAACACAATATTGGAAAGTATCACTGTATCACTGTCATCCCATTGCTCATCGATTCGCTTGAACGGGCACCAGTAACATCGCCATTGTAAGACTTGTTGTTACTGTTTTTGGCATATCAGATACACCACAGGTAGCTTGCCAGGCTCTGCCGTGCGGGCGAGATACACTCAGTAGCTTGCTGGGGCTCTATGAGAGGGGTGGAGGAATCAAACCTGGGTCAGCCGCATGCAAAGCGAACGCCCTATCCACTTTGCTATTGCTAAATATAGTCACTCCTATTCCATTCTTACTGCTCCAAAGTAACCTTGACCATGGTAAAATTTATAAATTTATAAATTTCAGAAACAGCCAAGGAAATATTCTGAAGTTATAGTTGTATGTGGATTATGTTGCTTCTTAAAACAATTTCAGTTCCCCTATTTTTACTGAGGCTTTTCATCTGAAATCTTAGCATAAGAAATGCTGATGAAAATTTTTGCTTAAGGGGGCTGGAGCAATAGCACAGCGGGTAGGGCATTTGCCTTGCACGCGGCCCGACCCGGGTTCGATTCCCAGCATCCCATATGGTCCGAGCACTGCCAGGAGTGATTCCTGAGTGACTCAGCCAGGAGTAACCCCTGTGCATCGCCAGCTGTGACACAAAAACAAAAACAAACAAACAAAAAATTTGTACTTAATAGTTAAAACAGCAATCACAGTAAGTTGTAAGAAAGAATAAACAAGAGTATAAATATTTAGTTATAGCTACCACAATACCAAAAGACTCACTTCAGGATTTTTTTGTTCAGACTGTTCCTGACTCTGAAGTTCCTTCCATTCAGATGTTACAGGTGTATCTGAGAAAAATAAAAATTTACAATGAAAATTAACGTCTTTAATTCTTTTGTTGCCTAATGAAATATAGTTTTAGAAACTTTCACTTCTGTAAAAATATTCATTTTGTTTCTACCAGTCCAATTCTTATGCTTCCTTTTCTTGAAACTAAAGAAAAATTCAGTAATCAGTTTATTATAATCTCAATGTAATCTACATCTGAACTTATTTAGTATAACTGAAATATACTGCTTCACTCTTTTTTAACATTTTTACAATCAGTTAAAATGAAATCAGAATAGACTAGAGAATACCTTCACTGATCACCAGTCAATGAAAATATAAAAAAAGCTGCTTCTGCAGATTTTATCACAAGACTGTGGGGTGAAATACATCAATTCTTTGAAATGATTATTTTCTCCAAGTTCTCACTCAAGTGACATTATGTGCCCCCCCGCCCCCATTAACATCATCCTAGTGATGCCAACCTATTACCCAACTTAATTGTCTCCCTAAACTGGAACTAAATGAAGCAACTCATGTTTTTTCATAACCTTTTAAAAGAATGACAAAACACTAAAAGGATGCAAATACATTTATAATTTCATTTAAATGAATTATATCTAACATAAGTGCACCTATTTTTGCTATTTTAAGTAAAAAGTCATTTTAAAGTATTTTTCAAAAAGGAATTAAATCATGTCAATATTCATTTAAACTTTTTAAATTATGCAGTTCAACAGCAACTAAATTAAAATGCACTGTATTTTCCAGACTTCTTATTATATAAAATATGTTAAAGTAGAAAAGGCACTCACTATGTTCACTTGCTACTACAAAAGATTCAGGAGTTCTCTCAGGTAGAGGAGGAGGTGAATCTTCATTAGTATCAACATCTAAATTAAATACATAAAATTTAGACAGATTGTTAAAAATAAACTTACCTATACAAGAGAACTTTTTTCCCATTTCAAAAGAAAAAAATGACTCACACAAGTATCTAAAAGAACTGTTTGTTTTAAATATGAGATAAGAATTCCTTACCATTCTCAACTTCTTTTACTTTTATAATTTATTATGCTCTTTGAGTCACAGTTGGTGGTGCTCAGGGATCACTCCTGTAGGTGTTCGAGGGACTATATGCTGTGCCAGGGATTGAGCCAGGGTCTGCTGCATGCAAGGCAAATGCCCTACGGATAATCTCTCCAGCCCCAACCAACCTGTTATTTTATTAAAAGAATGGACTTCATCACTGCTGAAAGAAGTAAGCCTCCTGCCAGCTTGCATACACTGATCCCACTGTCCGAGTCTGACAGTACAGCATGCAAGCAGTTCATCTGCTGGGCTTGCTGATGATGCTTTGAGTCCAAAAAGGAAGTTTTTGGTCATTTGACTTAAGCTAGTGTTTTCTAAATGAGATTCAACTGCTCATTTTTTCCCCAAGGTTTCATCATACTATGTACCATCTGTTATATTTATTTAAAAAATTTTACTCATCTGGGATGGAGAGAGGACCGGAATGAAGGTGCTCGCTTGCCTTACAATGCAGCTGTCCCCACTTCCTCCCAGACACTGCATTTGGTCCCATGAGCACCACCAGAGGTCACTTCTGAGCAGGGCCGGGAATGACCTCAGGTGTGACCCAACCCTATGTACCTCCATCTCTGTCTGAACTACTCTTCTTTAACTTCGTACTTCACTCGTGTTATACACTAACAGATCTGAAGTGCTACTTTTATGTCACATGATAAAACTACCAAAAAAGAGTTTAAATGGAGTCAGACAGATAGCCCAAAGAGCTGGAGTATAGTCCTAGCATAGAAGAACCCCAAGTTCCAATACCCAGTCTACATGGTGCCCAGACCACTACCAGCCGCCAGCCCCAGGAGACTCTCCCCCTGCAAGGTGTAGTCTAAAAACAACAACAAAATGTAATGTTTATTTATCACATAAATTATTTTGGAGTCACACCTGGCTATGCTCAGGGGACCATTCAGGGCGCCGGGGATCAAACCTGATTCAAGCTGCACTCAAGGCAAGCACTTTTACCCACTGTGCTCTCTCTCCAGCCCCTACTGCCTAAACTTACTTTTTCAGGGGGGAAGTGATTAGGGAGTACACATCTGGCGGTCCTCTGGGCTTACTCCTGGCTCTACTCTCAGAGATTATTGCTGGTGGGATTTGGGGAACCAAATGGAGTGCCTTATGGGGGACCAGAAGGATCAATCCAAGGTCAACCATGTGCAAGGCAAGTGTCCAACTCACTGTACTATCACTCAGGCCCCTAATGCCCCAAATCTTACGAAAAGCACAACATGACTGTACTTTGAAAATACTAACTGAAGTCACATAATAGCATTTTATCAATAAAAATAAAATTACCTCATGGGAAAAAGCCGAAAGCCTCCTATGGATGGAGGGGTTGGGTATGTTGTTCTAGTGTAAGAGCACATTGCCTTCAATTGTGAGGCCCTCTAGGCAGTCTCTGACACTGAGTACTCCTCCCACCCTGGCATACTGCTGACCAAGGTTCAATCCCCAGCACCCGAGATGATCCCCTGAGAACTGCCAAGAGTCCCTGAGCACTGATGGGTGTAATTCTCCCCTCTCACCCCCAAAATAGTTTTGTTTGGGATGCAGGTAATAAAGGCACTTAATATTAATGATATTTATCGCATCGAGTATAAGAAAAGAGAAACCTTTCAAGTTCCCAGTACTTATTTTATATATCTGTACGTTATATAAAAATCAATCTATGAGGGGCTGGAGTGATAGCACAATAGGTAGGACATTTGCCTTGCACGAGGCTAACCCGGGTTCAATTCCCAGCATCCCATATGGTCCCCTGAGCACTGCCAGGGGTAATTCCCTGTGCATCACCGGATGTGACCCAAAAAGGAAAAAAAAAAAATCAATCTATGAGTCACCACTAAAGTTCAATGATGTTACCATTAGTAATCTATCAACGAACAGTTTTCAAATTTTATAAATTTGGTCACAATTTCATGCTATTTAAAGATAGCCATGATTATTTTCCATTTAAGGTGGTTTTTTTTGTTTTTTTTTTTTTTTTGCTTTTTGGGTCACACCCAGCGATGCTCAGGGATTACTCCTGGCTTTGCACTCAGGAATTACTCCTGGCAGTGGTTGGGGGACCATATGGGATGCCGGGGATCGAACCCGGGTCGGCCAAGTGCAAGGCAAACGCCCTACCCGCTGTGCTATCGCTGCAGCGGCCCCCCCATTTAAGTTTTAAGGGGCTAGTGTGGTAGTACAGGGGGTTAGGCAATTGCCTTGCACATGGATGACCTAAGCTCAATCCCGGATCACCCATATTTGGCGCCAGAATGATTCCTGAGTGCAGATCCAGAAGTAAGTCCTGAGCACCCACTGGGTGTGGCCCCAAAACAAACAAAAAAAGAGTTCTAAGAACTAATAATACATTTTGAGAGAATGCAGCTTGATTTTGTAACGCTAAAACTACCTGGAGGCTCATTAATCAATAATAGCATTGATGTTATATATGGATATAACCAACTCATTACTGAATTACACTGTCAATACTCTGATGAATACTAAGAATACTGCTTTTTATACGCATTTGTAAAGTCCTCCATAAGCAAACATTGTGGAGAATTTTTTTTAAAAGGTATTTTATAGTTTACACAAAAGTGTAATGTGATGATGAAATAGATTTTTGTGATAAAAATGAAAGAAAAGCAGAAGAGACAGTTCGGGGATGCTTGTCTTGCTTGCCAACTTTGGTTTGATCCTTGGCACCGCAAGGTCCCCAAGCACTACTGGGAGTGAGTGACCTCTAAGCAGTAGTCCCTAGCACTGCTTGTGTAGCAAGCCCCTCCCCCCACCAAAATAAAATATTATGGATAATTAGAAATAGATAACAAGCCATTCTATAAGAGTTGTGTCAAAAAAAAGAAAAAGGGGCTGGAGTGATAGCATAGTGGGTAGGGCATATGCCTTGCATGCGGCCGACCCGGGTTCAAATCCCAGCATCCCATATGGTCCCCCGAGCACCGCCAGGAATAATTCCTGAGTGCAGAGCCAGGAGTGACCCCTGTGCATCACCGGGTATGACCAAAAAAAAAAAAAAAGAAAAGAAGTTGTGTCACCATTATATTAAGCAATTCTGCAATTCTAAATTAGAATTCTAAAGAATTCTACATTTTTAACCTATATAAAATATTGAAAGTTATTGGGACAGCAGTTAGGCCACTTGTCTTGCAAGCAACCAACCTGGATTTGATCCCTGGCACCCCACATGGTTGCTTGAGCCCATCAGGAATAATTCCTGAGCTCAGGGCCAGGAGTAATCCCTGAGCACCACCAGGTGCGGGCCTTCCAACCCTTGCTAAATATTAAAAGCTATAACACAGAAGAAGATCTATTTCTCAGATTAAACTGAAATTGTTGGAAACACAAAACCTAGTAATCAAATAGAAGGAACAATAAAAAGTTTACGCTGAAAAAAACCACTACCTAAAAACTGAAATTTTGCTGAGTGAAGTATGGAATAAAACATAATAAATCAGGGGCTGGGAGCATTAGTGCAGCAGGTTTGGTGCTTGCTTTGCATGAGGCCAACTCAGGTCCGATCCCTGCCATTCCATATGGCTACGAGTAATTCCTGAATGCAGAGCCAAGAGTAAGCCCTGAGTACTGTGGGTGTGGTCCAAAAAGCAAAAAAATAAAATAAAAAATAAACAGCATCAATTTTTTTTCCATTAAGAACAGTAATTGGCACATACTTAAAACATTTGTTAAGTACTATTATTATTACCTTTTCCAGCACCTGAATGCATTGTTCCTGCTACATCATGTCTAGCAATGGACATTGGCAATACCTTCCTAGTAGAAATTTCAGTACTAATGGCAGCAGAAACTGTGGCACTTGCTGTTGAAATGTTAGTTTTAGTCTTGGTCACAGCACTATCAGAGTTCCTTTCATCTGAATCTGAGTCATCAGAATGAAGAGGATTCGTGAAACTGAGAGGTGCTCTGAATAAAGGTGAACTGTTGTGATGATCCAGACTGTGGGTCTCAACCTGTGTTGTGGAACTTGGTGATAAACTTGGAGTTTTCGTTGTCTGACAATGGGAATCTGATGACTTGCCATCAGGTGTGTGTGGGGCATTTTCAGGTCCATGAAATGACCACATGGCATGGCCTTTTTCATCAAGAGGCAAATGGTCTGGCCTTGGAGG
Source organism: Sorex araneus (assembly GCF_027595985.1). Classification (NCBI taxonomy): domain Eukaryota; kingdom Metazoa; phylum Chordata; class Mammalia; order Eulipotyphla; family Soricidae; genus Sorex; species Sorex araneus. Next base: position 401,936,210 of record NC_073302.1, read on the forward strand.
TGGTGTGTCAAAATTCTTCTGTGATTCTTCTGGTAGAACAGCTGGAGCTTTATTTGACTTTGTTGCATTGCAGTCCACACAAGAATTTTGAGAAACATTATCAACTTTCAAATCCCCTGAACTCAACTCCTGTGACTTACAGATTTTATCAACTACACAAGGTGAGGCAGATTTAATTTTAATTGCATGTCCCCTATTCAAGAGTGTGTTTCCATCAAAACTTCTTGGTCCTTCTTGGAGAGGGACCTTCTTAATCTCAAAACTTAAATTTCGCTCCAGTTTTTTATCTACCTGTTCAGTAGATTCATTTTTCCCTGGGAGTTCTGCTGATTTGTTATAGTTTCTGTTGAGGTCTGTTGAATGCTGTTCTGATGAAACCATGTGCAACACGGGCTTTGGGTGGTATATGCCATTATCCTGCAGCACAGTAGTGACTGTTGGAAAAGCTGATGGGGGAGAAGGTGTCAAGATGGGTGGCACTGGGTGAGGTTCTGGTGGCTGCAGTATTTCTTCTTTAGCATCCCCTTCTACAAGGCAACTGAAAAACAAACATTAAAAAAAGGATATTATAAGAGTAGTCATCATCTCAAAAAATATGTTGCTAAGCCTACTATATTAAAAGTACATAATGTTTTATGAATAAAAATAATTCAACAAACTAGAGCTCAACAAGCTAGTAAACATCTTTTGCACGTTGGAGGCCGGGTTAGATCTTTAGCACTGAGAACTGACCCAGAGCCTTGAGCATCACGCTGGAAACTGAGCTGAGTGTGGCTGAAAAAAATCAAAGATGGGGCCAGAGAGAGAAGAGAGGACAGGGCAGTCGCCTTACATGTGCCTGACCCTACTTCAATTCCCAGTACCTCATCTGAACCTCCCGAGTACCTCTAAGAATGATCCCTGAGCGCAGAACCAGGAGTGGCCCCCAAACCAAAGACAAATCAAGATTTTATTTCCAAATTTCAACATATTTTGAAATACTTATATTGTTGTTTGTATTGTTTTTTAAATTTTATTTTAATTTTTAATTTTTTTTGCTTTTTGGGTCGCACCCAGCAATGAACAGGGGTTACTCCTGGTTCTGCACTCAGGAATTACTCCTGGCAGTTCTTGGGGGACCGCATGGGATGCCGAGGACGTGCAAGGCAAAAACACCCTACCCACTGTACTATGGCTCCGGCTCCTTGTTTGTATGTTGTTTTGGGATTAGACTTGGTGTGTGGTGTGGGGGTCAACTCCCTCATGCTCAGGGAACCATGTGCTGCTAGGGATCAAACCCACATCTCCAGAATGCAAAATATATGTTCCAGCCATTTTAATTAAGTTGCTAGTCTTCCTTCAAAATTTCTTTTAATTCATATTAAATTTATGTTAAAGCTTTGGCAAATGTCAGATTTTTTTTGTCTAGTTCTGTACATTTTAAAGACTGAATAGTAAATATAAATACGACTAAAATAATACTAAAGATGCTAAAGATGATGTTTCTTTCTCCTGGGCTTGTTACTTTTATTTTTATTTTTTTAGCTCGGGAGAATGGGGTTGTTTGGGCCACACTTGGCATTGCTCAGAGGTCATTTCTGACTCTGCTCAAAAGTGAGCCAGAATGATGCTTGGAGAAACACATATGGTGCCAGAGATTTTAACTGAGTTTGTCCACATGCAAGGCAAATGCTTTACTTCTACCTCCTGTACTAAATCTCTGGCTCTTTCCTAATTTATGATGGATTGCAAATAAGATTAAGATACTTTAGAGCACTTTTGTGTGACAAAAATTTTTAAGCCTGGTCTTAAGGTTCTCTGACTTCCACTATATTATCAAAAATTTATATTTTCATTAGCTATTCTGATGTAAAACATTCAACAGAATTTTATGGGGTTCTTTCAGACTTTGTTGTTGTTGGGCCACACCCAGTCATGCTTAGGGCTTACTCCTGACTCTGTGCTCAGGAATTACTCCTAGCAAATTCTGGGGACCGGAGTTGGCAAAAGCAAACCCAGGATTGGCTGTGTGCAAACCTGCTGTACTATCCATCACTCTGGCCCCTCAACTAAATACTCTGATTTGTATTATTGTTGGGCGAATTCTTTTTTTTTTTTGTAGAAAAAGAAATTTTTATTCAAATGCATTTTAGTAGAGGCTATTGCTATTAGTATTAAAGTAGAACCCTTAATAAAATCTGTGTTATGCTGAGGGTATTACTATCCACACTGGGAAGTGATGGAATATACATATATGCACTTTCAAATGATTTTTGGAAGCAAATGTACCATTAAAACCCTGAAATTTGGGGGGCTGGAGCAACAGCACATCGGTAGGGTGTTGCCTTGCATGTGGCCAACCTGGGTTCGATTCCCAGCATCTCATATGGTCCCCTGAACACCGCCAGGAGTAACTCCTGAGTGCAGAGCCAGGAGTAACGACTATGCATTGCTGGGTGTGACCCAAAAAGCAAAAAACAAAACAAAACAAGACAAAACAAAAAACCCTGCATTTTTAAATCAGATTTCTAAGACTTAGATATGCCATATATAATCCATGAGATAAAACAAATCCATGTATTTGAGTACCTTAGTAAACTCAGGTTTAAACTAAGTCCTCTCTCACAAGAGAACTATTGTAGACTATATAACATAATAACTTCAAGTTTGTTTCCCAGTCACTGTTCTCTCCAGCCAACCTCTCCAACAAAAATCTTGCCAGTGAAAAAACATTATTATCCAGTGTTTTCTTTATCATGCTCCCAAGAGCTTGCAGTAAATACTTAAATTTCATTGGTTTTAAATAAGGTATTTTTTACTTCTCAAAGATAAAAGTCCTAGTCCATGCTTGTCAGACCTATTAAATGCTAGGCATTATACCGGTGTTGGGAGTTTTCCCTGGCAGAGCCCCTTGACCACTAGAGGTCGCAGGGCCTGTAGGGAAAGCCCCGGGTCCCCGTCTTCTCTGGGACCAGGGCTGTTGCTGGGGAAACCTGACATTTTCAAGAATAACAGAGAAATTAATTGGCCTTGTTACTGCCAGAGGCCAATAAATAGCGTGGGACATGGGAAGCAGACATCTTTGAGTGTTAGCAATGCTTAACTGTGCTGTAGAGCCTCAAGGATAGTGCTCCAGCAGCTTCTAAGTAGCCATACAATCCCCTGCCTCCCTCTACCACCTGTTTGCTAGTGCATGTAGGCATATTCCTTCAGTTTCTATTCAACCACGGTCTCTGCTAATAAACTTTGTCATGTGACTACGAGTCTATGGTCTGTGCAAGTGCCTTTGTCCTGACATGCTGCGCGCACAAATCTTTTGAGCACCCCTGCCTAGGTTGGAGAGATCGTCTTCCTGTTTCCAGGGTTCTGTAGGAGAGCTACATGCTACAATAATTTGAATCTTGAAGCAGTATAAACAGTGGAAAAAGTATGGCCAAAAAAAGTGGCAGGTTGGGTGGTGGGAGCAGACTTGGGAACATTGGTGATGGGATTGGTGCTGAAACATTGCATGCCTGAAATAACTCTATTATTAGGAACAACCTTGTAAATCATGGTGTCTTCATAAAAAATTAAAGTAAAATAAATAAAAGTAAAGCATATGTGGACAAAAAGGTAGAATGGAGTGAAGGACATATATAGCTCACCAGCAGATCACTTGCATGTGTGGGGTTCAAGTCATAGCACTGTCAATAAAGATTAAAGCCATATTTTGAAGGCTCAGAATTACATACTAAAAAGTAAACACTTTCTGGAGTGGAAGTACAATAGCTAAAGCATATGCCTTGAATGTGGCTGGCCTGGGGTTGACTGGTACCCTATAGGATCCCCTGCGCTCACCAGGAGTGATCCCTGAAGACAGAGCTAGAAGTAAGCCCTGAGCAATGGTAAGTGTGGCTTCAAAACCAAAACCAATACCAAGCGGGGAAAAGAAAGTAACTTTTCAATGAAAACATGCCATACACAATACCTGCGGGTCCTTGGTGGTTTTGGAGGAGGAGAGTCTTGTTTGTCAGGATCTATGGAGCTGACCATGTTTTCAGTGTTAATTTCATTCTGCCAAGAAAAGAATTGCTTCATTAAAGTTACAGTAAAAATTGTGTTCCTTCCTCATTCAAATCTCCTATAAAATGTTTGACACTTTAAAGCAATGCCAATTTTTTCAAATTTCAAGTGGTTGTTATATTCTGTAGTTTAGACTGAAAACCAAGTTTCAATTGAAACAAAAAGAAAAAATAGGAAATATAACATTACAGAAAAATTAACACTTCAGGGCCAGGATAAGTAGGTAGGGAGTTTGCCTTGCATGCAGCCCACCCAGGTTTGATCCCCCTCACCCCATATGGTCTCCCAAGACCACCATAATGAATGATCCCTGAACACAGAGCCAGGGGTAAATACTTTGTGCCACTGGGTATGATCCAGAAACAAGAAACAACAAAAAAGAAAAATCAATATTTGAACATATTTTGAATGCAACTGGAAATAACAGTGCCCAAGAAAATATATTGAAGATAAATATTTTTAAGCATGATCACCACTAGAAACAACACATGCAAAGGAGATAAAAATAACAAAAATGAAACATAAAAAATCTATTACATGTTGGTAAAGTATTTTTTAGAATTACAAGCCAAAAATACCTACCACCCCATCAGCAATTTTTTGGGCTCCATGAATTTCATATAGTTGTAGCTGTTTCTCAAACAGTTGGGCAATAGCCCTATGGACAAGCTCATATTGTTCCTATTAAGGAGATGAAATAATAAGGGAAAAGGCTTTTAAAAAGTTAAAAAGGACGACATTTATGTAAACATAGATTATAAGGTGTACTATACCTTAGTCTGTACTGCAGAATGCCTTTGTTTTCTCATTTCATGTATTAAGTTAAATACATTGAATTCCTCTGGTATTTTCTAAAACAAAAAATTTAATACATGAATTCTGAACAACTGCCCATAACAAATAGCTGTCAACCTTTCATATATGGCTCAACATATGTGCTGGGTAACTGGAAAACATTTATTGAGCATTATTCTACTGTATTATCAGACATTACATTTGGTATTATGAATACAAAGTTAATGTTAACTCAAAGTCAAGCTAGAGAACAAGATAAAAAAAAAAAGTCCACTAGAGATACAATAGCAGAGCAATGGGAATAAAGATGCTGTGACTAATTCTGATAGGTGTGTGCAATGAAACATGAAAGAAATATAAAAGGTAAGGTATTATTAACATACCACCTACTGGGAAAACTGAGTTCAATGTAGATAAAGTCTAAGAGTAGTAGAAGAAAAGATTTGAAAAAGAAAGAAAAAGATACGGCTACTTGGGATTAGACTATGAATGTAGTGGTTCAAATTCTTTCTATAAGTGGTGTTTCTAGGAGTGGCTAAAGAAGAACTAGCTAAGAGAGTTACATAAAAATACAGATTCCGAAGCTTTATCTGGAGACTGTAAAATAAACTCAATAATTGCATTTTAAACATTGGGAACTAGATCTACACAGTAGTTAAGCCTCTCAAGATCAGATTTGAAACTCAGGAGGAAAGATAAAATTTTGAAAGGAAGAAAAACTGGAGGTTTACCGAAACTGAAAAAAGAAAGGCAAAGACAGATCAGAGGCACACTTCTCAAGCAGCACTATTAGAACTTGAAAAATCAGTGGGGTATTTTGGTATTATTAAGAGGACTGAAGAATTAAAATTCCTAAACTGGGGAACACTGATGGAGGGACGTTAACACTAGTGATAGGATTTGTGTTGGGACAATGTATGCCTGAAACTTAGTCATGAATAACTTGGTAAAACATGATACATTAAAAAAGTAATTAATAATAAAATCCTAGATTTACTACTTAGGAACATTTATATTCACCATAAGATTTTTACACCAAGCCCCAATTATAGGCCTAACATGTATTTTTAAAATCATTTTATTATTTCTTAAGATTTAAAAATTCAACTCTTATTTAATATTTGCTTCAAGGGAAAGGAGAAAAGGACATAAAAAAGCACTGAAGCCAAGGATGAGTGAAGCCTGAAGCTGGGGTGTGTGCTTGAGTGAGTCAGGGGAAATATACTACTACATAACTTTTACTGTATGGTTGGTAGCCTAAAGAACTCCTTATTTTATTTTTTTAACATAGCATGTTATGTTTTCCTGCCCCCACGGGAATGAGAAACAGGCATTTCCACATGCAACTTAGATGATCTTAAACCAAACATAATAAAATGGGGAAGATAATCAAAATCTACAAATTCTGAAATAAGCAGATATTTATCTTGTTTGCTTATAGTCATCAAATGTCTCTTTCCATTTAAGTTTTAGTTTTCTATTTTTATATTGAAATGATAGAATCCTTAATTTTGTTCATTTACAACTGTTCATTTAACTGACCTCACATGCTAGGTGAAGAAGCAGCTAGCTCTGATAGAGAAGGGATCACCAAGCAAGGGGTGCTAGACAGGCCCACTAGGAATGGGAGATACAGGCTGAAAATAGACTATAGACCAAACATGATGCCTACTTAATACCTCTGTAGCAAATCACAACACCCAAAAAGAGAGAGAGAGCAAATGGGAATGCCCTACCACAGAGGCAGGGTGGGGGTGGTGGGAGGGATGCTGGGACCATTGGTGGTGGAAAATGGGTCGATCATTGTATGACTGAAACTTAAGCATGAAAACCTGTAAGTCTGTAACTTTGTCTCACGGTGATTCACTAATAAAAATAAATAAATAAAATAAAATAAATAAACAAACAAACTGTTCATTTGAGTAATAGATTATTATGTATTTTGAGAAATATAAAACTGAACCAGAGATTTTTTTCCAGAGACTGTTTTTTTTTTTTTTTTTTTTTTTTTTTGGCTTTTTGGGTCACACCTGGCAATGCACAGAGGTTACTCCTGGCTCTGCACTCAGGAATCACTCCTGGCGGTGCTCAGGGGACCATATGGGATGCTGGGATTTGAACCCGGGTCGGCCGCGTGCAAGGCAAACGCCCTACCCGCTGTGCTATCGCTCCAGCCCCTCCAGAGACTATTTAAGATTAAATATTACATAGCAAAAGTGATCAACTGAGAGAAGATTGGGAAAGACAAGAGTGAGAGTTAAAGGAAAAACATGAACAAATATTTAATTTAATTTTATACAAAACACAGGATGTTTCTATATATTTGAGAAAACCATAGAGCTATGAAGAATTATTTCTCCCTAATATACAGATGAACATCTTATAGAACCAGCAAATGAACCACATCTGTATACAATGAAACCTGTTTTTCAAATCTCTGAGAGCCATGTCTATTTTTATATAGTGCACAGCATCAGAAATAGCAGAAATAGTAAAACCAATTAACAGCAGCAATAGTAAAGAAACTGAATACATGGTAACATGTCACATACAATTTTAGGGGTCTTTACAAAGTTCAACTAATTTAATTCTTGTGAATTATTAATATTACATTTTTCATTTTTAGATGAACTGAAGATTAGATAATTTGGCCAGATCCCACAACTAGTAAATGACAGAGCCAGAAATAGAATGTCAGCAGTTTTGTTCCAGTTATTAGTATTTTGAAACACCGTACTATATGTCTAATTACACATAAATATTTAATAAATGCTTATACCTAGAAAAGATATAAGGCTGACTAAGAGTCTATGTATGAGAAAGCCAATACCAATTTAGCATCCTTAATGCAAGTATTAATTTGCATAGTTTCTTTGCTGCATAGTAGATTATTTCAACATTTAGGAGTATTGGTAGTTTGTTAAATACAATGTGACCTAAAAAATTACTGATGGAGTATAAGCAACTCAGCATGATTTCCACACATCTATTACTACTTCATTTATACTGTTTCATTACCTTCATTTCTTACATAAGCAAAGTTCCTCTAAAAAAAGCACATAACAAAAGAGTATAATTTAATACGATTAGTCATTACATTTGAAAATCTTAATAGATCAGCTATAATACTGCATAAAAATTATTCTTACCCCAGCTTTCAGTAAATTCCATGTATAATCTATGGCACAAATGGCACCTGTTCTTCCACAGCCTGCACTATGGATATAAAGTTTGAGAAAAAAAATTTTTGTGATAAAAAGAATTACATGATAAAGGTGGATGATATATTCAGAAGCAAAATAATCATCTAAGAAATTTGGCAAAATTCTATTCAGTTACTTTTGTTTTTGTGGTGCTTTGAGCCAAATAAAGAGCCTCACACATGCAAGAAAGTGCTTTATCTCTAAGCCATATCCCGACTCTCAAGGTGCACACTCAACATTAGGATTTGTAGATGGTTTTTGTTGGTTTTTTTTTTTAATTTTTGGATCACACCCGGCATGCACAGGGGTTACTCCTGGCTCTGCACTTAAGAATTACACCTGGTGGTGCTCAGGGAACCATATGGGATGCTGGGAATCGAACCCGGGTCAGCCGTGTGCAAGGCAAACGCCCTACCCGCTGTGATATCACTCCAGCCCCCTGCAGCTTATTTTCATTTAATAAAATTTCAAGAGGAATTTTTTCAGTTTCAAATACTAAGTCTACCCCAGAAAACATTGTCTTACTAACAAAAGTTTTGCAGAGATAAATTCTGCTTATGTTCACGATGCCTCTGATGGTGTAGCATACAGAATAAAACAGAATGGCACTAAACTGCAGAGAATACAGAAAGGTGAGAAATGCTTTTAGTCTAAGCAACTAGTATGAACACCAGCATTACCAAAATACAACAAAAAACCCACTGATATTTTCATCTCATAAAAAAACTAATAAAACCTGGAGAATATAAATACCAAATTGCAACCTAGTGTAATTTTTTTAAAAGTTATTAATAAACACCCCCAGCATGCACATGTACACACAATCTCACACACCCTTCTTTCCTGCCAAAACTCAGTAAAGAACCAATGACCTTCAGATTTCTTTTTTCTTCTTTTTTTGGTATTTGGGACAAAATCCATGGCCTCACACATAACACATATGAAGCACTGTGACTCTCTATGACTAAGCCACGTCCATGGCCAGTAATAAGTTTTGACTACTACTATATTTGTCAGTCCCCTACATCAAAGCATTTAGTTTTGTAAGTTGAGACTAAGTGATACATAGTTAAAACTTGATCATTAAATGTCTGATGTAACAAAGATAAAATCAAATCACTGAGATATAAAATTCAGATACATCTATTTTTCTAAGTACATATATTTATTGGGGGAGGGCCACATGTGGTGGTCCTCAGGGTACCCATACAGGGTGCTGGGAAATGAACCCAGGTCAGCCATATACAAAGCAAATACCCTCCCCACTGTACTATATCACTCTGCCCCCCTGATGCTTTCTCTTTTTTGGGGGAAGGATAACACCCACAAATGCTCAGGAGTTTCTCCTGGTTTTGTACTCAGGAATTACTCCTGGCAGTACCTGGAGTACCATTAGGAATGCCAGAGATTGGATTTGTACTGGTAATGTGTAAGGCAAACGCCCTGTCATTGTATTATTACTCAGACCCCATGATACTTATTTGTATTTTGTTCTTGGAACTACACCGTGGTGTTCAGGGCTTACACCTGGCTCTATGCTCAGGGATCATTCCTGTGGTGCTCAGATCACCATCTATGGTGCCAGAGACAGAACCAGGGTTGGCTACATGCCAGAAAAGCACCTAAACACCGTACTATCTCTCTGGTCCCTGTATGATAGTTATTTATTACAGATAAGCATGATGGTAGACCGCCAATCAAAGGGCAAGATTAAAACCATTCAATATATGGTGCTGGAAACTAATAATGAAACGTGAAATTAAACTCTTACCTCATACCTAAACTATCAAAAAATTCAGTGCAGGCCAGAAAAATAGTACAAAAAGGTTAAGGTGCTTGCCGAGCACATGGCTGCAGCTATGACAAAGGTTCCAGTTCTTATATGATCCCCTGAGAGCACCTCTAGGTGTGTCCCCTAAGTATCACTGGATATGTCCCTTTCAAAAAAAAAAAAAAAGCCCCAGTGGATTAAAAACTTAAAAATTTCCTTTAGGGGCTAGAGCAATAGTAGGGCACTTGCTTTGCACATGGCTGATCGAGGTTCAAGTACTGCCAGGAATTATTCCTGAACACAGAGTAAACAAACCAACAAAAAAATCCAAACCAACAAAAAACACCTAAAAGGTGATGAAAAAAATAACAGAGCCAAAACTGTAAACACTATAATATGTCAGGAAAGAACTTTCTAAGCATATTGCAGTAGTCAGAAATTATAAATGCAAGACAACTCTAGCTATGTAATAGTTTAAAATATACATAGCTAAAAAGAATAAAAACAATGAAAACCAACGGTATCACATAAGGGTGCGGAATGTGGCTCAGCAGTAGAGGACTTGCCTTGCATATAAGAGAACTTGGGTTTCAACCACTGGCACTATAAACACATTGCCAACATCTCCAACTATCAAGATAACCAATGGTAATATGACTTGATTAAAAGTTAACATTCTCATGGGCTTGGGGGATGACTTAAAAAGTTGTAGGACATGTTCTGCATACAAAAGCCAAGGGTCCCACCCCAGGTCTAAGTACCGGGGAGTAGATTCCGGAGCAATGCTGGTGTGAGCTCCCACCTCCCTCAAAATAATTAATGTCCTCAACATAAAAGATACAGAAGAAATTTCATGGACCGGAGATATGGTATGGATATTCAAACACTTGCTCTGCATGAAGCTGACCCTAGTTCCATTCCTGGTACCACAGGGTTTCCAAATCCCACTGGGTACAGCCCCAGAGCACCCTGGCAGGAACAGCACCCTGTTCTCAAGAAGGAGCTGCTGGGCCTGAGCACCTCTTGGACTCCCCTCTACCTAATCCATAACATAGAGCTGTTAAGAGAAGAGTGAGAAAAAAAGTTTGCTAAAAAGAAACAGTGTTGGGCAGATTATGGGAAGTAAGCATTCCCCAAAACTGTTAGTGCTAGGTTTACTATCAACTATAAAAATCAAATTTAAAAAAGTGTACATTGGGGCTGGAGCAATAGCACAGCGGGTAGGGCATTTGCCTTGCACGCGGCTGACCCAGGTTTGATTCCCAGCATCCCATATGGTCCCCTGAGCACCGCTGGGGTAATTCCTGAGTGTATGAGCCAGGAGTAACCCCTGTGCATTGCCAGGTGTGACTCAAAAAGCAAAAAAAAAAAAAAAAAAAAAAAAAGTGTACATTAAGAGCATGAAAAAGCTTAAGTACTTTGGGTTAGAAATAAATGACACTTTTTGAATTTGTTTGTGGGTCACATCCAGCAGTGTTCAGGGCTTACTCTTGGCTCTGCACTCCTCAGGAGTTGCTCCCTGGTAGACCCTGGGAACCGTAAGTGGTGTTGGGGCTGAAACCCAGGTCAGGCATGTGGAAGACAAGCACCCTTCCTGCTGTGCCCAAATATCTCTCTGGCCCAGATAAATCACACTTTTAGACAACTATCCTAATTAGTTATCTAATGATAGCGCATCAAGATTTTACCATTTAAACTACTATTTAAAATAGCAGAAAAAGAGATAATAACCATCAAGGAATGGGGATTAAATATGTATTACACTGTAATTAGTAAATTTTCATTTACTTTTATGTATTTAGGGGGCAGGACACATCTGGTGCCCAGGGCTACTCCTGCCTGGCTCTGTGGTCAGAAGTCACACGAAAGACAAGTACCTCAACCCCTATACTAAACTATCTCTCCAACCCCCTTTTAAAATTTTCTTTTTTAGGTAGGGGCCACCCTGCAGTGCTAGGGCCCAGAGGCCAATAGGGCCATTTTCCCAGAAGTGTTCAAGGCCATGTGTTGCCGGAGATTAAGCTGAATATCTTGAATAAGCCACCTGGGCCACAGAGCTCAGTACTTGGGTCTGCTGATCTGATACTACTGGTCACCAGGGCACTACACTTAGGACAGGGAGCATGCAGTGCTAGGGATAAAGCTTGGGGTACACACAAACAAGGCATGTACATCAGCCCTTTGACCTACCTCCCCAGCAACACATTTACTTTTAAAACAAATGTGAATGCACATACAAATCACATATAAAGGAATATGATTAACAGTTTTATGGCTCCCCTAGCCCTGCCGGGAGTGATCCCTAAACTCAGAGCCAGGAGTAAGCCCTGAGCACAACACCTGGTGTGCTGCCCTACCTCCCAAAATAAAGGTAGAAGAACTGCAGCAGAATTCAGGTAGCCTTATTTGAAAACCCACATAATGACCGAATAATGAAATTCCAAAAATTAGGCTTCAAAATTCTAATACCACATATATTAAAATGACACTCCCAAGTATTGGAATATTTGGAAAATTCTTTTGTACCTGCAATGAATACAAATAGGCACATCTTCATGTTCTTGGTATTTCCTCATTAAGCTTATCATGTCCAAAATAGAATCAAATGAGGATGGAACATCATGGTCTGGCCAGTTCACATAATGAAACTGATACAGCCTCCGAGACTCCTTCAAGAATAAAAAACATCGAACAATTATGAAAATATTTTTGCAGATTCATTGAAGCATACAAAAAAAACCACATCTAACTTTATTGTCATTTCTAAGTTGGGTTTTTTTTTGTGGTATTTAGCACTGCCTTAACAACCCCCAATTAAGCAATCGCCTGCATTTATTGACTCATCTGTCATATACTGACTTAAGGGCTTTACATTTAATAGTTTATCTAATTAACATGTAGCAACATGAAATAACTACTAATACTATCCTCATTTGGTCAGTAATGAAACTGAGATGGAGAAATTAAATAACTTGCCTAATATTTTACCTCAAGTACCCAAAGTGGAATCTGAGCCCAGACAGTTTTCCTTCAGAATGTGCATTTTTACAATCATTATACTACTTAATAAAAATCTACATCATAAATAAGTGAACAATACACCAAGAGCACTGTATTTCCAAAGAATATCTAAACTCAAAAGGAAAATCATAAACAAATTTACCTAACCCCATAGCCATGTCTTATTTTAGATAAGTGGTTATCAAAAACAGTAGTTTCAATTTATCATGTAAAATTTTTTGAGAAGTCAGTTACCGTGAATTACAAAGTTATAGTTATTCATAACTGAGTTTAAGTTTTAATTATTTTCAGGAGCTTAAAAGAGGTATTTTAAATTATTATCATATTTAAATTGTTATTTGCATGTTTTTGGTTTTCATTTTCTGGTAAGTGTAGTCTTCAAAAAGGTGACATATTTATGATGTCATCACTGATGGCTAATGGAATATATGCTACTGCATTCATGCTAAAAAATATTTTTTTTAGGTGCTGGAGAAATAGTACAGTGAAGGGCACTTGCCTTCCACATGACTAACTGGGTTTTTTTCCCTGGAATCTCATATGATCTCCTGAGCAGTACTAGACTGTGCATTACTGGGTACTGGCCAACCCAATTTTTTTTTTCTTTTTGGGTCACACCTGGCAATGCACAGGGGTTACTCCTGGCTATGCACTCAGGAATTACTCCTGGCGGTGCTCAGGGGACCATATGAGATGCTGGGACTCGAACCCAAGTCAGCCACGTGAAGGCAAATGCCCTACCCACTGTGCTATTGCTCCAGCCCCAACCCAAATTTTTTTAGAGCCTTAAGATATGGTCATGTAGCTCACATACAAGTGATATGTATATGTTCATAAATTCATTCCCCTGAGCCCTCAACATTGCCAGATGATTATAGCACTGGTGGCCTCAAATGCTTGTTGTTCACCTTTCATTTTGAAAATACCAAATATTAAGAGTTATCATCAACATAAACAAAATATCTGTGGACTTCAATTTGTTTTTAATATAAAATTCCAAATACCAAAATGTTTTAAATTCTAGGTATTTAACAGGAAAAAGCACTTCCTGGAACGTAGACCAAATTATATGTAACTGTGTGATTACTAATTAACTTTAGGTAAGCATTATCATCTATGTGTAATGAAGGTCTCAGTATCTACCATTATGAAGATAGGAGAATTAATATAGCTGAAACACAACTGAAACTGAGTAAGATACCTATAATTATCATGATTGATAAAAAGCATAACATATCTAATTAAAAGAGATTAATTAGACACATTAACATATCTAATTGATATTATAATTAATACATCTGACTAATCATGACTGATCATGTCATGATTAGTCAAATTAGACAGAAATAAGAATATAGGAAATGTGTCTATCTGCACACAGGAAGCAATTCTCCACTAGTGGGTCAACACATGGGTGGGCCTGAGGATGTTGTGCAGCTTGGGCCCTGCAGTGTCAGGGATTACCTGAGATAACCTGGTGGTGCCTGAGGAAAGAATGCAGATATTCTACAAATCTACTAGGTTAAGAATGTTGTAATTCATAGCCAAGCTGAATCACTTACAGAGATTTAAAAACTAAGATTATTAAAAATAGATAAATGAGGAGTAAACTAACAGGCATCTGTGTGGCCTTAAGATTCCTTCCTAAAAACGAATCAGTTTATGTAGACCTGCAATACTGAAGATAGGAGCCTCAAAAAAAACTCCCATTTAAGTGAAGATTAAGCATGATGATGGCTTGCCTCAAGAAAATTTATAAACTATGGAGTTAGAAAGAGGGCTCAAAGGGCCAGAGTGCATGTTTTGCAAGCAAGAGCCCTGGGTTCCATTTCTAGTACCACGTGGTCCCTGGAGCAATGCCGAGATCACAACCTCTGAGGACCACTTATGGTCAAAATAAAAAGCAGCAAAAATGTAAACAAGTTGAACTGGATAATGATTATGTAAACAATATTTGCAGCAAAGAAAACAATGATTCCAAATATAGTAAATTCAATTTAGACAAAGTTGTTCTGATTAAAATTTCTATTATGTTAATATCTAATTTGGTAAGTACATGGCTTAAAATACTAAATAAAACATTATCCTCTGGTTTCTAACCTTATATAACCCAAACATCAAATTTCTACAACTAATACAAAAAGAGTAGTTATAGGATCTTCTATTTAAAAGCTCTACTTGGTTTGGAATTATTAAATGTTTAATTTTGTTTGTTGTTCGTTTTTGTATCACACTGGCAATGCTCAGGGGCTACTCCTGTCTTTGTGCTCAGGCGTCACTCGTAGTGGTGCTTAGGGAACCATATGCAGAGCCAGAGACTGCAGTGGGGTCAGCTGCATGTACAGCAAGAGCTAAAACACCTGATTCAGTAAGATTCAGTAAGGACCCATAAATGGTATTATGAGTCAATTAAAGTCCCCCCTCCCTAACCCGTCTCAGTTTGCTAATGCTAGCTTACTCACTGATCTGCTTATGGACATACAGTTTCTGTGTTGTTTTACGGTCTGTGGGCTACCCATGATTCTTGTTGTCAGGGGTTGCTCCCACATGTCAAAGAATGCACTCAGCGCTTTGGGCTATCACTCTGGCTGGCCCTGGAGTCTAGTTTGAGTCTAGTTTTTGTTCAGTATTTTACTACTGTCCATATTGCTTTTTTCACTGATATTTTAATTGCATTTCCCTGAAGATTCCAAATAGCAATTTTGCATATTTATTTGGTAACTGTCTACCTTTGGTAAAATCTACCCACATCATTTATTTATTAAGAACTTTTTTTTGCGGGGGGATGGGAAGGAACTTAGCAGTGCTCAAGGCTTACTCTTGGCTCTGCACTAGAGATCACTCCTGGTGAACTTGGGGGACTATACAGGGTACCAGGGACTGAATGGGGCTGGTCATGTGCAAGACAAGTGCCTTAGCTGCTACACTCTCTCGGGCCCCTATTGAACAACTTTGGCTATTCTATCTCATTAATATGGCGACGAAGCAGTTAAAGATGTTGAAACTTTACACACTCTCAATTGCACAAATGGCTTATTTATTACAGGATAATTACCTCACATGTAAAGCTCTACAACTAAAAGAAATGTAAGCACCAGCAAGCACCAAAACCAAAGCATGTGGGCACGTGTGTGATCCCTGGTAATCACAACATCAGCAGAGTGAAGGGGGAAAGCAACTGTTTCCATCAAACCTTAGGCTTTTATGTTTTGTTTTGGGGCCACATATGGCAGTGCTCAGGGCTTGGGGTTGAGGGGTAGGGGGCATGTAAGGTACTGATCACAAACAGGTTGGCCACAGCAAGGCAAGTGCCCTACCTACTGTACTATGATTGTGGCCCCTAAACCTTATACTTTGAAGACTAATCTGCATTATTCTCATGTTCTCCATTTGTTTATTAAGCCCAGATATTCAATAATATGATAAACTCTTACTACGCAATGGTAAAAAACATGAAAACAAAACAAAACACCAAAACTTTCTGGGAAGCAGTCTCTAGAGTAAAATACTTACATTTTGAAATTCAAGTAAAAGTGTCCTAATGAAGTAATCTGTTCGAGCTTGCTCTGCTTCCTAAAGAAAGGGAAACACTTGTCATTGATGGTGTTTAGGCTATCATGTAATACCAAAACAAATAGTAACCACCTATTTCAAGTTTCCTATTATTTCATGATAGGAAATAACCTTCAAAATTCCAAATATGTTTCTAATTTTAAGAACAGTCATTCTAAAAGTTAGCAACTTGCCTAAATTTAATGTTTAGGTCTTATCTAAATTGTCTTATCTGAATTGTCTAAAGGCTGAATGTACTTAACTTTTTTTTCCTTCTTTTTTTCTTTAAAGATTAAATTTTTATATTTGCTTCCCTACCCCAATATTTCATGTTTCAAATACACAAAAAATAGTCTTGATAAGCAGTTACATCATCAAAGTGCCCAATCTCCCCCCACCAATGTGCTTATGTAATTTATAGCCCTCCTCTTCATGCACCCTTCCCCCTGCCACACACATACACACACCATCTCCCACTTGGTAATCTCAGTTTCATAATCCAAGGCCAAGAGTTTGTCATCATTTGGTACTGTATACTCACTTGTTCTATTTATATGCCAGAGATGAGAAAGGCCATTTCATATTTGTCCTTCCTAGCTAATTTTGCAGAAAACAATGCCCTCAGTTCCACTAAAGCTACAAACGGCAAGATTCATCTTTTCCTACAGTCACTATATATATGTGTGTGTTTATATATATATATATGTATATATGTGTGTGTGTGTGTGTGTGTGTGTGTATGTGTGTGTGTGTATACACACACATAGATATACACACACACACACACGTACAGGGGCCTTCTACCTGTGCTCAAAAATGACCCTTGATGGTAGTCAGTACTGTAGATAATATCATAGATTTGAAGCAGAGTTGTAGCAGAGAGAGTTACACAAAAGGCAAGTGCCTTACCTCCTATACTCTCTCTTAAGCCCTATGACTAACTTTTATTTCCAGGATGGCAGTTCTTTTTTTTTTTTTTTGATAAAAAAATTGCATTTACTTAGAAGCATTCAGAATGTCAACAAAACAGCTGCAACTTTTTTCTTTTTCTTTTGCAATTACAGAGTGGTATTCAGTTAACAGAAGAACAATTACTTTGTGTAAGCTGTATCAGAGACAACTTAAGATGAAAAAAAAAACTAGTCTTTTTCTTTAATTTCATTTTATTTTTTTGCTTTTTGGGGGTCACACCCAGCGATGCACAGGGGTTACTCCTGGCTCTATACTCAGGAATCACTCCTGGTGGTGCTGGGGGACCATATGGGATGCTGGGAATCAAACCGAGTCGGCGCGTGCAAGGCAAACACCCTACCTGCTGTGCTATCACTCCAGCCCCAGGAATTAAATTTTTATGTCATTCTCAAACCCCCAAATTTAAAGGGAGTATAAAAAAATTACTAATATTAATTCTTCTAAATGTAGATTTACATGGGAACATTAAACATAAAACTGGGTTCAGATAATTTTGCATTTGTCTAGTATTCCTGTTTTCTGATACTAAATAATATGTATAAAACAGTGACTTACACAAGAAATTTTAAATGGTAGAAATGTTATAGTGTCTTCTCCATACAGGGGCCAATAGCGTTCACATTTTTTCTGTAGTCAAAACAAAAAAAGTTAGTATGTAATTCACATATTTTGTACCATAATGTTAAAAATTATTACTCTCTTCCAAAACACAAAATCTGCTATCAGTAGGCCAGGGGTCGGGAAGGCTTATACTTATTCAACTGCTTTTAAAGATGGGCTCTGTGTCTCTTAATGATTAGTCATAAGAAACTACTACAATAATAAAAAAGAAATGAATAAACAAGGACCATCTGACATATTTTTAAAAGGTGACTGGCACAAGGAGGTCCATTTACGCCAAGTTTAAATGCTTATAAAATGACACTTTACTAATCTCTGGTTAAATTCTTACTTGATTTTTTAAAAAATTATTTGCTCAATTTAATTTCTATTTTACTAGGGACCGGAGGTTGGGCCACACCTGGTGGTACTCAAGTTCTCTCCTGATTCAGGAGTCATTTCTGGCAGTTCGAGGACAGTATGTGGTGTCAGGGATCAAACTAGGGTCAGCTACATACAAGAAAGTGCTTTAATCCCGGTACTCTATCTCTGGCTCTGTTCCTATGTTCTGATTTTGTGTCACACCTTGTAGTACTCAGAGCTTACTTGTGCTTAGTTCTCCAGGATCATTCCTGGTGCTGCTCACAGGGTTATATCTGGTGCCAGGATTGAACTGGAGATGGAAGCACACTAGGCAAGCAGCTTCTCCTGTGTACCCTTCTCTAGCTCTATTTCTATTTTAAAGTACTTCTGAACTTCCAACACACAAATAGCATCCTTCTTAAAACATTAAATATTTGGTACTGGGGATATAGCTCAATGGGTTAGATACCTGGAAATCACACACATATGCAGACACACTGAAAATTTTAAAAAATACCTGAAGACTATTAAGTAACAATACAAAACTTCTTTAATAAACATACTAAAGAAAGGCTAATGAAAGGTAATTTTGATACTTTTTATCAAATAAAAGCAATAACAGAACAAAGTATTTTTGTTCTAAAAAAAGTATTTAGTAACAGGTTCAGATTAAAGATCAGAAATAATGTCCCTAGAAATTGAAAGATGAAAACTAATACTTCACAATTATTTTAATTGTCAACAGATATACATACCCTTCCCATCTCGAATTCTCGGCAGGCCATTACAATAATCTAAAAAGAATACAGGGGACATAGAGGGAGATGAAGAATATTCTAGTTAAATATAAATTAACTGTTAAAGGAAAATATAATTTAAGAGCTACTTTTCACTATGACTTTACCTGGCCTGTCAAGTAAGTAGATGTAACATTAAAAGAATGGGTTTAAGAAATGACCAAAAATCACCAGACCTTCTAAATAAGATAATTATATAGCAACAAATTAAATTGGCTTAAATTAATCATATTTAAATTTTATGACCCTGAAAGTATACTTCTAACTTCAGAAATTATATACTTAAGAAAACTGTCTAAAGGCTGAATGCACTTAGCATTTTTTTCATTTTTTCTTTAAAGATTAAATTTTTATATTTGCTTCCTTATCCCAATATTTCATGTTTCAAATATACAAAAAATCTGAAAGCATTTTGTGGTAAACATTGTATAGTACTATCTATATTTATACTACCAGCATTTCACTAGACCTGTTTTATTCACCACAATAGCTACTTTTCTTTCCATCTATCCATTTTATTTATCAGCTATTTTAACAGCTACCAGGTTGGAACATTTGAAATATATCACACATTCTCTCTTTCTTTTTTTCGGTTTTTGGTTCACAGCCAGTGATGCTCAGGGGTAACTCCTGGCTCTGCACCCAGGAATTACTCCTGGAAGTATTTGGGGGACCATATGGGATGCCAGGGATTGAATCCAGGTCGGCTATGTGCAAGGCAAATGCCCTCCCCTCTGTACTATCACTCTGGCCCTATTATCACACTTTTAAAATTTTAGACCACTTCAAAAGAACATAATAAATACCCTAAAAATGGCTTTATTTTTGTAAATTAGACATAATCAACACTGTTACATCAAAAAGTTTTCCCTTTCCTTAGTAAAACATCCTACATCATTATATAGAATACTTTGCAAAATAAATCATGAAAAGAAAATTACTTACTACAACATTGTATTCCCATATCATCCTCCAAAAGTCTATTACTGTATTGGCTAAAGGTCCTTGTGTTGCAACATAAGCTTTTGGCCCATAAACACCCTAAAATGGTCAAAAGGAAATGTTGCACTATGATTACCAAAATTAAATTTTAAAGTTTAAAAATAAAATAAAATAATAAAATAAAGTTTAACGTTTTATTAGTAGTATTTTCAATTAACACATTTCTAAATAAATATTTTTCACAATACATAAAAGCACAATAAACATAAATTTACTTCAGCTTTTGGTGATATGCTATTACTTCTATGAATTTATTAGACAGGATTAAAAAAACTTAATCAACTTATAATGATCTTACAAAAATTAAGAATTTAAAAGCAGAAGACCCAATATCTAGCCAAGAAAAACTAACTATAGCAGAACATAAAAGTATGCTTGATTCATAATTAATACTAAAACTAAGTTTTTTAGTTCCTCTTTAGCTAGATCCTTCCACAGATACTTTCAACTATTTTCAATTAAAGTTTGATGAGTGCCGGTTACATACATTTCTAATAATCCAAGAATATATTAAACAAGAAAGTTAACTGAAACAGTAAATCAGCATATAACTGAATCATACAATTGGGAATGTTATGTGCAATAAAAAACTAAAACTTTGGGGGTCTAGAGTGATAGTACACCTTACCAATCTACTAAGAATAACTTTGCTGATTATATGAAAGAACCTAACACACTGTTGCATAATTCAAAAGGGCCAAAAACACAGAATAATTAAAGAAACAAAAACAGTCTTTTATTTAATCAAGTAGCAGTTTATTCTAAGAAAAGCTAGAAAAGAATTTGGGTGCTTTTGATAACAGAGTATTCAAAATAGTGGGAGATAGGAAAGCCCCCACCACCACCACGTGGTCTAGCTCAAAGGGTAGAAGTGCATACTTTGCATGCTAAAGCCCAGGTTGAATCTTTGATCCCCCTGCACTGGTTACCTCAGCACCATGAAGAACAAACCTGATCTACTCTGGGCAGGAAGCAGTTCACCAGTACTACTGGGTGTGGCTCAAAAACAAAATATAAACAAAATAATTGAATATCTAAACAATGGTTATCTACAAAAATATAAGACCTTATTTAATTTTGCACTTGGTTGCTACTTAAAATATGGCGTTAAAGTTTTAGCTGAAGAAATTATTAAAAAGATAAACAATGTGCACCTCAATATTATCATGAAGAATAACGGGAAATTACCTAATATGATATAAGAAAAGGGAAAGACCATGTACATATGTAAAAACCAGTCAAAGGACAACTGACAGATGGTTTGCAATGGGCATAATATTAAAAAGCTTTCAATATAAAAGAAAAAAATAGAAAAATTTCTCTTTATTAAGCAAAGCTTTTTCTTAAGGAGTATAGAAGGAAAGCCTATGAAAAATGTGACAGGACTGGCATTTTATTTCTTTTGCTGTTGATATACTTAGGCAGTAAACTATTTAGTAACATGGGCCAGAGAGACTGTTCAGCTGCTAAGGTGCTTGCCTCACAGGCAGTCAACCAGGGCTTATCCCTGGCACCACTTATCCCTGGAGCACCTCCAGAAGTGTTCCCTGACCTTAGAACAGGTCTTGTACAGCACCCAAACAATAAAAAACATTTAGTGGGGAAACGTACTAGATATTTAATGGGAAAACATTTCATCGGAAATCATTAAAGTACACAGATAAGCATAATTTAGTAAATAAATACATACCTTAATAAAATTTGCATTGATATAGTCTGAATCTTGGGAAGGAGTCTTTAAAGTCAGCTTAACTCGACTGTGATCAACTACAAGAAAAAAGATTTTTATAAATAAGGGCCTTTTGGCACAAGGGTATTCTGATAAATCATATAAAATGTAACTTAAAAAATTTACTTTGAAAACCAATTTAATGAAAACTGACTCATATTGCAAGAAATGAAATTCTTTAAGAACAAAGAATTTTTTTTACTGTATTTACAGTATTTACAGATGCAATCGAAATAATTTAATTTTGTTCTAATGTGATGCTAGAGATCAAATCCATGGATTCACACATGTGTGGCACATGCTCTATCACTGAGAGACATCCCTGGCCTGTTGGAGTTCTTTTAAAATACAAAATTCCTGTGGCTAGGGAGATTCCTTACAGGGCTGAAGTACATGGTCTCTGCATGGTAAAACGCACAGTCTGATCACTGGCATTGCACTGTTCCCCAAACACTAGCAGAAGTGTGTCTTGAGCACCAAGCAGAGTTATATTCCTCCAAAATACAAAAGCAAAATTAAAATACAGATTTCTGAACATAGCTAGAATTACTAGACTTGAATTTAGGCCTACACTAATCACTAATACTCAATTTACTAAAGTTCTTATTAGGAAATCTTACTAGGAAATCTAGTTTATGAGGCAAACATTTGACAATTTTACATATTGTAAAAATTATGGTAAATTATGATACCATATAAAATCAAAGTCATACCTATTCAATGATAATTATTAGGTCACATAAATTAGAGTAAAAAACTTGAGAATATAAATCCAAAAATAAAATTATGCAGTTAAAATAAAAGTAATGTATATAAAAACATGATTAAAAAATTAGACCTCAGAAAAAGCTATAAAATAAAAATTAATCTTCCTTGTCCTTAAATTTCCTATTTCCTAATAAAGATACTATTAAATTTTCCTTTTCAATTGTAATCCTTTCCTCCCTCTTCCTTCGTTGTTGATGCCATGACCAGCACTCAAACATATCTGGTTGTGACTCTTACACACTTGGTTGTGGTATCAATGATAACCAATGATAGTGCTGCTATATTTCACCTGACAAGCAGAAAGGCGTCAGGGATTGGCCTCAAGTGCAGGCATTCTAAGAATGTACCCTGACCCTTCAGGATAAAGAATCATCCCATTTTTTTTAAGTGTTACACAGATTTCAGTATATGGATATTCCATTATTTATTTAACTAGCCACACGCTACTTGGCCTTTCATTAGTATTTAAGAAATACTAATACATGGGGCTGGCGAGAAAGTACAAAGGATAGGATGCTTGCCTTCCATGCAGCCAACCTGGGCTTAATCCTCAGCACCCCATATAGTACCCTGAGCAGTTTCAGGAGTCAACCCTGAGTACAAAGCCAGGAGTAAGCTCTGAGCACCTCGAGGTGTGCCCCCAAAACAACACCCAAAATAATATAATGAACATGGTTGTATCTCAGTTGCTGGCAAAAATATAGGGTAAATTCCTAATAGGAACTGCCACTTGGATTCTAAAATGTGCATGCCAATATACAAATGTTTTGTTAGCAAGAATGACTGGATACTGTCATGATTTTTAACAGCTGACAATATAAAATGTAAAAAATAAATTGGGGGGGAATGGGTCACAACTAACATTTTATGATGTTCCTTGAAAATCGATGTAATTCAGAGAAGAAAAAAAAAAGCAAAAATAGTTACTGAGAATTCTTACGGAGCCGTCACTCAGTTTCCCTTAATCATAGCACAATTATCAAAAGGAAAAATCAGCATTATTACAAAACTATTAACTCAGAGCCAGCGACATGGTAAAGCAGTAAGGTTATTCCCTTGCATGCAGCTGACAGGGTTCAAGCCCTGGCACTTTTTATGGTCCCTGAAGCCCTGCTAGGAGTGATCCCTGAATGCAGAGTCAGGAGTAAGTCCTGAACACCATTAGGTGTAGGGACCCCCAGAGCAAAACAACTCCCCACCCTCAAAATAAACCAGTATTAAGCAAGTATAAAAATTGTACCAGTTTTGGGGCTGGAGTGATAGCACAGCAGGTAGAGCGTTTGCCCTGCATGCAGCCGACCTGGGTTCAATTCTCAGCATCCCAAATGTTCCCCCAAGCATGGCCAGGAGTAATTCCTGAGTCCAGAACCAGGAGTAACCCCTGTGCATCACTGGGGGTGACCCAACAAGCAAAAAAAAAAAATTTTTTTTTTTACCAGTTTTGTTTCATTTTTGGGTCACAACCAGCAGTGCTCAATGGCCACTCCCAGAGATGCTTGATGACCATGCAGTGTTGGGGATGAAACCAGGGCTTCATCGAGATAAGTAACTGTTTAATTCCTTTGGGCTATTTACCTAGGCCCCTCCACATCACCTCCCAAATTTTTTAAACCAACTTTAAAATTTTTTTCTTTTTTCTTTTTGCAGAATGCCATATTACATTAAGGTATTATTTTTCCTTTGTCTCTTCCAATAAATTAAAGTTTCTTTGATTGACTGATTCCTATGATTGGAATAATGTTTATGCATGTTTGGCAAGACTACCAGTCAACCATGAGAAGACATAACTTGCGAATCATAGAATGTAGATACTTCAAGAGAATGAAGGAAAGCAGAAACAACTAGCAGTTTTAAATAGCAGGTATGACAGGAACTCTTGTTCTAGTTTTTGGGGAGGGAGTTCCTGCATAGCGCAGACATGCAAGCCTGACAATATAATGCTACAACCTGGTAATGTAGTACTGCTCGGGCTCAGAAGTGCTCTGGGGCTGGAGCAGTGGGTGTCAGGGAACTATGCCATGCCAGGATTGGACTTGAAATCTCGTGTATGCCAGGTTGCACTCTAGCCTTACAAGCTATCTCCCAGATCCCCTATTGAAAAGTTTATACTTTACAAAATATGAATATACTTAAAAGTTTGCATGCTTTGAAAATTTCAGGTATTTCGCCAGAAAAGTGTAATTATAATTATCATTACTGGAATATAATGCTATCACTCTTAGATACACTATAAGAGATACACATTAGCTTGTTAAGAACATGCAGTACAAGCACAAGTTATCTTATAGTACTCATGTATTTAATCACTTAAAAACTCTAATTGTGAATAGATAAGTCAATAGTTATAGCATTAAAAATTCATCCAGTTGTGTTCATCTATGTTATTTTAATCAAATACCTTCTTTGAATAAGAAGTCCAAAGAAGGCATTTTCACTTGAATTTTTTTAGTATTTTAATAATTAATTGTGATACTTAAGGAAAAATAAACATTAAAAAAATATCGGAAGGAAAAACAAGAAGCACAATTTTAAGTTATTATTTTGTGTTATACCTTAAAAGAGGTTTGATTATTATCTTCTTAACAATTAAATTCATTTAGGAAGAATAAAGCAGTTTAGCTTACAAACTGCTAATTAGTATTTTCATTTGTTCTATTAGGGGCATTTAAAACTTACATGGCAGTATGTCCTTATATCTGTTCTTTTTAACATTTTCTTCTTTTTCTCCAGTGGATGTGGGGTAAATCTTTTCTGTTCTATATTTGGTAGACAATCTTCTTAATCGCTTTATATGTAAAAAAAAAAATATCAAGTTTAGAAAAACATTTTCAAAATGTTAATCATTCAAAAATTGCTCTTCTTTTATGCTAACCCCGATTCTTCACAACTCCTTTTCCTATTTTTCTCAGCTGACCTGTTTCTTAAAAAGTAACCTCAAAGATAAGTCATTTAAAAAAAAATGGAGTGAGAATTATTTTGTTGGGGGATTTTGGGGCCACACCTGGCTATGCTTAAAGCTTAGGTTGGCTGGGCTAGAGGGAACGTATATGGTACTTGGGATCCAATCAGGGTTGCTGCATGCAAAGCAAGCCTCTTGACAGTTCGTATAGTATCTCTCCAGCCCACATATTTTATTTCAAAGACCAAACCTGGCAGTGGTCAGGGGCTACTCCTAATTTGGTGCCCAAAAGTTACTTCTGGAGGTGTCAGGGATGGAACCTGGCCTTCCCACACATACACTCGGTCTTTTCAGCTATCTCCCTGACCCTGGAGTTAAAACAGTAACTCAGTCCTTAACTTACTCAAGTAATGTCTGCATGTCAACTCAGGGTCACAAAAATCAAGTTTTAAAATCATGCCTAAAGATTATGTACAAATTTCTTTATTTTTCTTCTCAGTAAACCACTTCTTCCAAGGCACAAACTGATAATTCTATACAAGTCACGGAAAGACAAAGTTTCTTCATATTGAATTGGAAATGCCCTACAAAGACCAGTTCTGCTTCTTCACTGCATTACAGAAGTGGTTTGTGAGTTAGTGACAAATTCTTACCACATATGGCAGTAAGGATGTTCTTTGGGCTGGAATATTTCTGCATGTCAGTAATACACTTCCTGCTTTCAGAAGCACTGAAAGTCTGCATTGTGAATTGTTTAAATTTACTACTCCACTACACTGCTGAAATTTAATTTCAAAGGAGCTTACTTTTTTCCCAGGCCTAAAGACATATTTAAAGTATTCTTATAAAAAAGGTTTTACTATTCCACAAATTATTAAATACAGATAAAGTTTTCTAACTAAGGTAACATTTCCCTTTTACACCATTTTGCTTTTGTACTATGGTGCTGATATGAGCAACTAAGAATACTATATCTATGCTATAAAAATTAGAATTTTATTTAAGCTTATTAACTCTTATTTGGGGGGGGATGTGGTGGCCACACCCAGAGGTTACTTGTAGCTTTGCACTCATGAATTACTCTTGATGGGCCTTGGGGAATCAAATGGGATTGCCAAAGGATAGAACCCAGGTTAGCCACATGCAAGGTAAATGCCCTACCTGCTGGACTATCTCTCCAACCCCCTAACTTACTCTTATTAAGAAATACTTTACATGGGGCTGGAGTGATAGCACAGCGGGTAGAGCATTTGCCTGCACGCAGCTGACCTGAGTTCAATTTCCAGCATCCCATATGGTCCCCCGAGCACCGCCAGGAGTAATTCCTGAGTGCATAAGCCAGGAGTAACCCCTGTGCATTGCCAGGTGTGACCCAAAAACCAAGAAAAGAAAATACTTTACATGTAGTGTTTAATCTAGAGAGCTCTTTCCTCGAAAAATCTAAATTTTATTCTCACACTCTCAGAAACCTAAAATAGTAATACTCATTTTTATTACTTTACGATAAAAAGACTGACTAGAATCTTGTCGTACAATGGCACAATGTTAAAAGTAAAATCTCCCACATTTATGACACTATTTCCTGTGATAATAAAGTACTGAAGTATGGTAAGGGGAATTTCAAAATTCTGCAGCAAATGGTTTCTTGTCACGTGATAGTATGAGAAAATGAGAACCTTCAAACAATACTGGCAGAAAAGATTAGCACAACTCCTAACAATGTAGCAATTACAAATACATAAAAACTCCTTAACCCAAGAATTGTACTTGTATAAATTTGTACTCCATAAAAAACAACAGGTAGAAGGTTATGTATTGTAGTATTGTTTATACCAATGAAGGACTGAAAATACTCCAGTCTATTAATAGAGGACCAGCTAAATACATTTCATTCAATAATGTAATGAAATTATGTAATTGAAAACAAGCAAGAAATTA
The DNA here is from genome assembly GCF_027595985.1 of Sorex araneus. NCBI lineage: Eukaryota > Metazoa > Chordata > Mammalia > Eulipotyphla > Soricidae > Sorex > Sorex araneus. The sequence continues at coordinate 401,963,661 of NC_073302.1, forward strand.
TTAGTGATAAACATCTTGAAAATACACATAAAAAGGAGGAAAAATATGCTGTATATATTTACTACTGGTGCTGAAGATTTACTTGTATTTATATAAACACCATAACTGTCATTTATATGTTGCTCATCGATTTGTTCGAGCGGGTACCAGTAACGTCTCTTATCATGAGACTTCTTATTACTGTTTTTGGCAAACTGAATACACCACGGGTAGCTTGCCAGGCTCTGCCATGCGGGCTTGATACTCTCGGTAGCTTGCTGGGCTCTCCGAGGGACAGAGGAATCAAACATGGGTCGGCCACATGAAAGGTGAACGCCCTACTGCTGTGCTATCGCTCCAGCCGTATTTATATATGTACATAAAATATCTCTGGAAAACATTTAAAAATAGTTTGTTGTTTTGGAAAAAGGGAAATGGGTAAATGGGAAGAAAATAGCACTATGTTTTTTATACCTTTTTATGATATGAAGTTATTCAAATGTTAAATATAAAGTTAAAGTATAAAAGATGAGCTTAATAACATATTAACATAGAATTTCAGTCATTTACATATACATCTTGTATATTTAACCACAAATTTTTATTTTCTAAGCTTTAAGATTTCCACTTATAGATAATATACAGTACGTGACTATTGATCTAACTATTACATAAGCATGGGGATAATTTAAGTACCCGTCACTGAAATAGTATATGCACACTGTGTATTGTACACAGTGTAAAAACTGCATATAATATATACGTGATAAGGACAGAGAAGAGGGCTTTATTCTCTACTGGGGAGGGGAGGCGAAGGAGTCTCCCAAGTGGCGCTCAGGAGACTCAAGGGCCCTTCCCAGGATTAGCGGGCAATGGGGCCTGTGATTTAGTGCAATGCAAGGGGCCAGGGCAATATGCTTCTAAAGTACCTGCTGCAATAACTGTGCATTTTTATATTCCAAATTATAACATGAATAAGTATGTGAAATAAAGTTTCTATTTGAAGTTAGTTTCCATTTTTTATTACCTTTTAGAATACTTACAGTATAAGGAAATATCTAATTTGTATTTGAGTTTTGTATGTCTAGTTTTTCTTTTTTTTTTTTTTTTTAGTTTTGGGCCTCACCCAGTAATGCTAACAGGTTCCTATGGGATGCCAAGGATCAAACCCCGGGACAGTCAAGTACAAGGCAAGCACGCTACCAGTGCACTATCTCTCCCGCCCCTGTCTAGTTTTCTTAAAGTGTAGTCATGTGAGACATTTCTACAGTCAAGCTTCCAATAAAGAATGTTCTATTAAAGTAAGTGTATCAAAGTAATGTAGTTAGGGTAGATTTTTGACAATTCTTAGGTGCCTTCCTATTGGGGGAAGCGAGGCAGCTGGGGCACACCTTTCTGTGCTGGGGGATGGAGCCTGCAGTCTCCTGCCTACAAAGTATGCACTCAGTCCATTTTTTGTTTGTTTGTTTTTTTGCTTTTTGGGTTACACCCGATGTTCTGCACTCAGGAATTACCCCTGACGGTGCTCGGGGGACCATATGGGATGCTGGGAATCAAACCCGGGTGGGCCGAGTGCAAGGCAAATGCCCTACCCGCTGTGCTATCGCTCCAGCCCCTCAGTCCCCTTTTTTGCTCTGGCCTCTAGGTTCCTTTATTTTATGTTAATCAGATACTTTTTAGCAATATGATTTAGGATTTTTTCTTCAAAAGTAAATTAGGGACAGAGAAAAATTTAATTATCAAACAGCAAAAATAAAAAAAATATCTAAAAGTATAACATTCTATGGATCAAGGAGCACTTATCCCCAACAACTTGTAATTTGTAAACCTGAGCAAAACAAAACAAATAACCACCATGAAAAGTTTTTTCAGGGACTAGAGAGATTGTACAGCGGGTAGAGCAATTGCCTTGCAGGTGGCCAATGCAGGTTTGAGCGTCAGAATCCCATATGGCCTCCAGGTTTGAGCGTCAGAATCCCATATGGCCTCCAGAACCCGGCCAGGAGTGACCCCTAAGTGCAGAGGCAGGAGTAAGCTCTAAAGCACCACTGGGTACAGCTCCCAAACAAAAAGATTCTTCAAATTTCTATCTTTAAGAACTTCCAGTAGACTCATATTTGTAATATCTTCTACCCTTAAAACATATTAAAAATACTATGTTAAATGTTTAAGAATAAGGATTAAATGTGACTTAAACAAGTAAGACTTTGTTATAGTACTACTGTAACAAAATTAATGTCCAAGTAATACTGCGTGAAGCAGATGTAGCACCAAAGATAATCATATTAAACTATATTAACTATGGTTTAGCAGTTTATTTTTCTAGTGGTACTAGGGAGTTTCTCCCTGTAATATTCTCAGGGATCACTCCTGGGGAATGAACCCAGACCTCCAATATGCAAAGCCTATATATTCAGCCTGTTGAGCAATCTCTGAAGCCCCAGTTTAACTATATGAAGTGGAAAGTATCCATATTTATTATTTCATTTGACTTCTTTAACACGACTTGACTCTCTATAGTGAAGCTATTACTAGGAAATTAGCTGAGAAATATGCCACATATTAAGTAAACTAAGAGCACAGCCATGCTCAAGGCCACTCTTCACATGTTCGGATGAGCCTCCCGCATGAAGGGACCAGCAGAGGAACCCAGGTGTGCGGGACCCAGGGCTGAGATCTCTAAGCTTGCTCTGATTGGGACTGAGCCTTCTCCATCCAAAACGCCCCCATTTTCCAGTAGCTTGGCAGCCACACACACAAACTGCCCCCGGTGCCATGTAATCCCACCAACAGCCAACATCCTAAGACTATAAAACCAAGCTCCCGGAAGCGCGCGGCCGAGGCTGCGAGACATCTAATAAATAGCCTTGTTCTCCCTCTTGGAGAACCTGACAAGCTACCAAGAGTCTATTGCCCACACAGGAGAGCCTTGCAAGCTCCCTATGCCGTATTCATATCCCAAATCCAGTAAAAGATATATACATACCTCTCAGAGAGCCCGGAAAGCTACCGAGAGTATCCCACCCGCACGGCAGAGCCTAGTATGCTACCCATGGTGTATTCAATATGCCAAAAACAGTAACGATAGGTCTCATTCCCTTGACCTTGAAAGAGCCTCTAATCGTTGGGAAAGACGAGTAAGGAGAGGCTGCTAAAATCTCAGGGCTGAGTGTAATAAAGACGTTACTGGCACCCACAAGTAAATCGAAAAACAACGGGATGACAGTGATACAGTCATACTAAGAAATGTTATTCATAAGCTTATGTGATAGTATGTGAAAGAGTGAATAGCACTGAAGTAAATACTAACATAAAAGTTAATTTACTAAGTACACATGTAATTTAGTATAACCTTAAAGAAAGTATTCTATTTACCATACCCTTTATCAAGTGTGGCTTTAAAAAATTAATCAAATTTCTTAAGAAAAACATTTTCAATTAAGCATATCTTTGGACATCTTGAGAAATATAAACCCCTTAACTATTTCAGTTATCATCTAAATTACTATTCTAAAAAATAAGCCTGGCTTTTTCAGTAGCACTGTCCAGTGGGGCGCAGGCAGGCCTGGGCAGCCCACGGGCTCTAGTGGCAGCCAGCGGACAGCCAGGTGTGGAGGGTAGCCAGCAACACAGATGACCCCAATGTGATCCTGCATAAGAAAAGCCATCACGGAGAACACCCCATGAAGCCTCCTTACACCAAATGTGCATTCGATAACTGAAGACATTTCGAGCACCAAGATTCTGTTGTGGATCTGGAGGTGGGATCACTAACCCTCAACCCGATGGGAACACTCCCAGATACCAACACCATCTTCTGTTAATGAAAAATGTGCTGGAAGAGGGAAATGCTGCTAATTGTTTTTTTTAAGCAAGGGGCAAGATGTGGGAGATGACCCACTAATACCAATCCCAAGATCTCGGTGGTCTTCTGGATAAAACAAGTTTAAACAGATTGAGATGTTGGTGGCTGCAAACTTTCAACCAAGCAGGAAGGACACAACCTGCTAGGACATAACAGGGTGTTCTCATAACAGAGCTCTTCAATTTGTATAAATGCATTGAAATTCAGAAGTTAGTAGGATTTTGGTGTAAAGGGAGCATCCGTGAGCACATTACATCTAACCATCTACAACTAACTCCATTTTTCATTTGACTAATAAAGATATTTAATATAAAAAATAAGCCTGGTTATATCCATACTTAAAATCCAGTAAGTTAAAGTGCCACATGTAGCTGTTCTCTTTCACCTGCCCCCTCCCTCCTCCCCCTCCCCCCTTTCAGGCATAACAGAATTTTTTACCAAAAGAAACTCTTCACCCCTAACATCATAGTTTCATGACTTTTACTCTTGCTGATAAGTTCATAGAAGGATATGACCAAAGTGTTACTTCCTTTGAGCCTTCTAGAACCTTCACTTTTTAAAAGGGATTGTCAGACCCAGGCAGTGAGTATTCAACAATACTGGAAGTGTTTGTTCAAAACCCAGTTCCATCACAGGCACCTAGGAAAACAAGACAGCCCCCTGCTGTTGTGATCCCATTTAGCTAATCCCCAGTATCAAGGCACTTCTGACAGACTGAAGTTCTAGGATCCCTGAAAAATTGATAAAAAAAAAAATCTATAACTCAAATATTGCTATAGTAAAATGGAATTAAATATTGGTGATCAAGACTTGTTATACTCATAGACACATTATTTCAAATTCCTCAACATCAACACTTAAAATATTTTGAGTTTCACAAGACAGTGCTTTTAGTAAATGAACAATAATAAATCTTAAAACTATACCTTAAAAGGAAAGTAAAGGGGCTGGAGCGATAGCACAGCGGGTAGGGTGTTTGCCTTGCACGCAGCCGACCTGGGTTAGAGTCCCAGCATCCCATATGGTCCCCTGAGCACTGCCAGGAGTAATTCCTGAGTGCAGAGCCAGGAGTGACCCCTGTGCATTGCCGGGTGTGACCCAAAAAGAAAAAAAAAAGTAAAATGATGTTATCTTAAGCTTAACAGTATAGAAGCTGGAGAAACAATACAATGAGTAGGGTGCTTGTCTTGCCTGTGACCAACCAGGATTCAATCAACCAGGATTTAATTCTTGCACCCATATGGTTCCCTGGGCAGGCTAGGAGTAATTAGCCCTGATCACTGCTGAATGTGGACCAAAAACAAACAAATAAACTAAAGAGCTATAGTGTAGCAAAATATAACTTAACCTGAAAAACCAAACTTTTTGTTGATGCTTTGAAAAATTTCTGTGGCAATTACTGGAAAATCTATCCCAAGTTTAAAAGGTAGGAGGAAGTCTGGCACATATTTGGCATGCAGTAATAATTGTTAAATAATGAAGTTTTGTACCCAAAACATTTAATTTCATGCCTGAAACATTTTTCTTGATAACGAAAGCAATTTAATTGTAATCCTAATTTAGCTCGACCATAAAAATTGAGTAACTGTGAAGCTCCCTCTCCCCCCCAAAAAATTGTAGGGGCTGGAGTGGTAGTATAGCAGGTAGGCACTTGCCTTGCATACAGCTGACCCAGGTTTGAGCCCTGGCACTCCAAATCTTCCTCCCTGAGCACAGAGCCAGGAATAATCCCTGAGCTAGGTGTGACCCCCCCTCCCTCAAAAAAGTAAAATCCAATACAAAGTAAGAGTAGTAAAATCAGTTTACTATCATTTGGCTATTCTTAAATCTTTACAAAATATGCAAAAATAAGCATACCACTAACAATAACTGTTATAATTAAAATAACCAAAGAGTTGATTTCAACTAGCAATGGACTGCTCTTAACTAAAATATACAATTCTCCCTTTCAAAATCTATTTCACCTATTGCTGCATACCATTCTTCTTCTTTCCATTCCCCCCCTCCCCGGGCCATACCTGCCTGTGCTCAGAGCTACTCCTGGTTCTGCACACAAGAGAACTATATGAGGTGTTGGAGATAGAACCCAGGTCAGTCTTTGCTAGACAAACATCTTACAACCACTGTGCAATCTCTCCAGCCCTGGTCTTTTTTTTTTTTTTTTTTTAAAGAAGTGCTGGGAATCAAACCTAGGAATTTTCACATGCAAGGCAAATGCTCTACTAATGTACTATATCCATGGACCCTCCTGACATCCTTTTTCAAAACTATGTAACAGTGCTTCCTTACTGAATTTAAGTCAGGAATTTAAGACGGAAAGGACATATATTAAAGTAAGTAAATAGGTCTTAGGCTATCAAAATTTTGTTTTTGTTGTTCGTGTTGATTTCTATGCTTCAGTTATTTCAATTTTAGCATGCCAAGCAAATTCCTTGCTTTCCTCTAGCTTCAATATAAAAATCATCTTGCAGAAACATTTTCTGAAACCAGTATTAGCAACCACCCCCATCTTCCACTTCCTTCCAACTGTTTCCTCATCTCTACCCACAGTTTTTTTAAATACACTTCTAATCTAAGGCATACTCCAGCTATGTAATTACTTTATATGAACATGTGCCATTCCTAATAGAACACAAATTCCATGAAAATGTAGCCTATTTTCTACTACAGGCTACTATCAGCATAACCTGTGACAAATGAACTATATATGTACATACTTACTGCTTTTTTGTTTGCCATGGAGCCACACCCAGCAGTGCTAGTACTGGCAGTTTTCAGTGCTGAGGGATTGCTTGTTGCAATACTAGGGGACCATGTGGTGATAAGCTCAAACATGTACCTCCATGCATGAGTACTTACTCTGGAACTATCTCTCCATTCCACAAATAATTCATTTAACTCATGCAACCTCTGGTTTTGCATTTTCCAAGTCAGTACCAGCTTCAAATAATTTATCTCCTTGTCTGCTGGTAAATGGCTCAGAAACTCCAAAATCTTTGGGGTTTTATTTTCTTTTTGGGTCACAGCTGGCTCTGCACTCAGGAATTACTCCTGGCGGTGCTCAGGGGACCATATGGGATGCTGGGAATCGAACCCAGGTCGGCTGTGTGCAAGGCAAATGCCCTACCCACTGTACTATGGCTCCAGGCCCCCAAAATCTGGTTTTAGAGTTTGGCTATGGCTCCTAATTATTCCAACCTTCACTTGAGAATTATCTTAATATAGTACTCTTCCCTCTTAGTCTCCCATTTCTTCATTGGGGGAACACCAATGAAGTCCAGACTCTCAATTTTTCCCAAAACAATCCATCATTAAACATTATTCCATCATATGTAATATGAACATACGGTAAGATTGAGACTATTTTTAAGTAACTTTAGCACACTAAATGTCTTTTTCACTGGAATGATGGGGTGGGAAGTAATAGCCATGGGTGCAATTGGGGAGGGTACTTTTTGTTTGTTCACAAAGAAGAAATAACCTCCAATTCCTATTATCTCTGAAAAGATAGGTCACAGAAAAAAAACTATCTTTGCAGTTGAAGAGAAGCCCAATTCATTATTTTACCACTAAAATAAAAACAAATTATTTTCTGCTAGGCCAGACTGCCACAAAAGCTGTAGCCAACTTTCTAGAGAAGCCAGTACTTTCTAGTGAACCATTAATTCATGACTAGCCCTCCCCAAAACTTCATTCTTCCCTTAATTACTTAGCAATAATTTGCAAAAAGGGCATCAGATTTGAAAAGCCGTAATTGCAGAGAACACTGTATATAGATGACCAATCTCCTTTGAAAAACCTCCTTTCCTAGACTTTATGAAATAACTGTCTCTTACTTGTCTCTTTACTCCACTAATTAGAGCTTTCTAGCTCTTAAACTGCCTAATACCTAAACATTTGTGTTCTCTATGGAACTATTCATTTTTCATTTGTTTGTTCTAGGGGTCATACCTGGCGGTGCTAAAGGGTTACTCCTGGCTCTATGCTCAGGAATTACTCCTTGAAGTCCTCAGGAAACCATATATGGGATGCTGGGGATCAAACTGGAATTGGCTGGGTGCAAGGCCGAGTGCCCTACGTGATGTACCACTGCTCCAGCCTCTCCACGGAATTATACTAGTCTTGAATTTCACCTCTAGCAAGCATATGCCTTCTCTAACATGGCCTTTAACTATTACATTTATAAATAGTTTAAAATCTCTATTTGTAGTCCTAAATGTTCTCTTCATTCTATATTCAAACTGCTTACTAAATATTGCAACACAATTTTTAAAAAATGTCTCTGTCCTTTTTTTTTTATGACACCTTCGCCTTAACCATTTAGGCTTAAAATTTTCTGGAGGTGAATACAACTGTCGCCATACTCACAGCTGCTTTCCACACGCTTCACTCATGAGTGAATCTATTCCTGGACCGTGCAGCCACATTCATGGCCTTGTGACATCACATACTTTGCACCACTAATATAACAAGAGTAGTACACCACATTTGACTGGATTTCAAGTAGAAGGCAACCAATCTTAGGGAGAAATATATTTATATATGTATATATATGTACATATACGTATGTATACAGCTGGAGTGATAGCACAGCTGGTAGGGCATTTGCCTTGCACAAGGCAGACCAGGGTTCGATTTCTCCATCCCTCTCGGAGAGCCCAGCCAGCTACCAAAAGTATCCTGCCCGCACGGCAGAGCCTGGCGAGCTACCCATGGCATATCTGATATGCCAAAAACAGTAACAACACGTCTCACAATGGAGACGTTACTGGTGCCTGCTCGAGCAAATCAATGAACAACGGGAGGACAGTACCACAGTGCTCTGTGTGTGTGTGTGTGTGTGTGTGTGTGTGTGTGTGTGTGTATACATGCACATAGGCTCAAACTTTAACATGTTACTGATCTCTTATAGAAGGGCTTAATGGCTCCTGGGTGAAACACACATCTTAACACACTTTCCTCTAAGAAACCTTTTCGGACCATTTTTAGTGGATTATCCATAACAAGCAATACAAATAAATTACTTCATTTCTGCTTTGGGGGCAGGGTTTGGGATTCAAGATGAAAATATGGCGGCGGGAAGGTATAATGCTGGTGGGACTGGTGTTTGAAAATTAAATGTAATCAAATATTTGAACAACTTTAAAAAAATAAACATTTTTTTCCGGAGATTTACACTTTACTCTTATTTCTGATCCCACTGTCAAGGAGGAAGAAAAATTCATTAATAAAGGGTCAAATGTATTTTTCTTTCTTTCATTACAATGTATCCCTCTTTCTGGTTGTTTTTTTATTGGGGGGAGCACCATGCTCAGAACTTAATCCTGGCTCTTTGCTCAAGGATCAATTCTGGAGGTACTTAGGGATCATACGCAGTGCCAGAGATTGAACGAGAATCAGTTCTGTGGAGGTAAGCACCTTAACCTCTAAACTATGTCTTCAGTACCTTATGATAAATTTTGAGTAAAAATAAGAACGTCCATGAATGACAGGTAAAGGAAACGTTTACTGGATATGAAAATTACTATAAGCAAATAAATGTCAAGAAGTAGAAATGTACTGTGTTCATTACAGCACCAAGTAAAGCATCCTGTACAACATTCAGTATAGTGAATGCCTTTATGTAAAACCAGAAACGAGAACATAAAACTTTCATTAACAGATGAGGACTTCAAGGAAAAAAAATTTTTTTTTTTTTTTTTTTTTTGCTTTTTGGGTCACACCCAGCGATGCTCAGGGTTTACTCCTGGCTCTGCACTCTGGAATTACTCCTGGCAGTGCTCTGGGGACCATATGGGATGCTGGGAATCGAACCCGAGTCGGCCACGTGCAAGGCAAATATCCTAGCTACTGTGCTATTGCTCCAACCCCTTCAAGGAAAAATTTTTATTAGCAGCTACAGGTTAACTGAATTATTGGAAGTAACTAAAATATCTTTATACTTAATTACTGCCAATTTTTTTGTTCTCAAAAAGTTTTTTTTGGTTTTATTCTGGGCCCACCCCAGTATGTACTCAGGGTTTATTCCTGCTCTGTGGTGAGGGATCACTCCTGGCCGTGCTGGGGAGACCATCTGGGGTGCCAGGGTCAGCGTTATGCCTGGCAAACCTACCTACAGTACTATTGTTCCAACTCTCTCAAAGAGTATTTTAGTCCCATTTTGTTTACACCCTTAGATTTTAGTGTCATACCTGAGTAGGATAAATACTGGAGATCACAGTGCTCACAGCTATCCACAGTTTCTGTTTCAAAAACCTCAGAAAATAATGTTATATTTCACCCCATTTATTTATTTAATTGTATTTTTTAATTTAGTTATTTTATTTGGGTTTTGGAGCCAACCTGGAGACTTTATACCGTGTCAGTTCTGCTGCATGCAAGAACTATCTCTCTGGCTATGTCAGAAAGTAATTCTTAATGTACACTGCAAGTTTGTATAGATTAGGACCCTCCAGCTCCCCCCCAAAAGAAAAAAAAAGGGCCAAATTTAAATGGCAGACTAAATTGTTATTGATATTGTACTTAATCCTTCCAATATTACTCTACATACAGACAACGGAAGCTGTGTTATATAGCCAATAGTGACTTAATTTCTCCACCTTCCTATTACAATTCTTCAACTCTAACAATATGTAAAATGTTAAATTAAGGTATCTGCTGGGTTATTTTTTCCTATTAATGCATAAAAACTTTTGGAAGTGTTAGTGTATTTCTCTGGGGAAATGAAATGGAGGCTATTTAGGCCAAACATTCAGATTCCTTGAAAGGGCACTTCGTTGAAGAATATTTTAGACTTGGTCCTGAAAGACCAGACCACACCACTATGACAGAATTTGCACCAAGTTAAGCAACAGTATGATTTATCCAATTATTTCTTTGCAATAATAAGCAGTACAACATATAAAAATCAAATAAAAAGTTCAAATTTCAATCATAAAATAAACCTACTATGTATTTATATACAACCATAAATATTTCTGCATATAAAAACAATACAAAGCTAGGGGGCCGGAGAGATAGCACAGCGGGTAGGGCGTTTGCCTTGCACGCGGCGGCCGATCCGGGTTCAAATCCCAGCATCCCATATGGTCTCCTGAGCAAGGCCAGGGGTAATTCCTGAGTGCAGAGCCAGGAGTAACCCCTGTGCATCGCCAGGTGTGACCCAAAAAAAGCAAAAAAAAAAAAAAAATACAAAGCTAAAAATAACTTGTAAATATAATCTACAAAGATTTCTTAATTTTTTAAAAGAGATACTTTAGAATTCCTCAATCAAAATAAGCCAAAATTTTCAAGAAAAAGTTGACATTTTACAACAAGATCCTGGGTCATGAGGCTGGAGAGATAGCACAGCGGGTAGGGCGTTTGCCTTTCCGACCCAGGTATGATTCCCAGCATCCCATATGGTCCCCTGAGCACCACCAGGGGTAATTCCTAAATGCAGAACCAGGAATGACCCCTGTGCATCGCCAGGTGTGACCCAACAAACAAACAAACAAACAAAGACCCTAGGTCAAAGTTGAATCTCTAATTTACCAGTATTATTCCAGCAAAAACCATTTTTTTTTGGCTTTTTGGGTCACACCCAGCAATGCTAAGGGGTTATTCGTGGCTCAGCACTCAGAATTTCTCCTGGCACTGCATGGGGGACCATATGGGATGCCAGGGATTGAACTTGGGTCAGCTGTGTGCAAGTCATATACCCTACCCACTGTACTATCGCTCCAGCCTGTCCAGCAGAAATTTTTTTATTTTTTTTATTTTTTTTGCTTTTTGGGTCACACCCAGCAATGCACAGGGGTCACTCCTGGCTCATGCACTCAGGAATCACCCCTGGCGGTGCTCAGGGGACCATATGGGATGCTGGGATTTGAACCTGGGTCGGCCATGTGCAAGGCAACGCCCTACCCGCTGTGCTATCACTCCAGCCCCTGTCCAGCAGAAATTTTAAAACAGAAGCCATATCAAACTAGTAATAATCTTAAAGGGAAAAAAAGGGTAAATAACTGTAACTCTGGCTAATTTTAAGAATTATTATTTAAAGGCTGGAAAGATAGCACAGCAGGTCGGATGTTTGTTTTGCACATGGCCAACCTGGGTTTGAGCCCTGGCATCCCATATGGTGCCCACCAGGGGAAATACAAAGAGTAATGAGGGCAGAGCCTGAAGTAACTTCTGACCACTGCTGGGTATGGCCCAAATCCCACCACCTCAAGAAATAATTATTACTTAAACTAAAATTGTGAGGCCATCTTATGTGACAAGAGCATTTTTCTTTAAAATTTTATCACAAAATTTTATTATAATTAACTTGTATAAATCAACTGATTCTTTGCAATGATAAAGGATACAGAAACACTCTGATATAAAGCAGCCAACAAATAAAAGGAAAGATGCTCACATGCATCTTTCAAAGGATCTCTCAATGCCATTCATCAAAAGAGAAATGAAAATCAAAATCACAATTAGGTATCACTTCACACACATTTCAATGGCTACTATGAAACAAAGAACAAGTGCTGGTGAGAATGTAGAGAAACTGGAACCCCTGCACACTGTCTGGAGGAATATAAAACTGCACGACCACTATGGAAAACAGGATTGCCATACCTTAAAAAAAAAAAAATTAAAGACGGACCTGAAAGCAGGATCTTGTACAGATTATGTGTACAATCCTGTTCAAACAATACTCACAGTAACCAAGAGGAAGAAGTAACCCAAGTGTCCAATGAACAAAGAGACAAAATTTGAAATAAATACACAATGGAATGTATTTGGTCTTTAAAAGGACATATGTTACATATGTGGCATGTTAGAACATGGATAAACCTTAGGGACATTATGTTACCCAAAATAAGCCACGAAAGACAAACATATGATTCCATTTAATGAGGTATCTAGAGTTGTCAAATTTGTTGATCTGAATGAATGATGCGGAATAATGGTGGCCAGAGACCAGAGGGGAAAGGAAACGGAAAAGGTTGCTTAATGAGTATATAGTTTTAGTTTTCCAAAATGAAAGAGCTGGTTCCATAACAACATAAATGTACTTAAAGCTAATAATCTGCACACTTACAAATGATTAAGATGGCCTTATTTACATTTTACAATTAAAAATGTTTTTTGAAAAGGAAATAAAAAACCCTGGTGGGTGGGGAAGAGAAGAGATGACTAGAAAAGGCTAGAGTATATGCTTTGCATGTGGGAGGAAGGCTCAGTTTCAACTCTGGGTATGCAATATCCTCAAAGCAGCACTGGGAGTGACCATGAGAACAAGGTTAGGAAGAGCCTTAAGAACAGCTGGGTGTGGTTCCAAAACCAAACAAGGTTAAAAATAACAGGGGCTGGAGCAAAGCCTTTGCCTTGCATGTGACCAACTCAGGTTTGATCCCTGGCATGCCATATGGTTCCCCAAGCATTGCCAGGAGTAATTCCTGAGTGCAGAGCCAGGAGTAACCCCTGAGCATCATTGGGTGTGAGCCTAAAAGCCAAAAAAAAAAAGAAAAGAAAAGAAACCTGGGACTGGAGCAACAATATAGTCGGTCAGGCATTTGCCTTGCAAGTGGCAGACCCACGTCTGACCCCCAGCATCCCATAGTCTCCTGGACCTGCCAGCAGTGATCCCTTAGCACAGAGCCAAAAGTATGCCCTGAGCACCTCTAGGTGTGGCCAAAAAAAAAAAAAAAGAAATCCAGGTAAGAATGGTCAAACCCACAATTAAATCCTCATTCTTTCTGAAAACTCCTCACCCCATTTTCCTCAACACGCTAGTCAGGCTCTCTCACAATGAAAGTCTATCCTTAGACACTTAAATCTCACCATCTTCCAAGTTCAATGATCATCCATTATATGGGACGGAGCAATAGCACAGCAGTAGGGCATTTGCCTTTCACGCGGCTGACCCATGTTCGATTCCTCTGCCCCTCTCGGAGAGCCCGGCAAGCTACCGAGAGTATCACGCCCGCATGGCAGAGCCTGGCAAACTACCCATGGCATATTGGATATGCCAAAAACAGTAACACTAAGTCTCACAAAGAGAGACGTTACTGGTGCCCGCTCGAACAAATGGATAAGCAACAGGATGCCGTGTGGGCAGGATACTCTCAGTAGCTTGCTGGGCTCTCCGAGTTATATATATATTATTTATATATGTACATATATATGTACATATATATATATAAAATCTGAGTTCTGTAGGGCTAACATGATGGCCTAAGATCTAAATTCAACTCAAATGCAATACGTTTGCCACTAATCTCATTAACAGTTTCTCAAACTCATGTTTCCTCCTGTATTCCCCATCTCATCATTTTAATAGTATCCACCTAAGTTCTTCCTCTCACACTAAAATCACCATGTTTTGTCAATGAATGCTATATGAGACAGATTCTTAGGACAGATTTCCTCGTAATATATATTGTCATTGTCTTCAGAGCCTCTTGCAAATACTTCTATCCTTACCTCTCTACACTTATTCTGTATATGACAGCCAATGTGATTCTGTTAAAATGTAAGTTAAAAATATATCTAAGAATGAAACCAAATGGTTCCCAAACCAAAAAAAAGTAAAAACCAAAGTGTTCACAATGATCTACAAGGATCAAGTCTACTATTAAGTCCCAATCCTACTATAAAATTACCTACTCTCGTCCTTGCCCATTCTGTTCAAGTACATGGGGTTCCCTGATACTCTGTCAACACTCTCTTAACCCAGGTCCTAGAGCACTTAGTGTCCTCAGTCTGAATATTATTCTTACAGATAACTGAATGGTTCATTTCTTCACTGATTCAAATCTTGATTCAATTATCTTAACTATTCTATATAATAACCTCTGCCTACCACATTGAATGATAGGTTAAAAAAAAAAGTGTTATCTTATTAATAACACTTTTTTTTCAACCCTCCCAGTACTAAAACCATAGTTCTTCTAACTCAAAAGGTGAAATCCATTTCATCACCTCTTAAAGTGACATTTTAACTTGCTTTGGTCAATAAAATGTGACAGAATGGACAGTGCCAGATCCAAGTCTAGACAGGTCTTGGATATTTTTTCCCTCACTCTCACTTCTGCCATGACCATGAGAATGTTCCAGGAAGCCTTTTGGGGAATGAGAAACACGTGGGGCAGGGACAAGTAATCCCAGTCATCTTAGTCACAGGCAGGCTGACCCCCAGAAACATAAATGAACCTAGTCAAGATCAACAATAGCTGTCTATCTGACAACCAACATGTAAAAATATTTTATGAATTATAAACCAACCAAAGTTTTGATGTTATTATGATAATACATAACTGATACACTCTCTGTCCTCCTTAATTTGCTCTATTGTCATAGTCATAATATTTAACATCTGATCTACTATTACCTATTATCTATTATCATAGTCATAATATTTAACATCTGATCTACTATACATTTACTTCTTTATTATTCTCTTGTCAGTAGAATTTAACCTTCTCATTCATGTGTAATCTTGTAGCTTTGTAATTTGGTGATTCAATTAAAAAAAAAGTGAAGCTCCCGTGAACAGTTGTAGTCTTCAGCGGTAAGAACAGTTCATAGTCAATGAATAAGTAAAAGCGATGGTTTAGTAAAACATCTGGCTTTATACGTCTTGGTTATTTTTTTTTTTAATTTATGAAAGCTACTAAAATTAGAACCAAACTTTTGAACCTCTATTCACAAAGCGTGAAATCAAGACACTGTCTCTTTTACTCATATCATTACTAACCCTCACACCATTAATACTATCTTATGGACAAGAAAGCTAAAAGTGACAGTAGCTTAAATAATATACTAAAAAGTTAATAATATACTAAAAGTATCAACAACTGGGTCTAGACTCAAATATATTACAAAAATATGCTTACCTTATTTTTTTAACTTATTAATGTTCATGTGTAAGACATGTTCTGTCTGATCATTTCTTTCCTTCCATAACCTCCTGTGATGATTCCTTCCATAAATTGTTTTTGTATAAACAATTTTTTATACATTTTAATAACATTTTAAAAGTAAAATAACTATTTAATCCACGTTTTATTTTAAAGTGTTCTAAATCTTCATTAAAAACAAGAAAAATGGTATAGACATATCTCAAAAAATTAGAAATCGAGCTCCCATTTGACCCAGCAATCTCACTTCTGGGAATATACCCTGGAGATGCAAAAAAGTATAGAAGAAATGACATCTGCACTCGTATGTTCATTGCAGCACTGTTTACAATAGCCAGAATCTGGAAAAAACCGTAATGCCCAACAACAGATGACTAGCTAAAAGAAACTTTAGTACAGCTACACGATGGAATACTATGCAGCTTTTAGAAAAGATGAAGTCATGAAATTTGCATATAAGTGATTAACATGGAGAGTATCATGCTAAGTGAAATGAGTCAGAAAGAGAGGAACAGACATGGGAAGATTACACTCATTTGTGGAATATAAAATAACAAAATGGGAGACTAACACCCAAAGATAGTAGAGACATGGAACAGGAGGATTGTTCCACAGCTTGGAAGCCAGCCTCACATGCTGGGGAAAAGGCAGTTCACCAAGTAAAGGATGCTTGGAGAACCTGCTCAGGATGGGAGATGTGCACTGAAAGTAGACTATAGACCGAACATGATGAGCACTTAATACCTGCATTGCAGATAACAACACTCTAAAGAGAGAGAGTAAAAAGAGAATCCGCCTGCCATGGGGAGGTGGGGGGGTGGGGAGGGATGTGGAAGGGATACTGAGAACATTGGTGGTGGAGAATGGGCATTGGTGAAGTAATGGTTACTCGATAATTGTATGACTGAAACATAAGCACAAAAGTTTGTAAGTCTGTATCTATCTCACAGTGGTTCATAAAAAATAAAAAATAATTTTTAAAAAACAAAAAAATGGAAGTTGAAATAATTTTGAAATAAATTTGAAAATATTAGACCATGGCATAAACATGATTTATAACATATGGCATGTAAACAATATAAAAACTGGCATATAATAAAGCAATGAAAGAAAATTAAATATACTAGTTAAAATTAATCCCATACTTTTTAATGGACTCATTTATTTTTATTGTGGGGGAGTTGGGCCACAGGAGGGGTTTCTTTGGGTATTCCTGGCTCTGTGCTCACTATGTGATCCCTGATGGTATTTGGGGGAACCATATGTGGTACCAGAGATTCTGTACCAAGATGACTGGGGTCAGTAGGATACAAGGCAAATACCTTAACACATGTACTATCTCTCCCACCTCCATGTTATACTTCTTGTAGGCTAAATTACACTTTCAAAAAATACCAGTCATCACAAGAATGTAGAGCATGGGAGGGAAGAAGAAAAAAGCTGACCTGGAGCATCAGATTAATCACTGTAAAACTGGGAGATAGTCAGGCTAAGGCACAGGACAATCCAGGTTAAATCCCAGGCACTGCAGGGCCCAAGCAGCATTTATACTCAGACCCTAGCACTGAATCCTCAGTCCAGCTGACCAAATATTGCTATAGGGTCCCCTGAAGAGCCCTTGGGAACTCTGCCCCCCAACCCCACTGCTCTCCCCACAAACTGTAGAATAATACTCTATTTATTTTTACAAGATTAATAAGATTATTTCATAATTCTAAATACTTAATTATATTTTCCTTAGGACATAAGAACATGAAAAATAGCATGTGAGCCAATTGTAAAGTAGGTGGGGGGAAGCTATAAATGAGGACTGGGGCAATAGTCCCAGGTAGGCCACTGGCCTTGCAAGTGGCTGATCTGATCTGGCACCCCATACGGTCCCGAGCATTGCCAGGAATGATAATCATAATACTTTAAACAATGATACTACTATAAACTATCTACTAGACATGTCTAGGATATATAGGGAAAACTGCTTGAGCAAATACAATTTAAACAAACTAGAAAATAGCTTGCAGATTTCTAAAGCTTCAAATCAGCTTTCAGTGGGGGGTTAAAGGAATGAAGAAAGTTGAGCTAGTCATTGTCTACCTGACTACTCATTTAAGAAGGCTTATCTTCAGCCTTCATTTTACCATTGACAACAAATAATTCTTTGAATGCTGACTTTTACAGAAAAGTCTGTCATTGGCTTTTGAACTATTAAAATAACTATCCTCTTTATTTTTCCACAATTATAAAAAGACCAAAGTATCTGGTAAATTAAACATCAAATCCCAATTTCTATTTAACAAATAACCTACCATCAAATTTTGAAAGTAATTTTTAAATGACACTTTTTGGTAAACCCAACAGAGCTATGAATGGATTTAGAGATAATTATTTAAACATAATTAATTATGTTTAAATATCTAAACATAATTAATTATAAAACCCTATTATTGATATCCAACTATTCTATATTCCTCCTTGACATCTATATGTGTTTTATGAGAAGAATTACAAACTATAAACATACAGGACATTTAAATTTATTCAAATAATTTATTTGTTTTTTGGGCCACACCTGGTGATGCTCAGGGGTTATTCCTGGCCCTGCACTCAGGAATTATTCGTGGTGGTGCTTGGGGGACCATATGGCATGTCAGGGATCAAACCTGGGTCAGCTGCATGCAAAGCAAGTGTCCAACCTGCTGTACTACTGCTTCAGTCTGTAAATTAATGGCAGGAAAATTTTGAATTACACAGTACATCCTGATCTAGCTCTAATTCTCATTCAGAAAACATACTAAAAAATCTTAAGCATTAATATGTCAAAGGACAGCAAAAAGGTAGGCACATACAGCACAGAGACGGGAACACTGACAACTAGGGAAACATAGCACTACACTACTTAAATTCTATACAATTCTGAAGAACTACAGATTAATTTTTTTGTTTTGTTTTGTTTTTGGGTCACATCCGGCGATGCACAGGGGTTACTCCTGGCTCTTCACTCAGGAATTACTCCTGGCGGTGCTCAGGGGACCATATGGGATGCTGGGAATCAAACCTGGGTCGGCCGCGTGCAAGGCAAACGCCCTACCCACTGTGCTATCACTCCAGCCCCAAACTACAGATTAATTTTTAATAATGAAAATATTAAGTCTTGGGCTGAAGGACAGTACAGCAGCTAGAGAACAGACTTGCACAGGGCCAAACTGGGTTCCATCCCCTGCACCCCATATAGAACCCTGAACCCTACCTAAAGAGATGCCTGAGTAGGAGTAGGAGTAGCCAGGAGTAGGCTCTGAACAATGTTAGGTGAGCCCCTCACTAAAAAAAAAAAAAAAAGACTAATATATATGTATAATAACAACTATATATATACACATGTATATATATGTGGGTATATATATATATGCATATATATCAAATGTACAAGGGATCAATAAAGAATAACTAGAGGGGGGGATTGAGGGATAGGGTGGTGGTAATCTGCCTTGCAAGCATGAAGGCCTGAGATAGGTCCCTGGGGGTGCCTGACCCAATCCCATAGTTCTGCTATTTGGGACACCCAGAGCCACCCAACACACTATGTTACATCTGACATCTCACACCTACCTATGAGGACCATAACTAAAAAGAGTACTGAGGTCATGCGTACAATCCCTGGCAAACACATGTGTATTTGACCATGTAATACCACAGCAGCAACAACAAGAGGGAGAGGGAGAATGACTAATAAAATATTTTGATTAAAATTAATCTGTACAACAGTATTTCCTTATAAGATAATGCTCTGGCTCCATATCTTAACACTAAAAATGTACGACAGAAATCTAGATACTAGAAATAAGCAGCTTATAGCTTAATTTTGTAACTTCCATACAAAAACCTAAAAATTGTGTCCGGTATTTGGTATGTGCTGGATATGAGAAATGCTACTCTTCCAAAGTCAGAACATTCTTCCAAATCAAATCACAAGGACTCTTTGTAAATTTTCTTTTTCCTTTTCTCAGTAAGAATGTGGGTGGAATTTATTTGGGCTGAAATCTTAAAATAGTAGGGAAAAAATTTCCCAATTTTTCTTCAAGGATTTTTGTACTACTCTTTGGGCAGTCTGCCTAGTTTGTGAACCATTCCTCTTTCCTTAAATTCCTTCCATACACATGTGAATAAACCCCCTACCCTCTTCAATTTCACATATTCCTACTGCAAAGTACCACTGGCAAGTTGATCAATTATTTCAAGAATATAAATGTGAGATCTAGGACCAGTGCGCTAGTATAGAGGGTAGGGCACTTGCTTTGCACACGGCTGACCTGGGTCTGCTCCTTCTGGCATCTCATATGGTCCCCAAGCACTGCCAGGAATGATCTGAGTGCAGAGCTTAGCAATAAGCCCTGAGCACTGCCGGGTGAAAAGAATGTGAGATGTAGTAATTCTGGTCATTCTGAACTGTTTCACCAAACTAAGATCAAGTGAATGATTCATCATCATAATAGATTTCTTTACCAACCAGTTAGAATGTTGCTGGGCTGAACTTTACAAAACCATTATCAAAGGAGGTGCTTTTTAAATTATATGATGTTGCTTAGGCCAAAACTAGCATTCTTACTAGAGTTGAATTCTTACTAATTCTTACTAACATTCTTACAGATGTTGCCCAAAACAGTGAGTCAAAAACATGTACGAGTAAAAGAAGTACCAAGAACATAGTATCCTGAGTAGCTCTAGAAAGACAGAGAGATTCATGAAAAATATGAAAAACTACAGAACTACAGAAAAAGAGGGGACTAAAAATGAAGAGAGGAGTCATTTAGGTTATAAATTAGATGGCTCTTCATTTCTTGGTACCTAGCTCATCCACAGCGTCTTAAGTATACATATTTTCTCACTTAAGCTAGTTTTTATAGACTGCAACCTACACACTAGGTTGCAACTAGGCAAAATCTTTTTCTGCAATTCAGAAAATTTATCCTATTCTTATTTTTGTCGCTTAATTTCCCTCTAATAAGAATGCTACTATTGGCCTAAGCAACATCATGTAATTTAAAATGCACCTGCTTTGATAATGGTTTGTAAAACTCAGCCCAGCAACATTCTAACTGGAAAATATTTAACAAGACCATCAGTTTTATTTTTTAAATTAATATTTAGGGCAACATCAAACAGGTGCTTAGGGCTTACTCCTAAACATCTATACTATCTCTCTGGATATCCCACCTCCTATTTGGTCTTAATTTTTAAACTAGATTCTTCTGGGAGAGGAAGGGGCACACTCAGTCCTGGTGATGCTGGGGGAGTGTATGTGGTGGTGGAGATCAAAACCGGTCAGCCATATGCAAGGCTAGCCAGGCTAGCACCTTACCTGCTGTTCTATCTCTGGCTCTTAATGTTTTTGTCTTGGGGTCACCCCTCGCTGAGGTCAGGAATCAATCCTGAGGGGCTCAGGGGACCATATAGGGCGCCAAAGATCAAATCTGGGTTAATAGTGTCCAAGACAAGCTCCTGCTACTTGCCAGTACTGTATCGCTCTGCCCCTTCCCTTAGTATTTATCTAACACCTATGACTTGTGAATACATCAAATGTACATCACGAAGGGAAAAGGTATGTAGAAAAATTTATTCCCCTAGTAATTGAAGCATGAAGGCTAGAAATCCTTTCTTACATTTGTTGTAAAAGTGTAGGCTGAAAATAGCTCATTCACATTATGGAAAACTCAAAACATGCAAGTGCCAACACCGTTTGCTTCTTTTTATTTATTTTTGGTTCGGGAGCTACACCCAACAGTGCTCCGGGTGCTCAGGGTTTACTCCTGGCTCCCACTCAGGGATCACTCCCTGAGAGCTCAGGGAACAAACCCTGGTTGGCCATGTGCAAGGCAAGTGCCAGACCCACTGTACTATCACTTCAAACCCAGTGTGTTGATCTGGTTTAATCCCTGACAATGCATAGAGTGCCCCGAGCCTTGCTATTGGTGGTCCGTATACACTGAGAAAGAAAGAAGCCCTGAGCATTGCTGGGTAAAAATTAAAAAATAATAATAATAAATAAAAATAAGGGGGCTGGAGCGATAGCACAGCAGATAGGGCATTTGCCTTGCACAAGGCGGACCCGAGTTCGATTTCCAGCATCCCATACAGTCCCCTGAGCACAGCCAGGGGTAATTTCTGAGTGCATGAGCCAGGAGTAACCCCTGTGCATCGCTAGGTGTGACCCCCCCAAAAAAAAATTTTAAATAAAAAGGTTCATTTATGGAGCTTAAGAGATAGCTCAAAGGACTACGCTTTACATACTGGAGGCCTGAGAGCCATGTCTGACAGGGTACAGTCCCTCCACCACCTCCACTGCTGCCCCCGAAAGACCCTTCATACCAACCAAGTCATATAATAGTTATATAACAGTGATGAAATATAAATACTGCTGGTCAAAATAGTCAGAAATACAGAGGTTGTTCATCTCCTCTCCTATTGTTTGGACTTATTTAGCTTATTTTTACTTGCCACCCTGTTACTCTCATAAAATCCAGTTCTTTTCTTTATATCATTGAAACTTTTGTTTTCTATATCTCAAGTCTTTTATCTATGTAAACAACTGTACAAATTATTTCACTGTTTAACCCAAATAGCCTATTTGCTAATCTATGGGGCAGATCTGGGCTTTCCTGATAAGTCTTGAATTCTATTAGAGTACTATGAATTATTATTGAATTCTTTCTATGTACTATATTAGAAAGTTTTATATACTCATTATTTTGGTCTTGGGTCTTCCATCGCGGTAGGTGTGAAACCCCAATTTCCCTAGATAACCTGCATATTGTCCTAAGAGGACCAAGACCTTCTACAGAAAAATTTAAAATAATTTCTACGTGTTTTCAAAGTTCATTATTTATTTGTTTTTAAATCACACCCAGTGCTGCTCAGAGGTTACTCCTCGCTCTGCACTCAGGAATTACTCCTTGCAGTGCTCAGCAGGGAACCTTATGATGTGCCAGGAATCGAATCTAGTCAGCCATGTGCAAGGCAAGCACCCTATCTGCTATACTATCTCTCCACCCCCATAAAGTTCATATATATGTATATATCTATATATATACATATATACACACATAGTCAAAAGGTTCTAAGGTTTTTTAACAATATATATGTCCTGAGAATCTAAAAACTATAAATCAATCATCTCCCACTCCCTCCACTGGTTTATATATAAACATATAATGTGTAATTTAAAGAAAGGCGTTTCATAAACCCCTTCCACACACTGCCTTCAGCTGTTAAATTTGAGACAAATGACTCATAATTTCAACTACCAATTCTAAATATGAATTTAGAATTGGTATTAATATGGTATTCAACAAGGTGTTTTTTTTTTTTGTATGAATTTTGTATAAATGGTGATGCTTGAAGCATGGGTGGATGCCAGGGAAACTTTTTCACATTCTTTCAGAGCCTACCAAATTGCTATTAAGTAGCTTTTTAAACACAGATTACATCTAAAAGCAATTATTACAGGAAATATAGATAATAGCATATGCCTCAAAGTCCGAGACTAACGTGATCCACATTCCATATTCTCCAGCAAAATCTTATTGGGAACAATTGCTTACATGTCTGCCATAAGCCAAGACAGAAACAAGAGAACATTATAAAAATGGAAACAAAAAAAATTGGTGTGGGGGGGGGAGTTGGTTGGTGGGGGTCAAACTTGACAATGCCAGAGACTGAACTGTGGTGAGCTACACAAGCAACTTACTCTTATCCCCTGTACTATCTCTCTGGCCCCTGGAAACAAAATTTTTGTGTGATTTCAGAAGATAGTAACTGTCAAGATTTGATTGTTGAATCTAAAAACCCTGAGTACTACAGACATATTAAATGCAGGGAGAGGTCTTCTCCCATTTAGAGAAACAATTTGCTTAGGACAACTGCCTATCACTGGACTTGACTTAGCAGATACTATAATGTAAGACTTTTTCTTGATGGTATTAAAATGCAAGTTTTACAATGGAGCAAATAAGTACTTTGTTTGAAGATAATTTGACTGAAATATTTCTCTCCAAAAGTGAAGATTACTTATATTTTTGCTTCTGAATTCTCAGTATAAATTTGTAGTGATTTAAAATTTTAATGTTCTGGGGCCAGAGCTATACAGCAGGTCAGGCACATGCTTTGCATGCAGCCGAAAGGAATTCAATCCTCGGCATAATACTGAGAAATAATAGATAAGTACAGATTTTATTCTATTGATCTGGAATCTCAACTGGGCAAAACTACTGAGGTCAGGAGAAAAAAAGTTGTGAAGATAAACATACTACTACACTGAGGGGGAGAAAAAGAACCAACTTTGAATCTGATGCTTTCACCTGTCACAGGCATTCAAAATTCCAATCATTTTAATGGCCACAGGGAGTCTTAAGGCTTGTTTGTTTTTTTTTTTTTAATTTTGTTTTCCTGGGGCCATTCCCAATGGTGCTCAGGAATCACTTCACGGTCAGCCGCGTACAAAGCAAGCACCCTACCTGCTATACTATCTCTCTGGCCCCCTAGAAACATTTTTTTAGAATAAAACTAAAATCATAACCAATAGTCCTATATAAGAAATTTTTTTTAAAGTGCAACTGAGCAGCAACACTGGTTGGGACTCAAACACAGATCTCCTGACTTTATAGGCATACGCTCTCTATTTTCCCACAGATGTCAACACTTGAAAGTATTTTAGGAAAGTGATTATGATAGGTGGAATGGATAGGATATGGAAAGAAACTGGAAGCTAGGAGACAACAACAGCTAGACTGTAATCACTCTCCAAACACCCACAAATAACAAGGTAACACCTTTTGGAGAGATGTCAGTAATAGATATGCATTTTACTGATAAGATCTAAACCAAAAGTTTAAAATAGACATTTTTGTTTCAAGTAATATTTTAAGATAATGTCCCCAGATTATGATCCATGAAGTGGGGGAAGAGAGAATTAGAAGTTAAGTTTTCCTGAATTCTAGCACAGCAGGTAAGGTGTTTGCCTTGCACACGGCTGACCCAGGTTCGATTCTTCCGTCCCTCTCAGAGAGCCTGGTAAGCTACCGAGAGTATCCCACTTGCACGGCAGAGCCTGACAAGCTACCCTTGGCGTATCTGATATGCCGAAAACATAACAATTAAAAAAAAAAGTAACAAGGCTCACACTGGAGACGTTACTGGTGCCCACTCGAGCAAATCAATGAACAATGGGACGACAGTGCTTATACAGTGCTTATAACCAGTACCAAGCGACATATGCATTGCATTGTTTTTCATATTTCTGTAGAAGATATTATAATGAATAAAAGATTTTAAAGATTTTATTAAAGGGCTTAGAACTTTATCTTGATTTTCTCTGTTGTTTGGTTTTGTCTTTTTGACTTCCCAAAGGGTACTCAAAAGTCTGGGGTTGTTCCCCATGAATCTTGACCAACTGGCCTCCATTTCAAAGCAAGGGTCTGTGGATGTGGTGCTGCTTGGGCCCTGAGGAGCTAGGGACTAACTGGGTCAGGAGGGCGTCACTGAGGTGTCTCTAGGGTCACACCAGGTAGTGGTTGGGGACCTCATAGTGTCAGGGATTGAAATGGAGTCAGATGCACCTTAACCCCTGTACTATGTCTCCAGCCCACCTTGTTTTTGTCTTTTCAGTGGATACTAAAAAGTTAACTACAGTTGTATAAGCATACTTAGAAAACAGAGGGTGGGATAAAAGCAGTTTTCATGAAGTTCTAAGCCCCTTGGACCATTTGAAGAACCCACCTGAAAAAGAAATCTCTTATAGCATTAAAATTTCCTATCACGAGGCTGGAGCTATAGCACAGCAGGTAGGGCGTTTGCCTTGCACGAGGCCGACCCAGATTCGATTCCCAGCGTCCCATATGATCCCCTGAGCACAGCAGGAGTGATTCCTGAGTGCAGAGCCAGGAGTAACTCCTAAGCATTGTCAGGTGTGACCCAAAAATCGGAAAAAAAAAAAAAAAAAAGGTTTACTATCATGGAACCTGAACAATAGCACAGCAGGTAGGGCGTTTATTTACCTTGCACCCAGCCGAACCAGGTTCAATCCCTGGCAATCCCCAAGCACCACCAGGAATAATTTCTGAGTGCAGAGCACTAAGCATCTCGGGATGTGACCCAAAAAGCCAATAAATAAATAAAGTTGCACATTTAAAAAAAAAATTTCCTATCACTTCTGCTTACACTGTGGTCTTTAGTGTTATCAAATGCCATTGCTTAAGTATATTAAGCAATGGGGATACAGAGCTAATTCTCAGTCTCTAACTTTGAATGCTTTCAGGGTGAGTGTATCAGAAATGTAAATGTTTATGAGTCTAATGCTACAGAAACACAGAAGTGTTTAACATATGAACAAAGCAAGTTATATGGATCTAAATGTTAATGTTTTTCAGTTCAACCTTTTAAAACCCCTTTTCAAACTAAATGTCAAATACAGAAGGGGAAAAAATCCTAAATCTATTTTAATTTATTTATTTTGGTTTTTGAGTCAGACCTGAAAAGGCTCAGGGGACCATATGGGGTACTAGACACTGACTCCAGGTCAGCCACATGCAAGTGTCTTATCTGCTGTACTATCTTCTCTGTCCATACTAATGCTATTTTAAAAGTGAACATAACAAAACATTCTATAGACTTAACAGGAGGCAAAATTTAAGTGTACTGCCTTGGAGCCATGTCTAAAGAACTAACTTTAAAAAGTTCATTTCCAGTTGAAATTTAGTCACAATATAAATATACTTAGCTGGAAACCCATCAAAATATATTTAAGAAAATCTTAACTACCTTGTATGTAGTTGTTTCAGCTACAATGACTCCACATATGGTCCCTCAAGCATCACCAGGTGTGACCTCTGTGCATAGAGCCAGAAGCAAGCCCTGAACACAGCTGGTGTTCCTCTCCCCAACCCCCCAGAAAAAAAAGAAAAAAAGAAAACACAATCTTAAATATGGGGCCAAAGAGCTAAGACACTTTACTTATATGCAGCCTACACAGGTTTGTCTTTTTGGGTTTTTTCTTTTTGGGTCACACCCGGCAATGCACAGGGGTTACTCCTAGCTCTGCACTCAGGAATTACTCCTGGCGGTGCTCAGGGGACCATATGGGATGCTGGGAATTGAACCCAGGTCAGCCACGTGCAAGGCAAACGCCCTACCCGCTATGCTATCGCTCCAGCCCCCTACCCAGGTTTGAGCCCCAGCATCACAGGGTTCCCTGAGCACTGAGCCATTAGTGACTCCCCAAAACACCCACCCAACCCTTCAAAGAAGAAAAGAATATCCTGATTAAACCACCAACACTTGGAAAATCACTAGGATTAGTTCAACAGCATGCACCTGAAAATAACACTCTCACTTTAAAAGGCAATGTCTGACGAACTTACTGGGATAGTCTGAAAATTTACAAACAAGCCACAAGATACCACTTTACACATACTATGATTGGTATAATTAAAAAAATTTAAAAGACTACAACAAGTATTGATAAAGTACAGAAATAGGCAAGAATGTGCATTGCTAATTCTTCAAAATATTAAACATAGAGACCAGGGGCTGGAGCAATAGCATAGCGGGTAGGGCGTTTGGCGGCCAACCCGGGTTCTAATCCCAGCATCCCATATGGTCCCCTGAGCACCCCCAGGAGTAATTCCTGAGTGCAAAGCCAGGAGTAACCCCTGTGCATCGCCGGGTGTGACCCAAAAAGCAAAAAACAAAAAAAAAAACCATAGAGACCAAAGAGTTAGCTCAATGGGCTGAGCACATATTTTGCATGTCAAAAGCCCAGGTTTCATCCCCAGCATCCTAAGCACAGGGCCAGGAGTATCCCACAGCACTACTCCTGAGCACAGCCAGATATGGATCTAACAAACCCATTCTAAAAAAACCTTTTTTTCAATCAGAGTTACTATATGAACCAAGTAATCCTATCCCAATATAATTTATGTTTGAACAAAAATCTATACTCAAATGTTTATAGTTTATGTGTGGCTCAAGTGGTAGAATGTATGACATGCATGTGCCAGGCCTGGAGTCTCACTGCCCCTTAGCACTACTTGAGGCAGATACTTTACCACTGAGCCACATCCCTAGATATGAAAGCAATTAGTTTTGCTTACCTTGAAAAGGACTACTTCTTGGCACACTATTTGTACTCCAAAAATAGTACACAGTTTTACTTCCAGAACTATGTGTCTGTAAGTAACTACTCCTTTCCTAAAACTCTCCAAAGATTTTCTGTCATCCTTTGAGTTCTCGTCCCGGGTCTTGGACTATACATCTCAGAACAATAATCCCACTGCTCTTTAACCTAAAGGGGTCGCTCTGAGAATTTGTCTGAATAGGCTCGTTTACACCCCTGATTTCTAGCTCTTTCATGATGACTCCCAATCTTTTTTTTTTCCTTTTGGTTTTTGGGCTGCACCCAGCAGCACTTAGAGCTTATTCCTGGCTCTGCGCTCAGGAATCACTCCTGGTGGGTTTGGAGGACTATGTGAGGCTGGAGCGATAGCACAGAGGTTGGGCGTTCGCCTTTCACAAGGCTGACCCGAGTTCGATTCCTCTACCCCTCTCAGAGAGCACGGCCAGCTACCGAGAATATCGAGCCCGCGCGGCAGAGCCTGACAAGCTACCCATGCGTATTGGATATGCCAAAAACAGTAACAATAAGTCTCTCAATGAGAGATGTTACTGTGCCCGCTCGAACAAATCGATGAGCAATGGAATGGCAGTGACAGTGATGTAAGGTGGCAGGGATGGACCCTGGTCGTCCACACGCAAGGCAAGTTGCTTTAACAGCTATACTGTCACTGCATCCCAACCCCCAATCTCAAACTGTAAACTCTGGATCCATACTATAATGTTCTCTTTTCTCATTTGGTATCTTCACTGAGTAAATCATTGAAACTTCTTTCTTCATTATTATTATGATCAGATCCTTAGTCATTTGAATTCAGGCTCTCAGAGCTCACTGTGTATTTCAGCAGTTTCCTCCACGCCCTATTCCAATCTTTATACTACCTCAGAGTCAATTTCATATCATCTAAGTCCATCAAATGACTATTTAACCTCTCATAAAACATGCTCTTCACAGGCTCACAGTAGTGAGTCTCAGAAATTCGTACCAGAACCTATCTAGATGGTATCTTTTAATATAGCAGCTTGGAGGGAGGGTGTCAGATGGTGGAGGGGGAGGAAACCATTAGAATTATTTCACACGGGAATATTACTCTAAGAACTGTAGTGCAGAACTGTTGAAAAAAAAAAGTATTGGTCTACAGAATAAAATACAGCAGATACAAGAGACTTCAAGATTGGTCTACTAGCTAATTTTCTCCATCTAATCTTACCTAATCTTTTACTATGCATTACCTTAGTAGTACTCAATAAATAAATAAATAAATAAATTTTTAAAAGGCCCTGGGGGGCTGAAATAGCTCAAGTACAAAGCTGCACAAATAACAAAAATACACGAATTACAAATGTGAAGGTTAGATCCATAGCACCACAGGGCCCAACCCAAGCAGGTATGACCCTGACTACCCACAGACACTGCCAGGTGTGACTCCTATAAAATAAACAAAAACCTGGCTGGAATGATAGTACAGGAGGTAAGGCACTTGCTTTGCATGTGCCAGCCCTACTAGTTTGATTCCCAGCACCAGCAGAGGATCCCTTGAGCCACCACCATGAGTAAGCCCTGAGCACTGCTAGGTATAGACCAAATGGGAAAGCTTATGCTTCACGTGCATGAGACTGGGTTTCATCCCTAGCACCACAAACATACAAATGTCCTGGGCCCATCCACACTCAGATCATTTCAGAGTCTAAGAGATCAAAACTCATTTCATAATAAATACTGTTATGTTCCTTCACCTATGTGTATGAGAATATATAGACCTCAGTAAGGCTTTTGTTACTTTATTCATTTTTGGATTTTTTTGGGGGGGACCATGTCCATCTATGCGCAGAGGTTACTCCTTACTCCTGGCTCTGTGCTGAGGGATCTCTCCTGGTAGTATCTGGGGGACCAGATGTGGTGCCAGGAATTGAACCCAGGGTGACCATGTGCAAGGCAAATGTCCTACTCACTACAAATGTCCATCTCCACCTTATTTCAGTATTAGAAACATGCATCTTTAGAAGGCACATGAAATATGTAATTGTGAAATGTAGTATCGAGTCCTTAATACTCAAATGTGTCAAATGCACATTAAAGAACCTTTAGCCAGATTAGACTAATTTACTTCTTGTTTCAAACCTTTAATTAGATATTATAAAGCTTTAACAAAGTAAAAGAAAATGGACATCCAATAGATACCTTTTCCTTCTAGCTCTGGTTATCTGTAAGCTGATTATTTAAGTTATATACAGCTTTTAGCATAATTTGTTAGCTGATGACCCTAAATATTAGTCCCACGTTTCAGCCCTATAAAATATATAATGTTTTCTTTCTTTTTCCCCCCCAGGGCTGACTCCAGATTCTGTGCTCAGGGACCACTCCTGGAGGGGCTTGGAGGACCATATGGGGTGCCAGGGGTCAAACCCAAGTCGGCTGCATGCAAGGCAAGCACCCTGCCTACAGTACTATCACTTTGGTCCCACGTTATATTTCTTTCACAAAGAAAACTCAGGCATCTCTTTCTTTTAAGTGGCCTGCTCAAGGTCAGGAAGTTGGCCAACTATGGAGATGAGAATAAAATCCAAGTCTATCTAAAGTAAATGTTATCACTCTACCGTATACATTCTTTTCATGAAGACTAAGTAGACATAGTTGAGGTTAAGTTCAGAACCCCTTAAAAATGATTTAACCTACAAAATGTAAATAAATATCTTTGTGCTGTACTTTGTATCATCTCAAATCCGTAAGTTTTAGCCTCTAAGAAAATGGGGACACAAATGACCAATGTCATGAAGAGATAATTTGCGCTGAGAATGTAGCTCAGTGGTATATCACATGCCTTGCATGAGGGAGAATCTGGGTTTGGTCCCCATCACTACAAAAAAAAAAAAAAATCACTGTAACATAAAATAGTTAAAGATAAACAGAAAATTTCTCCCCTCACCAATAAGCAAAGAATTAAAACAAAATACCACTATTCAGTGTTTGAATTATCAAAGATAAAGAAAATTACGAAATAAATTCATATATCACTAGCAATTGCAAAAACTATTTTTTCAAAAGACATTTATAAATGTATCAAATGTTTATATCCCTTTACCTAATACTTCTATTGTCGAGATATCTTATGTAATAATTAAAAACAAAGTTTATATATAAATGATCACTGTGCTTTTAGGACACATAACAGAAAATAAAAATGGCCGAAACTTTCACCAATAAGAAACTGTTAAGCTAGGTCCAGAGAGACAGCATAGGACTAAGATAACTGCCTTGCTCGCAGCTGCTATGGGTTGCATCCCCTGGACCTAATGGTCCCCTGAAACACTGCTGAGAATGACCTCTGACTCAGAGCTGAGAACAGGACTCAGCACCTATCACTGTATTCCAAGCCTCACCAGTACTACCACCCTGCCTCCAAAAGAAATGGTCACCTAGTCTTTTAGTTCAATTTAAAAGTGTCTTGAATCTTTTTTACAACTAGGGGTCAGAAAGATATTACAGCAGGTAATACTTATTGTCTTACTTATGGCTGACCAGTTTCGATCCCCAGTACCCCAGATGGTCCCCCAAGCACAATGAGGAATGTGTGAGTCTCCCACACGCAAAGCATACATGGTAGCCAGAGTTACCAGCCCAGCCCATTCTTATATATAAACGTTTTGGTATTTGTAAAAGTAATTTTTTGGTTTTGTTTCGGGGCCACATTGACGGTGCTCAGGGTTTACCTGAGCATTTCTTTAAAAAACAAGAATATAAAAATGATCTATTAATATACATACACCATTTGTATGGTCACAGAAGACACAAAAAATTTCTTTTTTAAAATAAAGAGTTAGCCTTTGGGTGATGATAGCATCACAGGGACCGCTGAAGAGAAAAAACAAAAAAGGCAGACAGTGTGGATGACCACTTTACCTTTCAAAGGACTAGGCACTACTAAATACTCTATCCCAAACAGGAAACAGTCAACACTATTACTTTACAATTGAATAGGGTTATAATAGATTCTTTCTAAAACTCACAGCAAAATACTAAAATTTAAAAGCGCAATTTTGGGCTGCATCAGAATTTAAGAATAACGACAACTACACTCCATTTTCTACCCTTTCTGTGGCAGAAGGGACAGTTTCCTTCTAGCCTTTTAATCAAAGAGAAAAGTGGGACCAACTAGCAGTCTTAATTATAGCTATTGATCATCTCATCCCAAAATTAAAACTGCAAGCACAGGGGAAGAAATGTCTTAATTCACATTTCTTTAATGTACAACCACCTAGCTATCCCTGGGTAATGTGGAAGAAAGAGGAAACTCCTTTATTCCTTAAGAAATGAAATCTCCAGTAGGAATCCCTGACTCATTCCCAAAGCATGAACCCTAAGGCTACTTCCCCTCTACAGGAGTTCAGGGACTGGGCACCTATCCTGACCTCACCAAACAAAGCGCTTTTTTGACAGGCTATGCCCAGGGGGTAACAAGATGATTACCATCCACCAGAAGTGACCAGGGGCCACACCATCTCTTCCTCCATAACCAAACTAAGACTGCAAAAGTCCAGTTCCAAACATTTTGAAATTTTTTTTTTAATTTACCCTTCTTGGGCTAAGAATTAAATTTTCAAAAACAAGCAGGTCAACTAACAAATGGAAAGGCTCTAAATAATATGACTAGAGGCCAAAGAGACAGTACAGCGGTTAAGGTGCTTGTTTTTTTGGCTCGCAGCTGACCCGGGTTAGGTCCCCAATATCCCCTGTGGTCTCCCAGCCCATCAGGAATGATTCCTTGAGCAAAGAGCCAGGAGTATGCTCAGAGCACCGCTGGGTGTGGCCCACAAACCAAAAATATAATACAACAAAATAAAATGATCTGGTCTGTATTTTTCTGGCTTCAAGGAACAAAACCTTACTCCTACACTTTATTATAGGAAGAAATCATCAAAGTTCAACAGTACTATTACAATATTGTATAAAGTCAAGAATCTATTTTATAAGCTGCTAATTTTAATGCTGAAACTTTACTAGACCGAAGTCTCTTTAAAATGTGAAAAAGCATTTTTAACACGAAGTCATTTCACCTGCACCTTGTAAAAATTTACCGTACTTTGGAACAAAAACTATCCCATGTTTGCTGCCCCATTCATTTTTATAGAGGTTCACTATGTCTTTTCTACGATCCAGGGCTTCGGCGTTTAAAGGGATGATTCCTGAGGGGTATCAGCTCGATAGCACAATCTGTACCAACCCTGCCCCCCCGCCCCCACCCCATTTCCCATTTCCAAAGCCCGCGAAAGCTAAGGAGCAACCACTTCCCAAAGTCCCACACTTCCTTTCTCATTCCCCAGACCTCCAGGGTTTCCAACGCCCCAGTCTTGCGCAACATCCGTAGGAGCCGCCGCCGCAACCACCGCCTGCTAAGCCGGGAAACAACCCGAAAGGGAACATTGTCCAGCAGGAAAATAAAAGGGTGTGCGTGGTAGCGGTGGTGGTAGTGCAGGGAGGTGGGGGGAGCATGTAGGAAGTCGCTTAAGGTCCCACGCCTTGGGCGGCTCGGCCCCGCTTTCCCGGGGATGGACCTAGTTGCACTGAGCCATTTCACGCACAAGACTTTTAACCTCCTCCCGAGCGAGCTGGGCCGAGCCCAGGGCGGAAAAGGGGGGTGGAGTGGGGTGGTGGTGGGGGGTGAGACTGCGAAGGTTATCTCCCACTTCAGGACTCCGGCCCGCAACGTCCGTCGCCTCCGCCCCGCCAGGACGGACCATTGTTCCCCGGCTCCCCACCCCCACCCCGGATAGGAAGTGATAGTCACATCCCCTCCGCCTTCGGCAATTCCCCTCGGGAGTCCGAGGCGGGCTTCCTCCGGGATCGCCGCCCCGGTGCGCGGGCGCGCGCGCGCGCGCACACACACACGCACGCGCGCGCGCATACACACAGACACACGCACAGAGACACAGGGACACGCACACAGACACACGCACACAGACAGACATGCACGCACACGCGCGCGCGCGCACACACACAAACACACTCAACCCCTCAACCTCTAGTGGCGCTGACCCATCAAACCTGGGAGAGAAAGAAACGGGACGCCGCGGGTGCACGGAAATGAGGCAAAAACCCCGAGATCCCTGAGGGACGATTCGTGCCCCCAGCCCGGGAGGAAAAAGAAAAAATCAGCGACCCCAGAAACTGCAGCCAGTTCCTCTCTCTGGACCACCGTGGAGACCTGTCGATGCAGGTCTCCGAGGAGGATCCCCCTTCTCTTTGCCCCCCCCCCAAAAAAAAGAGGACACGCCAACCTCTTAGCACGCTCGCGCCTCCGCCGGTCGCGATCCTGTCTCCTCCGAGCCTGTCCAGCCCGCCGCGACCCTCCCAGGAGGGTGCGGAGGTGACGAGACCCCAGCCCCCTCAGACGCCGGCACCCCTCGAGCCTCCAGCTCCGGGCCCCACAAACAATGGGTGGTCCCTGGCGGCGGGGCCCGGGGCGGCCACGGCCCCGGCGGCCGCTCCCTGCGCGTCCCGGGCGCCCCGCCGAGAGGGGCCCGGGAGGGCCGAGGGGTGGAGGCGAGCCGCCGAGGCCACCCGTCCGCCCCGCGGGTGGCTGCGGGCGCGCCCCCTCCGGCCCCGCACGCCCGCACACAAAGCGCCCGCGGCCCGGCCTGGCGAGGCGGCGGGGGGCTCCGGGGCCACGGCGGGGTGGGGGGCGGTGGCGCGGCGGAGGAAGCGACGGCGCAGCCCGGGCACTCACCATGAAGTCCCTGGCGAAGTTGTCCTCTCCATTGTGGTCCGGACTCTTCATGGCCTGGACCCTCTGGATGAATCTCCTCAGGATCTCCACTTGCTCCATCCTCCCGCGGCCCCCCGGCTGCGGTCCCTGGCCAGCCCCCCGCCGCCGCCCGCCCGCCCGGCGCAGAGCCCGCTCGGTCTTCCCCAGCTCGCTCAGCCGGCCCGTCCCCTCCCGCCCGACCCCCGCCAACCCCGCGGCTCCCTCTTCCTCCTCCTCCTCCTCCTCCTCGCCGCCCCCGACAGCGGCGGCGGCAGCGGCACCCGCCCGGCTCCCCACGCCACAACTTCCAGGAGCAGCCACCGGTCTCCCACTGTAAGCGCAGAGCCGCAGCGGCTAGCGCCAACCCCAACCCCCAGCTTGCTCCATCCTCCGTCCCCGCCCTCCTCCGTCCGAGACGCCGCCACAGCCCCAGGAACAAGGCGCTCCGCTCGCCCTGCCCCCCCACCCCCCTTTCCCGGTTCCTCCTCCCGCCGCCCCCCCTCCCACTAGCAGTCGCCGCCGCCGCCGCCGCTGCCGCCGCCGCCGCCTCTCCCCGCGGGCGCGCCCCCGCCGCCACCCAGACGCGCGACCCCGCGCCGAGGCTCCGCCCACTCCCCCCTTCAGCTCCACCGCGCCGCACCGCCCCCGCCCACCCCACCTCGGGACCACGCCCCCTTTGGGCCCGCCCCACCGCCCACCAGCCCGCCTAGGAGTGGTTCTTTGAAGGCGTCTGGGCACTCGAAACACTCGACTCTACTTCCGGGGCGTGGTTCTGGGCGGGCCTCGCGGTGGGTCGAGGAAGCTCGGCGAGGAGGAGCTCGAGGTTAAGCCAAGCAAGACCTAAAGCGTCTGTAGGACTTTTCGTTAGAACGTGTGGCCTCAGCGCCTAGCGGGACACAAGTATCACTCTAGAGTATTTCCGGGCGCTCGCCTGCCCTCCTGGTTTAGTACGGCTCCCTCCGGCGGGCGGACGTCCAGGGGCGGGGCGCGGAGAGGGCGGCGGGGAGCCGAGCGGCATGCTGGGAAGTGTAGTAGGAGCCGCTCCACTACTCCCGGGCAATGGAATGTACGCGGCCGGTGTGCCTTCTTCATAACGACGGGCCCGGTCTCCTCCACAAGGAGACCCTGAGCCCTGGGCATGGCTATTGGCCAGGAAAAACGAGAGATTTGCTTTTTGCAAATCCCTATAAACCTCGTGATTTGTTTAATAACTCCCAGTAGTTCTAACACACATGTGGTAAGATCTGGATCTTTTCTGTGCTGAATTGAATGGAGTGTCTTTTTTTTTTTGTCTTTAGAATTGGCTCCTTAGAATGGGTTTTACAACTCTCCATCTTTTGCAGTGCTGCTAGGAACCAGATAATTATCTGTTCCCCGTCTAATTGCTTTGGTAGTAAGGCAGTTATATTTAGGAAATACACGAGAGAAGAGAGAATAGGGAATCTCATGGAATAAAAGGAATTAAAACACCCCAAAATGGAATAGGGTTGTTACAGAGTGGAACGGCCTAACTCACTTTTATAAAAATGATTCGTCCCAGAGTCATCAGCATAACCTCCGTCGTCTCAGCAGAACCAGAACTAGAATAATCATTTTTTTTTTATTTCACCGAAGTGAATACACATTGACTCTCACTAGGGTAAATAAACTTCTTATAAACTAATAGAAATGAAGGATTTGTCCATAAACTTACTTTGAATGCTTACATTCATCAACATTTTTTTTTACAAGTCAAACTGATCAGGGGATTTGGTTAAAATGAATCATATTTGTGGCAAACTCCATTCCCAGACTAATGTTCAGAAACAATATGGGATTAAATGATTAACCCCTTTGAATTAAATATGAGGAACAATAAGCAATACTATATACAATTTATTTCATCTTTTTTTAAGAGAGACAATAGTTGTCTTTGGCAGATCTTGATAGATTTATCTAAACGGCTTCACAGTTTAATTTTTGTTCTGTTTTATTTGGAATGCCACCTTATTTGGCAATGCTTAAGGTTTACTACTGGTTTTGCACAAAGGAATAACTCCTGGCAGTGCTCTGGGGACCATGTGGGATGATGAGAATCAAACCCAGGTTGGCAGCAAGTGCCATACCCACTATGCTATCTCTCTGGTCCTGTCATCTGTCATCTTTTTAAAGAGAAAAATATTTTTTCTTCAGAATACTATACTACATACCAATAACCTTTTCTCAGAGACAAGCAGTTCAGCTGTACCCTGCCCAGATCTCTTCCCGTGCATTTTTATACATATACTTGCATGTTTTTTAAAAATGCCATTTTGTTTTTTATTTAGAGTAACAAGCTAATTTCCACATAAACATTATTTGAAGCCCTGGAATACTCCTACCATGTTTTACTGAATGTTAAAGA
Organism: Sorex araneus; assembly: GCF_027595985.1. Lineage (NCBI taxonomy): Eukaryota > Metazoa > Chordata > Mammalia > Eulipotyphla > Soricidae > Sorex > Sorex araneus. The sequence goes on from NC_073302.1 coordinate 402,000,681, forward strand.
TTAGGTTCTTGAACTATGCTGCCTATCAATATGGCACACTATAGACACAACCCTTTTCCCTCCAACTGAGAATGAAATTATATTCTAGGCAAAGAAATAGGCAGATAGATGATCCCAAGTGCCTCCACTTTAAGATTCAGAAATTGTACAAACCCTCTGGTTTTGTAATTATGTACAAAGAAGTCACTGTCATCCCATAGCTCATCAATTTGTTCGAGCGGGCACCAGTAACATCTCTCATTGAGAGACTTATTGTTTCTGTTTTTGGCATATCCAATACACAGGGTAGCTTGCCAGGCTCTGCCGAGCGGGCTCAATACTCCTGGTAGCTTGTTGGGCTTTCCAAGAGGGGATGTACAAGAAGTAGTACAATGAATATAGATTCTATACACGTGAATTAATACCAATCTGATTAATAAGCCAGACAAACTTATCTACTCACAATCTGGGGAGAATTTTACTTGCTTGAACTTAGTACTATTCTAACTAATTTGGTATAGTCTTTTAAAAAAAAATTTCTCTTAATTTCACTTTCTTGCAACATCAGTGTATTTAGAGTTCTCATCAAATACCTTTGGCATCTGATATTGGTAAGGAAAGACAAATGTAAAGGATCTCCATAAATTTCAGACTCTGTTGGGAAGACTTTGCACTTTTAAATATATTTAGTGTTTAGGCCTCATTCTATCTAGAGTTTTTTGAGCATGTCACAAAATGCAAGCTGTTATATAGCACTTGAATGGTGTGTATGTATCCATGCACACTTTATGTTTGTGTATACACCCAACAAATAAGTGATACAATGAGTAGTTTAATAATTCTGAAAGCAGGGAGATGGAGAGAACAGCTGGTAGGGCACTTACCTTGCATGAGGGTAACCAGGGTTCAATCCCCAGCATTCCATATTGTCCCCTGGGCACCAACGCCAGAAGTAATTCCTGAATGCGGAGCCAGGAGTAACACCTGAGCATCACCAGGTGGCCCCCCAAAAGAGAAACAAAACATTCTGAGAGCAGACAGTGTAGAAGCAGATTTTTAGAGCATGAAATGGTCACAGAGGTAGGTCTTGAAGGACAAGTGAAATTAGGTTTGAACAGGAAGAGCAACTCCTAAAGAGGAGTGATGAAATATCTAATGTCAAGATAGCAAATCGGAGCTTCAAGCAGGACTTTCATGTATGCAAAGGCCTTAAAATAGCCTGAGACTGGTTACTGGGAAGCATTGAGTACCTTACTAACGATCGGACTTGATTTTGTTGGTATGGGAGCCACCAGAGGTTTGTAAGTATAGGAGTAAAAGTATGATAATGTGAAATTGGTGCTTTTGTATAAATTATGCATTAGTAAAGGGAAAAAAATGGAATGAGAGTGCTGAAGAGCAGATACATGAAGCCACAATTCTGAAAGTAAGGTCATATTTCTGAAATTTTAAAGACAAAGATGGAAATGTGTGTGTGCATGAGAGAGGGAGAAAGAGAGGTATGGGGAGTAGGACTCACAAAATGAGAACTAGTTAGGTAGCAGGGAAGGAGGTAGAGTTCAAAATGACTGAAACCGACAGATTGGAAGAAGTGACAAACTAAAGCTTTCATAGTATGGGCGACTGGACATTTGCATACGCAGATGGTAAAACAAATTGACTTAGTATCTTGGGAGACAATTTGGCCATTAATGTATCAAAATGGAAACATCATGCTTGCTTTGATGAAAGATTTTTGTAAGTGTATTTATAGATGTGTGAAAATATATATACTTATTGCAGTCTTCCTGGTTTTGGGAAGAATGGAAACAATGTACTTGCCTATCAAAAAGGCTCTGGTGAAATAACCAAATCATGGAGAACCATTTAGTTCTATAAAGCTATAAAAAATGAAAAAAGCCATCTGTATATGGAAAAAGACCCAAGATCTACTTATTGAATGAAAAAAGTTAGGGGTATATTGTTTATGGACTTCTTCCATTTATGTGAAACTTAAATGGGAGAAAATGCTTGGACAATGTAGTATTTCTAAATCATACTTCAAAAACAGCTATTGTTTTTGAAATTGCCTCTAGGAAAGCATTTCTTTTTTTTTTTTACAAAAAAGTTCATTATAGTTTTATTTGTATTAGCAAAGAAAGTAAGAAAACAAACTCAAGTGATTATCAGCAGGTGAATAGCTTAGCCAACTGTAGTGCATAAAAATGCCATAGAATACTATTCACAAACTAAACGAAATTCACAAACTAAACAGAATACACAAACTAAATGAAATTCACAAACTAAACTGTTCATACGTACATCAACTTAGGTATATCTCCAGACAATTTTGCTTTCTTAAAAGGAAGTAGATGAGTGGTCGTAACATACCTTTTTCCATCATGTGCACTGTATTTAAATTATAATCTTACTTCTTTTGTGATACAAATGCCTCTTAATTTGATGTACTTCCATTTGCTTATTTTTACTAGTCTGCTTGGCGAGTGACATGAATGGTTCAATATCATGAAGGGTTCTATGTTTTCTTCAATATAATTTATGGATTGAAGCATTAGATCAAGGTCTTTAAGCTACATTGAGTTAGCCTTTCTGTACAGTGTAAGACAGGTGTTGGAGCACATTTTTTATGCTTTTAGAACAGCATTTATTGAAAAGGCTTCTTTTTTTTTTTTTTTTTTGCTTTTTGGGTCACACCTGGCGATGCACAGGGGTTACTCCTGGCTCTGCACTCAGGAATTACCCCTGGCCATGCTCAGGGGACCATATGGGATGCTGGGATTTGAACCCGGGTCGGCTGCATGCAAGGCAAACACCCTACCTGCTGTGCTATCTCTCCAGCCCCTGAAAAGGCTTTCTTTGTTTCAAAACAAATCCTTGCTTCTTTTTTTTTAATTTATTTATTTTTTAATTAATGAATCACCGTGAGGGTACAGTTACAGATTTATAAATTTTCGTGCTCATGTTTCCCTCTAGGAAAGCATTTCTTAGGAACAACTTCCACTGTGTAACCATTCTGGTTATTTTATCATGTGCATACACTACTTTTCTAAGAAAACTAAATTTTTTTTTCTTTTTGGGTCACACCCAGCGATGCCCAGGGGTTACTCCTGGTTCTACACTCAGGAATTACTCCTGGCTGCATGCAAGGCAAACACCCTACCTGCTGTGCTATCACTCCAGCCCCCAAGAAAACTAAATTTAATTAAAAATTTTTTATTACTTTCAATACAGATGCTTGGAAGAATTACAATATCTTTCATAGAAATTGGACAATAACAAAAAAAAACCAAGCAAATCTTGTTTGGCACTTCAAAACATGCCATCTGATGTTTCAGAATGTCCACCTGTAGAGGAATAATGCCCACACTTCTAGAGAAAATTGACTTCCCTTTCTATACTCAACTATGTCCAAGGAGTACTTGACCCAAGTTAACCAATTCACGTAGACTGGCTAGTGCCCTTTGGCCTGCTATAGGAACATAATCTGTGCCAATTATTTCTCACTGTTCAAAAATCTGAGTTTGGAAACCCAAGAAGAGTAAGTCATTGAACATCAAGGAAATTTGAATGCCATGGGATAGAATTTGGGGTTTGGCAGAGTGAATCCTTGTAAGAAAGAATAGAAAGTATGAAAATCTGCTTAGTCAAGAAGAGCATTAAGCATTCATATGGAGATATTTAGAGATGTCACAATATAACCCACGTTGCCATGGAAGAGACGGGAGAATCATTCTCTTCAGAGAAACCTGATTCCTTTGTAATATTTTAGGGTAGGTTCTATTGATATTTACCCCATAAATTAATTCTGCTTTTCCTGAAACAGAATAGGAAAATAATAGGAAGTGGGGCTGGAGTGATAGCACAGCGGGTAGGGCATTTGCCTTGCACACGGCCGACCCGGGTTCGAATCCCAGCATCCCATATGGTCCCCCGAGCACTGCCAGGGGTAATTCCTGAGTGCATGAGCCAGGAGTGACCTCTGTGCATCGCCGGGTGTGACCCAAAAAGCCAAAAAAAAAAAAAAGAAAATAATAGGAAGTATGGGCTCTGAAATTATAGAAATGAAGGTTCAAAACCTGCCAAAGAAATAGCTCAGCAAGCAGCTGGGTGCATTCTTTGCATGGAGGAGGCCTGAGTTTGATGGTCCACATCACATGATTCCTTGAGCATCACTGGGAGTAATGCTTGCTTCAACCACAAGTTGGGTGTGATGCGCCACCCCCTCCCCCCCCAAAAAAAAAATATTCACTCTATATCTTACACAAAAGCAAATCACTTAACCTCTCTAACTTTTGTTTTCCTTTTAAGAAAACTGTATGGTATGTTTATGAATTAGTGTACTCCAATTCATGCTTGTTTGTAAAAAAGAACAATAAATTTAGAACGAATTAAACAGAATGAATAGTTTCTAAGTCTTTATTTTGCTCCCTCTCTCCTTCAGGCTCTGTTCTTATTCACTTGCAATCTTCACTCTGAGTGATGAAAAAGAGACAGATACTATCTAAAAAATACCTCTCTTCTTACTACTGGTGTGAAAGTTTGAGTGGGAAAAAATTTTTAGCTAATAATTCCAAAGAGAGGCTTCAGGATTATCTACCTGTTTCTTATTCATAGTATTCCCTCTCACAAGTCAGCTCAAATTCATGTTTTATGAAATTTAAACTTTTGAAATGCATCTACATTTAGTCTTAAAAGCTACCTCCATTTTGGTTTTCATGGCATCATAGCTCTTTGTGAGTTCTGTTTTTTTTGGTTTTTGTTTTACAGCCCTGGGAGTAATTTGGTAACACTGTCCTCATTAATAAATGAAAAACTCAAACAGGGGAGTGAACATGACTAACTCACTTGTTAAAAAAAAAAAAGTCTCACACATGGCTAGAACCCACAGGTCCTGAGTTTCCAGCTGTTGCATAAACTACTGAGTCACTACACTTTTATACCTGTTGTAATTTAAGTGAAACTACAGATGAAGATTCAAACCATTCCTGAGGTTCTCCCAAAGTAGCACTTCTAATAATAACCTGTTATTTCATCCTACATATCTCAGTCCTCTCTATACTCTCAAACTAATGGCGTCATAGCTGGGAAGTTGTGGGAGAGTGAATAAGTAAGAAGGGAGGAAAATTCTTTTTAGTTTATTCTTGATATCTTTTACTCCCTCATTCCTAGATCTAGTCATAACACACTACACCACACACACACACACACACACACACACACACACACACACACACATTTGATCATTTTCCAGTCTGAGTTTTTTTTGTTGTTGGAATAGGTAACCCAGTATATAGGAGAATAAAGGAAGAAAGAAGCATGATATTTTAGTTCAGAGTGTCCTAAAAGATAGTCATATAAAACTTGAGAGGTTTGAAAACAATGGAAATACTTTCTAATACTTTTAACATAACATAACATAGTTTTTTGTTGCTTCTGAACCACATCTGGTGGTATTCAGGGGCTACTTCTGGCTCAGTGCTGGTGAGTCACTGTTGCTGCTGCTAGGGGGATCATTTCTGCTGGTGCTTGAACAGCAAGAGGTCACAAGATCATGCTCAGGGCGCCAGTATACAAAGGATGTGCCCCAACCCTTTGAGCTATCTTCCTGACTCCACATAAATGCTTGTAAATATAAAGTTTTAAGACTCTTTTATTTTTTATTTATTCTCATAACTATATCCTAAAAGCAAACAAACAAGTATTGTGATTTTTGTTTTCTTTCAGGCCACACCCTGCAATGTTCAGTACTTACTCCTGGCTCTGTGCTAAGGGATCACAACAGTCAGTGAGCAAGACAATATGTGGTGTCAGGGGTTGAACCTGTGCCAGCAATGCGTAAGGCAAATGCCATACCTGCTGTACTCTCTCCAGCCACAGACAAGTATTATTATCTCCATTTTTGTCCATGTGATACTAGCTGTGATCATAAAGCCTAACCTATAAGAATCTTAAAAAAAAAAATCAGTCCATGCCAGTCTGTATTCACGGTGCGCTCCTGACACTGCTCAGGGCTCTCTTCTTACAGTGCTCAGAGTACCCAGGACTGAACTCAGGTCAGTCACATGCGAGGCAAGCACATTACCTGCTATATTATCTCTCAGGAACCGAAACTTCAAAAAAAAATTAATGATTTATTCAAGGTTATTCAGATGGTGGAACTGCATCCAAAACCCAGATGTTTCTCTGCTCAATACAACTTCACTGTGTTACACACAAAGGTTAAATAGTGGAATAGTAAGTACCAACTACAGGAGAATGCAGTAATTAAATCAGGCCTCTTCTCTAATTTTGCTAGCTTACATTTCTTACACTGTTTCATTTAACTTTCAGAAAAAAATTTAATTTTGTGAATAATTTGAAAGTCAAGTACCTGGACATCTAGTGATCCTTCAACATGGCAACATTTTACTTCTTTGTTCAGAAATGGATCAATAACAAGGGATGTGAGTATGATTGTACCATGTAAAATCCATCCACTATATTTACTGGGCTCAGGCTAAACTACTTGCAAAAAGCTCTAAAATTAAACAAAATCCCTTTGATTCAGTAATGGCTAATATTTAAAATTCAAGGTAAATTGTGATTCTTTTTATCTGTGGTATCTAAAATAGATTTATAAAATTGTAGATGACTCACAAGGCCTGCAAGGCAGATACAAGGAACAATTTGCTATTTAATGAGTTTTTGTTAGTAAGACGAAAAAGTTCAAAAGCTCTGTTTCACACCATGAATTTATTTAATGTTACATGACTGGACATTTAAAGATGATATAAAAAAGCAAAGCTGTTCAGTGTGATGGAAGAATACTGGAGATAGATGATGATGATGGTATAAGAGTGTGCATGGATTTCATATCACTGAATAAATTTTAAAAATAGTTAAATAGTAAAATTTCTGTTAGGAATATCTATCACGGTAAAAAAATTATATTTAAAGTGTCTTTTGACTTTTATCTTTTTTTTTTTTTTGCTTTTTTTTGGGTCACACCAGTGATGCTCAGTGGTTACTCCTGGCTCTGCACTCAAGAATTACTCCTGGCGGTGCTCAGGGGATCATATGAGATGCTAATTGAACCTGGGTCCACCACATGCAAGGCAAACACCCTATCCACTGTACTATTGCACCATCCCCATACTTCTTTCTTTTTTATTATTACACTCGCTAGTTGGTGAAAAACTTTGCATTTTATATCTTATGCATTCACCTTTATAAAGATGAAATTTCTTGAGAACCTCAGTATTTGTTTCCACCATACATATTTGGTTTTACAAATTTAAACTATAATGTGTAGAGAATATTTTATTTTCAATACTCATAATATGCAAGTATTTTTAAGTGTCTATGGAATCCCACAAGAAATTGTGTAGGCTTATGGTGTTATGTTTCATTTAATGAGATTATTAGACAATTATTATGTTATTACCTCGTCTCACAAGGGACATCATATTTCAAGATGCTCATTTTGTAGTCATATTCAAGTTCAAACAGTAAAAAATGTGTTTACAGATATTTACTGTCAATAGCTAATTACTCATTATTATTCTTAACCTTTAACTAACAATGGTTTTTAAATTATCTGTAAAACTTTTTTTATATTTGTTATTTTGGGCCATACTTGGCTGTGCTCACAACTTACTCTGTCTCTGCACTCAGGGCTCATACCTGGCAGATTCAGAGGACCATCTGGGGTGCCAGGGATCAAACACGGTTGGCTGAGTACAATGCAAGCAACTTACCCTCCAAATTATTTCTCTGCCTCCGTAAAAAACTTCTTTTTACTATGCTCCACCAGTTGTAACAAAAAACAGCTTATAACCTTTTGGGGGGTAAAATTTTGGCTTTTCCTCTTTTTCAAGGAAATGAGGTATGCAATATATTAAGGCAGTGACTGTCTACATTCTCCTTATCAGTTTTTTAGTACTTCCCCTATTTTAAAATTTCAGTGAAAGCACAGACCCAGTAGGAAGCCCTATGTACTGCTGGGTATGACCCCCAAACCAAAATAATAATCACAATCACAATCACACTATCCCGTTAATCACCGATTTCTCGGGTGGGCTCAGTAACATCTCGTTTTGTCCTTTCCCTGAGATCTTAGAAGACTATCTCGACTCAGCCCTCCCAATGATGTTGCACTGGGGGCTCTTCAGGGTCAGGGGAATGAGATCCAGCTTGTTACTGGATTTTGCATATGAATACACCATGGGAAGCTTGCAAGGCTGTCCCATGGGGGCAGGAAACTCTCAGAAGATTGCCAGTTTCTCCCAGAGGGAGAAGGCTAAAGATATCGTGCGGCTGCAAAGCGCTTCTGAGAGCTTGCTTTTAAGTCTCTCTCTGGATGTTGGCCGTTGATGGGATCACACACACCTGGGTTCCTCTGCCAGTACCTTCATGCATGAGGCCTGTTCCAACGTGTAGAGAGGAGCCTCCAGCATGGCTGCAGCTAGGTTCTGGTGGTCTTTGGCCACCGGAGGCTCTGCTTGGGGTGGGGAGGGAAGCTGGAGCCCATCCCCTCCGAGGGGCCCCAGGGAAGACAGCCAGGCATGTGGGCAAGAGACTCTCTGCATCACTCTCTTCTGAGAGCTTGCTTTTAAGTCTCTCTCAAACCAAAATAATAATAATAATAATAATAATAATAAAAATAAACAATTATAGTGAAATATTTGCTCATCTCTTTCTTCAAAAGTAGTAACTTTCTATTATATTTGAAGTTTTCATTTCCTTTTGAGCTGAGGGTAGAATACTTAATACTTCTTTACTATATTACAATTTACTTTTTCTTATTATTCCTGACTTATTTTTCTCTTGCATCTCACATAATGACTTCTTAAAAGTACACTCATAATATTCAATATCATGCATCATATAGTTGATAATATGCAGTGGTTTTATTTTTGATGAGCAATTTGTGAGACATATTAATTATGCAGTGCTTTGACAGAATTTTCATTGTAGATTTGTGTCTATGAGTGGGAAATAGTAATTATTTCCACTAAAGTTCTCAAAGCTGCCCAGACAGCTCTTTCCATTTATTCTTGATAACTTCCAGTGTCTCCTTAAACCCTATACCCTGCCTATTTCTAGAGAAAGTAGGACACCAATAAAGTATCAGAGTTCAACTCACACTGTTCCCTTTCCAAGTGAAATTTGCAAATCACATACTCCTATAGTTATCTGTTTCTCTCCAATATTAGGATTAAGGTAATCCATTCTGAGACTAACACCTCTCCTATTGACCCTCTTGGTTTTCTTATCTCTTCCTAGTCTTACTGCACAAATACTTCCTCTCTTTTATCTTAATTCAGTTTTCTCTCTCCACTGATTCTCTTGCTACGAAATCCTCAGGACTCTCACGAGCTATGGCCCAGTTCTCTCTTGTAGCCCAGGGAAATTGACTGCTGGCACATTTTTTCTAAAGGGCTCCTGATTGCCAGATCTCGTGACCTCTTAGTTTGTACTCAGCTTGACTTTTCGGTAGCATTGAAACCTTTCCAATAAATTTACTTCATGAAATTCTCCTTTCGCTTGATTTTATTTTTAAACTGAGGTGAATTTGACACACTCTGAAATCAACCATTTAATTATAAAACATTTTTATAAGGGGCCATTTCCGGCACTACTCAGGGCCACCCCTTGTCAGTGCCGGGGATCCCCGGAGCCATACCCTAGATCCAGGCTGCTCAGAGTAGGAGGTGCCAGAAATTGAACTCAGGACTTCAAAGATGGAAAGTATGTGTTTTACCATTTGAGCTATTGCCCCAGCTTCCAAATTAACCAGTTTTTTTTCATTATTGGATTCTTCCCTTCCTTTTGGGGTCACACCCCAGCAGTGCTCAGGGGGCACTCCTGGTTCTGTGCTCAGGAATCACTTCTGGCCATACTCAGTGGACCATATAAGGTGCCAGGAATCAAACCTGGTTTGGCTATGTACAAGGCAAGCATCCTACCCACAGTTATTATCTTTCAAGTTCCTCAAATTAACCATTTTAAATTGAGCAATTTGGTGACATTTAGTACATTCACAATGTTTTGTGACTACCACGTATATCTAGTTCTAAAACATTTTCATATTTTGGCATAAAACAGTTACTCCCCACTCCTTCATTCCTCTAGCCCCATGGCAACCACCAATCTGTATCTGCAGATTTTCCTATTTAGGATAGGATATTGCTTATAAATGGAATCATACAACATTTGATCTCTTTGTCTATTTTTTTAAATTAGCATAGCTTGTTAAAATGTTAAAATATTAACATTGTGCCGTATTTCCTAGTGTTTGGAGTGGAGGTGAGGCAAGCAGTGCTCAGGGAACTTGAGGCCCTCCTGGTGATTCTTAGCTAATAGAACCTCAGTTCAGTGCACAGGCCTGAGAATGGGATGCTGTGTATACCTTGCTATGCTGGAAATTCCCCAGGCCATCCTGACGGTGCTCAGGGACCTCTAGGGCCATACCTTTCAGTTCTGGGGACCCCCAGGGCTGCACCTGGTAATGGTTTAGGGGATCATATCGTTCCAGGATCAAAGAGTCATTTTTGGGTCACACCTGACTCAGTGCTAGGGTCACTGCTGGCTGTGGTATTCAGAGGACCACAGGAGATGCAGGAGGCTTCTTTATGCACAGCATGTGTTCCAACTCTTTGAAAAAACTCCCTGGTCCTGAGCTATAAGTGTTCTCATATGCTCTGAATACTAGACCCTTATCAGATAATGTGAATTGCAAATATTTCCCCATTTCTTAAGTTGTCTTCTTGTATTTTAAGCACGAACCTACTATTTTCTTCCCCTCTCTTCCATGCAGTTCATTATTCAGAAAAATAATGAGCACTGTTGTACCTGGTTGGCACTGTTTTAGGTGCTGGCCATAGAGATCTACCTGTTATTCTTTTAATTTCTTTTAAATGTTATATTTTCATTTCTTCAGCCATCTGCATTTCTCTTAATGTCATATTGTGATCATCTTAAAAATCATGATGACTTATCTTCTTTGAAGGCTTCCTGCCATCTTTTTGTCTCACTTACTCTGAATGGGGACACACTGAACTATCTAGGTTGGTGGCAGCAACCTCAGGTGCAGTTGGGAGAACACTTTCTGTTTGTTTATTTAAAGAAGGTATATTTCCAGGGGGAGCACTGAATAACTTTTTTGCAGGGTACAGTAGGCCAAATAAGTTTGCAAACCTCTAGAACCAGTGAAAAATTGTTTAATCGATAGGGCCAATCTGAACATCAGTATTCTGGGAAGATTTTGTGGCTTTACTGAGCAGAATCAATCATGCCTTCGTTCTATAGCACTTTATATGTGGAATCCAAAATTAGATGCTTATTTTTTTGTTTTGTGTGGTTTGTTTTGTTTGCCACACCCTGAACAGTGCTTGAGGGTCACACTTGGTAATGTTGGGGGACCATGAAGTGTCAGGGGTCTAGTGAGGTGGGGGGACTCCAACATGCTAAGTAAGTCCTCTGAGCTTTTTCCCTGGCCCCCTTCCAATATCTTATCATTGCTTGTTTGTATACCTAGGATGAGCACTCATTCAAGTAAAGACCTTATCTTCATAATAAATTTCTCCCAAGGTAGTAAATGTCTGGAACATGATAGTCACTCAGCAGCTATTGGATGAATTATTAAACCCTGGATTTTAAAATTATGAAGTTTAAAACATTTTTATAAAAAAAAATTTTTAATTATGTGTAAAAGTGAAAAGAGGATCCAGAGTGAAAGTAAAGCAAGTATGCCACTTGCCTTGCATGTGCCTGACCCAAATTTGATCCCTGGCATCGCATGTGGTCCAGGAGTAATTCCTGAGCACAGAGCCAGGAGTAAGCCCTGAGCATTGTCCAGTGTGGCCCAAAATAAACTGAAATGAATCCTCCCCATTGTAGGATAACATTGGGTTTGTCCTTTTAGCCTTGCCACAGGGAACTTAGTTTACTTTAAACTTAGTTACTTTAAACTTAGTTTACCTTAAGGCAATGTCCTTTCTGTGTGGACATAGGAAGACAGTTAATATTCTCCCAGTGTAACTTGGGAGCTGAGGGGTAAGAAGTAGAAGACAGAGGCAAGACAGAAGCAAGAAGAAGACACAGAAGCAAGAGAGAAGACACAGAAGCAAGGGAGAAGACACAGAAGCAAGATCGAAAGAAGAGAGATTGAAGGAGACCAGAGGAGAGAATACAGAGACAGAGATAGAGAGACAGACAGAAGAGAGCACAGCAGCACACACAAAAGCAGAGCACAAGGAGGAGCGATCGCCATCTGGTCCATACACAATGGCTTGAGAGCACCGAACTCGAGCAACGAGACAGAGACTGCCGCCCTGAAAACCTGTGAGAAACAACACACATCACATCACCCCCTTTCGCGTGAGCTTGTATTTTTTACAGCCCATTACTTAACAATCAGTTTTTACAATTACCAACATGACATCAATCATATTTTGTATAAGTCCCTTTATCCCTTTCCCCTTGCCATTATTTTGAAGAAACCTCAAAATACTCATTCATAAATACATTTTTCAGTATGTTTCTGGAGACCCCATTCCCAAACAACGCTGTCCGTATGCAGTGGTACTGAGTGGGGCAGAGGACATGCAGTGCCAGGGACTGGAGTAGGTTCCCGCACATATGCTAATAAGAATGGGCCTATTAACTCCTGTATTATCTCCCCAACCCTCTCAAATTCATTTTTTAAGTCAGTTTCCTTTTATTTAATGCATTCTAATCAAATAGTAACAGCAGTAAATAAACACTTTGAAAAACAGGCAGATATCCCCCAATATCCGGAAGAAAATTAAGTTCAAGTATTTTTCTACATGGTAGAAGGGAGACAACTGCTGATGTCCATGGCGAGACAATTCAAGGACAACTTGGACATATTTGAAGCCATTTCCAAATCAATGGCAACAGGTTAGGACACAGCGACTTCAGGGATAAAATAGCTCTACATGGTTTCATTAACAAGGGTCGAGTTGCACCTGAGTGGCATGACATCCTAGTCTTTAGCCTTAGGGGAAAAGACACGGTCTTTCCCGTTTGCACCAGTTTGAAATAGTTCTGAAATAAGGCTCCTTTAAAATGGTTTTATTACAGTACTCATCTCTCTCAAATTCTTAAGGGAAAGATTTGACCATTAAATACAAAAATTCATTGTATTTGGGGGTCAAAGAACCAGAAACCTCAATTAACTGTTCCTCAATTTTGAAAGAATGAGTCAAATTTTAATTTATCTGTGATCTCAGAGCTTTAAAAAAATCACTTTACTAGGTTCCAGTCTTAACTTAAATCCAGCATAATCTCCCGGATTTCTACAGTTAGGAAAACTCTCAAATGACAAACTGATGTTCTTTACACTGAGCTTAAGGTATTGTAAGATCTTAAATTATCAAAGAAATGGCTAAGATAAAATATTTCACTGAAGCAAGAAGCATGCTTTTCTATTTTAGAAATATATTGAATCTCGTTTTAATAGAGATAATGTTTCATTATCTTTCAATATAAAATGACACAAATGTGGCCCTGAAATATTTTTTTAATTGCATCGAATAATGAAGGAGCCTATATGAGAATTGCTGAGAGTACTGAAAATTATTCTTGACTTCTTCTAGTCTAATAAATATACTGCATCCTTTCTATTTCTTTCATGTCCCTTAGGACCTGCTTGACACTTGTGAAGGTCTTCTCTGATACTGCATGATTACCACTTTGCAATTGCCCTTGGCTAAGCCACTATCTTCTTCACCTGCCTTTTATGATAGCCTTTTAACCCATCTCTCCATCAGCCCTTGCTTACTTCTACCTCTAAGGTCAGAGCAATCCTTTGAAAACATGTCAGATCACATTACTCCTCTATTCAAAACTCTCCAGGGGCCTCCCATTCCATTGAGATGAGACTGGCACGTAATAGTCTCAGCGGGAGTAGTGGACTCACTGGGGCATGTTTCAGAAATCTCAGGCAAGAGTTTTGGATTGTCCCACGATTGAATGGCATTTTAGAAGCCTTTGCTGCCAGCCCATCCTCCAAATTCCCTTATGAATTTCTTTTCTTCATTTTGTATTTTTATTGTGGTGGGGGTTATTCCCCACGGTGCTCAGTCCAATGATGTTCAGGGTTCACTAGGACCATACCTGATGGTACTGGGGGAGTATAGGGCAAGCAGTGCTGGGGACCATTCCCCCACTCCCCATAATAAAAACAAACAAAAAAGAAACTCGCACCAGATGTGAGAGGCAATTCCGTATAGTAACCAGGGTCTGGAACAGGCATGTTCTCCACCACTGGGGCCACACCCCCAGCAGTGTTATGACTTCCTTTTTTAAATCATTTTTTTAGGTTTAATTTCTTTTAAATGAACACATTCATTCTAAATATATGGCTTGAGGTCTTAATATGTTAAAAATGTCCACACCTATGTAACCCCCATAAGGCATAGCAAATTCATTATCAGCAAAAGGTCCCCTTGTATACATTCCTTGTGACTTTTGAATGTCGCATGGGAAATTCTTGAAGTTTCTGGAAAAAAAAAAACACCTTGAGCCTAGAACTTAATTTTATCTAAATACAAAAATAATTCTGCATGATTTTAAACTATACTTGATGTTTCAGAAATTCTGCTCTTATGCAAATCGTGGGACGATATAGTCTGCCATTTTGGAAAATCATGTCAGATATAGCATCAGCATTGCCATCTGTGACATTTGCATTTCTAGAACATTCTTTCATCAGTTCACATTTGTAGCTGTCACATTCACAGTGTTTCCCAAAAGGTGACACATTTCACTATGTCTTTTTACAGTGTTCACATAAGAATATCTCTATTTTGAAATAGATGTTTTACTTTAAATTTGATTTATGTATTATATTTGCATTACATTGGTTCCTCTGAAGTTAGATGTATGGATAGGTTTTATTAGCTTTAATTTTAATTTCAGGATAGTAAGGGGAAAGTATAAAATATTTATTATAAAAAGAGAACAGGGGCTGGAGAGAAAGCATCGCAATTAAGACTTGTGTTTTGCATCCCACCAACCCCAGTTTGAGCCCCCAGCACCGTATGTGGTCCCTTGAGCATTGACAGGGTCATTCCTGAGCTTGGAGCCAGGAGCAACTCCTGAGAATCACTGGGTTTAGACCCCCACCAACTGCCTGAAGGTTTTAGACATAGACCTACCTCTGTACCTGATATTAAAACATTTTAGAGGAGGGAGTGGGCTTCATCCTGGCAGTGCTCAGGATTTACTCCTGGCTCTGTGTTCAATGATCACTCCTGGTAGGGCTTGGGGGACCATATGGGATGCTGGGTGTTGAACCCTGGTCAGTCTCATGCAAGGCAAGCGCCCTACCCACCGTACTGTTGCTCTGGTCTCATGTATCTGCTATTCATTTTCTCTGTTGGAATGCTCTTCTAGAGGCACATGGCTCATTCTTTTCCTTTCTTTCAGCTCTGTTTAAACTATGCTTATCACTGAAGCTTTTTCTGATCACCTGGTTGCTTTTTTTTTAAGTTTATACTTTTCTAGTTATAGTTGAGTTAACATGGTTGTAATAAAGTTAACATTTACGGTATTGGTGTACAAAGTTACTGAACCCACCACTTCCAAAGTGCTCAAGACCCTCTACCACTGTCCGAGGATAACCGCTAGTCTACTTTTTCATTTCTCCTGCTTCCCCACTACCTGACCCCACCAAGCTGACCCCCCGCCTGGTAATCTGAGTTTTGTAACTCAAGACCAAGAGTTTGTCATTGTTTAACTCTCTTTTTTTGTTTCCCTGTATACCACACTGGTCTTTCTCCTCCTGACGTATTTTGCTTGACATGATACCTCCAGTTTCATTCACATTGCAGTGGATTTCATCTTTTCTTATAGTTGTGCAATGTTTCAATGTGTATATATACCACAGATTCTTTATCCTGACATCTGTCATTGGATATTGGGGCTATGTATTTCTCCTGCTCTTATAACTAAGTACTGCAATGAACATAGGTGTGCACAGATATTTTTTAATTAGTGTTTTTTGTGTTTTGGGCAGATGCCAAGAAGTGAAGTCACCAAATGAAAATGCTAGTCTTGCTTTTTTTTTTTGATGGGAGGGAGGTGAGGAGAGTCATAATCCTTAAGTACTCAGTGGTTATTACTGGCTCTGTGCTTAGGAGTGGCTCTGACAGTGCCAGGAATTAGAACTGGGGTCAGTGGAATGTAAGGCAAGCACCTTAACTTTTGTACTATCTCTGTTTTGAGAAATCTTCTCACTGTTTTCCATAGAGGCTGAGCCAGATCACATTCCCAATCAACAGTGAATGAGGTTAACCACCCTATTTTCTTTTTTTTTTCTTTTTAATTTTTTTTATTGAATCACCAAGTGGAGGGTTACATAGTTCTCAGGATTATGTCAGTTATACAATACTCAAACACCCTTCCCTTCACCAGTGCCCATCTTCCATCACCAACCCCCCCAGTATATCTGCCGCCCCCTCCCACCTCTCCAGTCCCCACCCTTGTACGTGATAAGTTTCACTTCGTTTACACTTTACCTTGATTACATTCCATGTTTCAACACACAACTCACTACCGTTGCTGGGGTTTCCCCCCAAAAAGAAAAAGACAGTCCTATTGCCAAGGAGGCATTTGATAGTTCTCCATTGCTAAGTATATAGAGGTATTAAGTCCCGCTGTTTGTTACATAACTTTTCTTTTTCCCCCTTGCCCCGCGCCACCGAGTTCACGCCTGTTTAGTAATCGCCACGCTGTCTGACAAAGGGAAAAAAAACCGAAGAGGATGGTTATTTCCCGTCATCAGCCGGCGTGGGGCTCTGGCTTAGTTGATAGTCTAGTAGAGTGTCTGCAAGCAGTTTCTGGAACCAAAGGTTCTTGCGCTGGTATCGGCTCTGGCTCGAGATTCCACCAGCGTCCCGCTGTTCCATGTACATAATTTTTCCCCTTATATCCCATTCCCACACCACCAGGTCTGTTTGCTTAATGGACATCACACTATGTTTGACACCACGCCGCGTTTCTTCCCGAGAAAGAAGGATATTTCTTCTCAGCCGGTGTGGGGATATAGCTTAGTTCAGTCTAGAGAGATGGCTACCACTTTGATTGCCTTCAATATTTCAACAAAAGACTTACTATTCTTGTTAGGATCTCCCACAAAAGTCCGACCCATTAAAAAGGAACCATTACATATTGCTGATACTAAGATAACATTAGGTTGCGCGACAGCGGCCGCGCGGTTTTGGGTTTCTGTATAAAGTCCAGGGAAAATTCTGCCTGAAATTCTATCACTACAATCTTTTACCCTTTTATGGTGCTCATAAGATGGGAAAACCTAGAGAAATACCGGGCCCCCCGCACGGGCGGAAGTGGGAAAGCTCCCTTGTCCTCCTCAGTCATACTGGGGCTGCGGGCGCGGCGAAGTGGGAAAGCCCACGTGGCTGCACTCTCTTTAAGTGCCGATGTGGGCGGAGACCGGTACTTCCCCGCCCTCGATCTCCCGCCAGCCACGCCGCGCATTTGGGTGCGTCTCTCCATTTTGTGCTCAGAGAAGTGGGGAAACCACCCTATTTTCAATTGTAACTCTCCTCCCGTCAATTCTCTCTGGGAAGACTCTATATTTCACTTACTTTTTGTTGTCTGTTAATTCACCTTCTGTTCTTATTCTATTCTTTACTGTCTGTTGCACTAAATGTAAACTTCTTGAGAAACCTGCAAAATATGTATTGGTGCTGGTGGAAAATTTGTCATTTCCATAGTAAAGTTCCTTTTGTCTTTAAATGCTACTTAGCCGTGGACTACCTAATAACTTTTCTATTTTTCTTCTCAGTGCCAGGGATTGAACCCAGGTCCTCATACTTATTTCAGGTGTTATAGAACTGGGCTGTATATCCAACTTGGTTATTTTATTATATTTCACCATATTCTACTGACTCCTCCCATTCCTTAGTCTTGTTTATAAAGGCAACAATTGCCTTACAATTTAGAATACAGCCTTGCATACAATTGATACCAAAATAAATTATTTATTGAATAAATGAATATCTATAGAACTCCAAAGGAGATGTTTTAATGTTACTTTATTTGATAGTATGAGGTTTAATTCTTTTACTATTATATTTATATAGATTTTTAGGGAATAATACAAAGTACATTTCTTGGAGAGGTGCCATTTATATTCTCTTGTGCCTTGAAAGTTGGTTGACTCATAATTGGCTCTTTAAAGGTCCTTTTGTGTTCGTTTCCTCATTAAGAGGTTTGACAGTTATAACCTAGTGTTATTTATAAGCCATACCCATAAGGCACACTGATGTGTGTCCTACATGTGATACAATTAACCTGAGTCACAAATTACTTATCAATCATTTGCCCTACATGTAAGAGGCACTATAAGGAGGCACTATAGAAAACGGGAAATACATTGCTAATGCAGGTAAACCTCATTGATTTAAGCTACCACCATTTTAGAAATTGCAATAATTTGCTTAAACTTAGAATAGTGTTTAACCCTTGAACCACTCTTAAATAAAAACTGTGCTGCAAAGAGGATTACAGTAAGATAATAAACCTATTTAATAGAATAGCCTACTTGTAAGCAATTATTTGGAATAGTAATGTACAGATTCATTTAATATTTAGTTCATTTTTATACATCAAGCATGAGCCTGGAATATAAGAACAAATAAAGCAGAGTCTTAGCCTTATAATGTCCATATAATAGCTAGACATATCAGAAGTAAGCAGGTACATTAAAATGTCACGGTCATCAGAATAGCAGACGTACAGGGAACAAAAAGGGAGTATGTGACAGTGCAGTGGTTGTATCTACCTGAAGAACCGGAAATGAGAAAGAAAAATTTTCAGAAAGAAAACACTTGAACTGAATCTTATTGGTTAAGAAGGTGGTTGCGGGGCCAGAGCGATAGCACAGCGGGTAGGGCGTTTGCCTTGCATGCGGCCGACCCGGGTTCGATCCCCGGCATCCCATATGGTCCCCCAAGCACCGCCAGGAGTAATTCCTGAGTGCAAAGCCAGGAGTAACCCCTGAGCATCGCCGGGTGTGACCCAAAAAGAAAAAAAAAAAAGAAGAAGAAGGTGGTTGCATGAACAAAACGAGTGAGATGAGAATATTCTAGGCATAAAAGAGCTGCTTGATCTGGAGGTTTGAAATAATCCACTTGATTAACAAAACTGTTTGGCAGGGTTGCAGCATAGACTTACTCCGGGGGTGAGATAAGACCAGTGTGGTGGTTAGGGGTCAGGGCATGGATGGCCTTGTGCCATGAACTAAAGGAATTTGAACTTTATAGGCAGTGATGATCCACTGAAATCCTTTCGACAGAACAGTCATTTCTGTTTACTTCAGTGGCAAGTGAGCAGTGGATTAAACAGGTAGAATTTAGAGGTTAAACTCTTCCAGAAGCTCAAATGAGCAGTGATTGAGATTCTGAAGAGTGTAGCAATTGGGATGCAGAGAAGAGAAATAGATAAGAGAAATCTAGCCTCCATAGGAGTTGCCCATTGTGTAGTGGAGGTATGAAGAAAAGGAGTTAGAACTGAAGTAAAAGCTCAGATGAGTACCTCGAGGAACAGAGAAATGAAATGTGTCAATGAGAGGAGCTCAGCATCTATTGTAATCATTTTGAATAGTACAGGAGCCGAGAGTTTAAGTTTAGGTGGGATATCAACTCAGCTCTAATCTGTTGTTCTATAGTATTGCCTGTTCTTCAATTATTTTTTTTCTTAACAAGGTCTACCCTAAGTAGTATCAGAGAGCACCAGGGTCCCCTCCTAACAGTGATGGAGGGGACAGCATGAGGTGCCAGGGATCACAGTCAGGGCCTCTACATGGTGACATATGTTCTACCATTTGCACTATCTCCTGGTCCTTCCATCTTCTGCGTTTTTAAAAATCTTCTTCTGATTTTTAAAGAGAAGTCTAAATTTGAACTCTTAGCTGAGATGCTTCCATAGTAGATATGGACTCAATGGTCTTGTTTCTTTTCGTCCAAACTAAATAAGACAACTGCAATAAATAGATTTCAGCTTCTATTCTCACCTAATGCTTATTTTCTGCCTTGAATGATTAGAGCTGTGGTTCTAAGATTGTAAATTCTTTAAGATAGGGAAATAAGGGGAAACTAGTTAGGAGATGATGTGGAAAAAGCTGATGATTCCATTTAGAGCCTATTGAATTTGAGCCTCCATTAACAAGAAGCTACAAATGTAGGACTGGATTCACAAGAGAAAAATATAGACAGGAGAACAAAATCTGGGAATTGTCAATAAATAGATAATATATGGAACTACTTAAGTAAGAGAGTTTTGTTTATAGAAAAAACGTGTTACAAGATGAAAAGTGATCCCAGTACAATTTTGGGGAATGCTGTTATTTATGAGGGAAATCTCAAAAAAGCAGCTAGCAAAACACAAATTCTAAGAGATATAGGCAAGTCAAAGGACTGAATGCTTTTTTTTATTTTTCAAAGGGATGAATACATTTTTAAGCATCTGGTTCCTTAAAGGAGTTAAGAAAATAGACAGCAGAAATAAAACTGTGTTTTCATGTGTTTGTGTGTGTGTGAGTGCATGTCTGTCTGTCTGTCTCTTGTCTCTGTCTCTGTCTCTGTCTCTCTTTCTCCCTCCCTCTCTCCCGCCCTCTCTCCCTCCCTCCCTCCCTCCTTTCTCTCTCTCTGTATATTTAGTGGATGAAGTTTAAATTCTGATCAGTTGCTGAAGTTGACTACCGGTTTAACAGGAAGAGTTGCATTGGTTATAGTTGAAGATACATTGTACTTGATCCTGAGATGAACAGTCCTGAGACGAACCTCATCCCTCAACTTATTTTTATTTTATTTTGTTTGTTCAGCCTTTGTTCTCCAGCTGAACATTATGAGAAGTTTTTCCTGAGGAAAACTACTCCAGGCAGCTAGCCAGGGGAATTAACAACTTTCTAGTTGATGAGCTCCAGGTTAGACTCATAAATATATGAAATTGCAAGAAGCTTGGGGCATAGGCATTGGGACAATCCTCGTTATGTAGGAAAATCATATGATGTCCAGACTCTGACCCATTTTAATCAAATCAGACATCCCATAGGTGGGTATTTTCTTAAAACATCCCATTTGCAGTTGATTTCTCAGTTTGAGAATTATTGACCATGTGAAAATGGAGTCACACAAATTATACAAAAGCTAACCGATTCCCATTTATAGTAACAGTGGCAATTTCTGTATCTATGAACACAGAGTTGGACTTGTAATAAATACATATCTTGCTATAGTACTGCAGAGCACTGACATCCCATTGTTCATTGATTTGCTCCAGCAGGCACCAGTAACGTCTCCACTGTGAGACTTGTTACTGTTTTTGGCATATCGAATACGCCACGGGTAGCTTGTCAGGCTCTGCCTTGTGGGCGGGTAGCTTGCTGGGCTCTCTGAGAAGGACGGAGGAATCGAACCTGGGTCGGCTGCGTGCAAGGCAAACGCCCTACCCACTGTGCTATCGCTCTAGTCCATTTATTTCTGTAATAGTTTAAATTCTACTTCATGCCTCCAGTCTCACCAAGCTAACAAAAACCTCTGAGCAATCCTTTAAGCTTCCCCTCCTCCTTCAGTTACTCCAGGTTCCAGTATCTTATCAGGAGCTGGCATCGTGTCCAAGCAATAAGGCCAAACTGCTTTCTCTGGAGACAATTCCCACTGACTTTGTCATGTGTGGCACCTGGCTTATGTGAGAGCCCCTCGTGTCCATGACCTCATGATTTTCATGCCCAGGTGTAGCCTCCCACTGCCTCATATCACGACCAGTCTGTGTGACAAATGGAATTCTTGGGAAGTGATAGTACGTGACTTCTGAGACTAAGTAAAAGGGGGAAAAAAAAAGACATTCTGTCATCTCTGACTTGCTCTCTTGGACATGTCTGTCTGGACGAAGCCAGCCGCTGTGCTGTGTGGATACTCAGGAGCGCTGAGAGAGATCCCCATGGGAGGAACTGAGACTTCCTGCCAAGAGCAGCACCAATTTGCCAGCAGTAGTGAATGAGCCAGACTAGAAGTGGATGCTCTGGCACAGCAGCGAAGGGCTCAGCTGACCACAGCACCAGCTGATACTGTGACTACAAGTTCTTAAGAGACCCTGCACCAGAACCACCCGCTCCTGGATACTTCCAAATAGCAATGGTGGGAGAAAATTAATACCTGTGGTTGTTCCATCCTCTTGCGTTTGAGGTTTTTAAAAAGATTATTTTTGCTAGGCAACAATACACAGCTATAACCCAGCTGGACCATTCACATCTGAACATTGTCTTTCCTTGCCTAAAGTTCCAGGAACACAGACATTATCTCTTGCTGTTTCAGGAGGCCACGGAGTATGGATGTTACTACGGGGTTATCCAGGGTTATCCTATTCACCATGTGGTTAGTCCTTTCAGGACGATCCCTTCCTGCTCTCTCTGCTCATGAAACAAGACCCAAGTTCCCCAGAAACACAGAGAAACATAGACCCATTAACAGACTTCCATGATTTTATTTTTTGAAATTATTTTGGCTCTTTTTGGGTCACCCTGGCAATGCTCAGGGGTTACTCCTGGCTCTGCACTCAGGAATCACTCCTGGCAGGCTTGAGGGACCATATGGGGATGCTGGGGATTGAACCCAGTCAACAGTGTGGAAGCCAAGCACTATACCCACTGTACTCTCTAGCCCCCAGATAACATTTCCAAGTGCCTCTGCTATGGGTACTGTAAATACTGGGGATAGCCAGAAAAATGCTCATCATGATATGTGTGTGGGGATGTACAGAGGTAAAAATTAATAGCTAGAGCAGTGAGATAAGCTGTGTGTTTAAATAGCATGTGAACTACGTGTTCTGGAATGCAGAACAGAAATACTAATCTCAGCTTATGTTTATCAGGGGGAAATTTCTAGAGGTAACATTCAAACCATCAAAGATGAGTATAAATTCACAAGTAGGACATTCTAGATACAGAAAATGTCATGGGACACGGGAAGCATCTGGCAATTTTAGCTTCACATAAGTTGAGACTAATTGAAGAGTCGGATAGATACTTACAAGGATCAAATAATGAAGAGATTTCTTATAGGAAAATGTTAGATTTAAAGTTAAAGAAATTAGGGCTGGAGTGATAGTACAGCGGGTAGGGTGTTTGCCTTGCATGCGGCAGACCCGGGTTCGATTCCCAGCATTCCATATGGTCCCCTGAGTACCACCAGGGATAATTCCTGAGTGCATGAGCCAGGAGTGACCCCTGTGCATAGTAGGGTGTGACCCCCACAAAGTTAAAGGAATTAAAACTAAACTATTTTATGGTGGGAGAGGACTTGGGCCACACTCAACAGTGCTCAGAGGCTATTGCTGCTCTTGTGCTCAGGGCTGACTCTTGGTACTGCTTAGGCAACCACACTGGTGCTAGGAATTCCCCCCTACCAGGGCTGCTGGCTGCTGCAGCTACACATGAGGCAAGATACTTTGCTCCTGCTCCTGTACTATCTCTCCAGACCTAAGACTCCTGGGGAGGTGCAGGGCTGGGTATGGGTGGAGGGTTTGGGTTGGGGGTTGGGGGAGGAAGAAGGTCTCTCAGGGAGTACTTAGATGTCCTTGGACCACTCCTAGCAATACTGGACTTGCTGCTACCCAGGCCCAGTTGTGTTTGGGGGACATGCAGTGCCAGGAATCAAACCAGTAGCTTCCCCATGCTCCAGCCCTTTGAGTTATCTCCCAGTGCAAAGGAATATCCCCTTCATCTAGAGTTGGAAACTTGCCTGAACATTTACAATTTATTTAACAGTAAATAACACTTAGATAAAAATATCATTATTTAATTTTAAAAATTTGATTTACTGTAAGCACACATACAAACTCCAGTCTCTTGAGCCCATTTCTCCGTTTTTTTTTTCCTGCTTGTTTGTTTTTATTGAATCACCATGAGAATAGTTACAAAACTTTCAGGTTTTAATCTCAGTCATACAATGATCAAACACCCATCCCTTCACCAGTGAAAATGTTCCACCACAAAGAACCCCAGTATACCCCCCATCTCACCACCACTCCCCACTCTGCCTGTGTGGCAGATGATTTTCATTTTACTCTCTCTTTGATTACATTTACTTTTTGGATAGAAGACCCACTATTATTATTTAGATATTTCCCCCAACAATCAGACCTGCTGAAAAGGCATCATTAGATATTTTGTTTTCTATTGCTGATAATGAAGAGCATATGATGTCGTGTGGCCATGGTATTGTATTTCTGGTATTTTAGTAATTAAGTCCAGAGGGACTTCTGCCAGAAGCTTCTGGGTTCCGAGATTGGTTTGTGTGCCTCAGGGATCATGGCCATTCAGGAGTGGAGGAGCCATTCGTGGGCAGCCACTTGGGGTCTCGTCTGGGTGGGGAGCAGGACTGGTCCCTCCCCTCTACCTTGAAATTTCCCATGTGCCCTGTCACTGAAAGCTCGTATCTCTGTCCAATAGGCTCTGATAGATGATGGTCACCGTATCTGCTGAGGGGAGAAGGTGGAGGGACCTCTCTCCATACTTTATTTTACCGAACCAAATGTGAGTAAAATAAGTCACAAGAATATTTTAAAGCAGCACTAACATGTATGTATTTGTTCTTAGAGAAGATCATCTGGTTATGATGGAGAATGAATGGGGAGGGGTGACAAGCTGTGCAAAAATAAGACTTAACTGGATGAATAGGATTAGGGGAAAAAATCATGATTCTCAGGGTCTCAAGACAGGCTTTGAGTCGATATTTCCGTAAAGTTAACAAAATTCCTTGGGAAATCTAAAGTATTTGTCTAGAGTCTACTTAAAGAGCATCATAGATGGTATTTCCCAAGAATAATTTCAGAAGTGTCTTATATATACCTATAAAGATTGTGATATATCTGTGACATCAATGTATCACCAATCAGAATATATATATATTCTGAATATATATATATATGTAAATCTGCGTGGCATGGTCACAGGAAATAAAACTTACTCAGGGGCACAGATGGTAAGGCACATGCATATGTGTGCAGAGGCCTGGTTTGATCTTGTCACTGCATGCCACCACCCCTAGCATTGCCTGCTGTGATACTGGTGGTTCCCGAGCAGTAAGGAAATGCCCTCTCCTAATTACTTTGTGTCTCACCTGCTTTTTATTTTTCATCAAATGTCTGTGAATGAAAATACTGGTATAATGTTAAAATGTATATGTTCAAAAGATCGGGTATTAGCCAATCATCAATTTCCAGTTATTTCTGTAATCTCACCTTACATAATAATTAAAAAATTTTGGCCAGGATGGAGAGAAAGTACAAGGGCTAAGGCACTTGCCCTACAA